>NW_027413793.1:2696000-3010500 GCF_048544455.1 Silene latifolia
TTATGCTACCATTAAATAATAAAAACTCGCTCAATCGATAATAAAATACGGGGTATTACAGTCTTCCCCCCTTAAAATGAACTTCGTCCCGAAGTTCGCTCCCATACCCAACATGTTACACGAAGATATAAAGACATCCCGTATAACTAACACAGTCAAACACACAACTAGACTACACAAACACGAAATGTTACATTCTACCCTCCGAAAAAGAAAGTTACGTCCCGTAACTTACCTCAAGTGAACAGATGTGGATAACTCTCTCTCATTGCGGCCTCGGTTTCCCAGGTAGCCTCCTCTGCTTTATGATTAGTCCACAACACCTTCACTAAAGCAGTCTCTCCGTGCCTGGTCTTTCTAACTTTCTCCGTCCAAAATCTCCTTAGGCGTCTCGATGTAGGTCAACCGCTCGTCCACCTCGACCACGTCATGGCTCAAAATGTGCGAAGGGTCACTCAAATATCTCCTCAATCGGGAAACATGGAAGACATTGTGTACCCTGGCTAAAGGCGGTGGTAGAGCTAGCCGGCATGATGCCACCTCTCCAACTCTATCCAAAATCTCATATGGCCCAATAAACTTCTGGCTCAACTTTTCTCGCTTCCCGAATCTCATCACTCCCTTCATCGGAGACACTCTAAGAAGTACTTTCTCCCCACCGGAAAGAAATGTCGCTTCTCCTAGCGTCGCATAGCTCTTCTCCGGTCTCCGGGCGGCTCTCATCTTTCGTCGAATGATCGCACTGTTCAACCATCTCCCGAATCATCTCTCGGTCCCAAAACTACCGCATCGCTCGGTCATCCCAACACACGGGACTCCTACACTTCCCGCCATATAGAGCCTCAAATGGAGCCATCCCAATACTAGCGTGGTAACTGTTGTTGTATGAAAACTCAATCAACCCCAGTCTATCCTCCCAAGACCCACCGAACTCCAAAACACAAGCCCTCAACATGTCCTCGAGTGTCTGAATAGTCCTCTCTGTCTCGACCATCCGTAGTTTGGATGAAAAGCGGTGCTCATCTTTAATCGAGTACCCATTAGTGATCGCAACTCCGCGAATTTGGATAAAAACCGGAGTCTCTATCGGAAATGATGTCCTTGGGTACACCATGCAGCTTTACCACATACTGAACATAAGCCTTGGCCAACTCGGCCTTTACTCCAAGTATCCTTCATGGGGATAAAGTGAGCCGACTTGGTTAGCCTATCCACGATCACCCAAATCATATTGTTACCTTTCGGAGTTCGAGGCAACCCAACAATGAAATCCATGGAAATGCTCTCCCACTTCCACTCCAGCACATCTAATGGTTGAACCTTCCCTTGCGGTCTCTTATGTTCCCCCTTCACTCTCTGGCACGTCAAGCATCGAGCTACGAACTCAAAGAACTTCCCTCTTCATATTCGGCCACCAAAAGGTCTTCTTGAGGTCCTTGTACAACTTATCTCCCCAGGATGAACCGAGTATGGCGTAGCATGTGCCTCGGTAAGAAGAATCTTCCTCTTCGTTCCTCATTATCCAGGAACACACCACCGTCCTCCAAACCTCGGACTACCATCGTATGGATAACAAACCCGGAATCAACCCCAGATTTAACTGTTCTCTTGTCTTTGCGCGCCACTTCGAATTCTAGCATCGGCTTTCAGAATCTCTCTCGATCTCCTCATATAACTCCGGCTCAACGGTCAAGTCCCCAAGAGTCTCTCCTCTCCGGATCATGTGGATTCCCATCTCCGCACTCATTATGCAACCTCACCCTAGATCCGCACCGCTCAAAGCATGGATGGATTTCTGCTCAACGCATCGCCTACGACATTTGCTTTCCCCTCATGATAAAGTATCTCCATGTCATAGTCGCCAATCAATTCGATCCATCTCCTCTGTCTCATGTTCAACTCCTTCTGTGTGTAAATGTACTTTAAGCTCTTGTGATCGGAAAACACTTTGAAGGTAGCCCCATAAAGATAATGTCGCCATAGTTTGAGCGCAAACACCACTGCCCCCAACTCCAGATCATGAGTAGGGTAATTCTCCTCATAGGTCTTCAATTGTCGAGAAGCGTAAGCGATTACCTTCCCGTTTTGCATCAATACACACCCTGGACCCTTCTTGGAAGCATCAAGTATACACCTCGAAATTATCATTCCCATCCGGTAGAGCAAGTATAGGAGCCGTAGTGAGACGTTCTTTGAGGGTGAGAAACGCCTCCTCACAACTCTCATCCCAAACAAACCTGTTCTCCTTCCGCATTAATGACGTCAATGGCTTTGCGATCTTTGAGAAGTCCTTGACGAATCTTCGATAATAACCTGCTAGCCCCAAGAAGCTTCGGATCTCACCCACATTCTTAGGACTCTGCCATCTTGTCACTGCCTCAATTTTACTAGGATCAACCGACACCCCTTCCTTGGAAATCACATGTCCCAGAAAAGCAACTTTCTTCAACGTAACTCGCACTTGCTCGACTTGGCATATAACTGGTTCTCCTCCAAGGTTTTCAAGACTAACCTCAAATGTTCCTCATGTTCTTCCTCATTCTTGGAGTACACCAGGATATCATCGATGAACACAACCACGAACTTGTCCGGTAAGGACCGAACACTCGATTCATCAAGTCCATGAACACTTTCTTTGGCGCATTAGTTAACCCGAATGGCATGACCACGAACTCATAGTGCCCATACCTTGTTCTGAAAGCGGTCTTAGGTATATCCTCGTTCTTAATTCTCAACTGGTGATAACCCGACCTCAGATCGATCTTAGAGAAAACTCCGGCTCCACTCAATTGATCGAACAAATCATCGATCCTTGGCAAAGGATAACGGTTCTTGATGGTCACATTGTTCAACTCACGGTAATCCACGCAAAGTCTCAGGCTTCCATCTTTCTTCTTGACAAACAACACTGGTGCTCCCCAAGGTGAAACACTAGGCCGTATGTAACCTTTCTCTGCTAGCTCATCCAACTGCTTCTTCAACTCCTCCATCTCCTTTGGCCCCATACGGTAAGGTGGTTTAGAAATCGGCCCTGTTCCCGGTTTCAGATCAATGGAAAAGTCCACTTCTCTTTTCGGTGGTAACCCTGGAATGTCCTCCGGAAATACTCTCTCGAACTCCCTCACCACTGGGATCTCAGACACCTTAGGGGTCTCCGACTCACTATCCCACATCTGACACAAGATTAACTGGTCCCCTTTCCTCAGACTCGACTTTAGGGTGTTAACAGATATGAATTTGACTCTTGGCTTGACCACATACCCCTTATAAGACACCCTAGTTCCCTTAGGTCCCCTCAAAGAGATTTTCTTCTGATAGCAGTCGATAAAAGCCTTGTATTTCCCTAACCAGTCCATCCCCAGAATCACCTCAAAACCCCCCAAGGGAAACTCTATAAGGTCACAGTGAAACACAACCTCTCCGATCTGGATTGGTACCCCAGTGTAGACTCTATCACAAGACACCGACTCCCCCGAAGGTACCACTACCGAATCAACAATTCTATCATATGACTTAAGGTTTAAGACTCTGACATGTTCCGCAGATATAAAAGAATGTGTAGCTCCGGAATCAAACAACACAAAGGTGGGTTTAGAGTTAACAGGAAATGTACCAGTCACCACATGAGCGTCATTCTTAGCTGCCTCCTTGCCCATGGCAAAGAGCTTGCCGCTGGACTTAGCCCCACTCTGACTTGAAGAAGCTGCTCCAGATTGTTTGTTCCCTTCATTTGCAGTCTTCTGAAAGTTGGTGCTCCCACTCGCCGACTTGGTTACGGTTCGGTAGTTGTTGTAGCTTCCTTGGTAACGTTACTAGCTCCGGACCTTGCACCTCCCCCATAGCCATAGGGACATAGGTGTGCGATAAGCGTTATACTCGGACCCCACCGAACGAGAGCCATCGAACCGGACATAGGTGCCCTGTATCCACCGGGACCGATTCACCCCGGATGATCGGCATTCAAATCTCTTGTGTCTGTCTTTCCGCAGCCAAAACAAGTAATCCCCGCAAAGCTACCTCCCCGTGGTGCCCCCGAAGCCGCCTCCACTCGAGCTCTCATACCCCCAGGGCACCTTTGTTAGTGGAGTACCCGCCATATCTCGCCCGAACTCGCTTCTTTGCCCAGATATCGCTTGTGGTCTCCGGCTTCCTTTTCTCGGCCTTGCCTTTCTTATCGGCCTTGATGCATTCGAGAGCCTCTCTCGGCACACGACCCTCAAGTAAATGTCTGAATCGTAGTGGGTGGAGCTACGTGAGCCTCTTCTTGATGTCCATAGTGAGTCCCCGCTCAAACCTCATAGCCAACATAGCCTCATTCTGCCCAAAGTCATCAATGTAGGAGGATAACTGCCGAAATTTCCGATGATAAGCCTCCACTGTCATGTTTTCTGTCATCTTGAAAGTGTCAAACTCCTCCCGTAGTTTGGCTTTTTGGAACTCGGGCATAAACTCATTCTTCAGAAACTCTTGGAATTCCAACCAAGACACATGTCCAGTCTCAAGATCCCTAGCAACCTGTCGTATCTCCACCTTGTTCCCTGGTCCACTACCACCATTGCGGGCCCTAAGATAGTGAGACTTGATCCACTGCAGCTCTTAGGACATGCTATCGGCTCAAACAGATTGGTGAATTCTCTACACCATTCCCCAAAGAATTGAAGTTCCCCCTCTCCGGTGAATATGGTGGGGTTATGCCTTGCCACAATGGTGCTCATCTTCCCCGGATCCACTCGTTTGGCCTTTAGGGCCTCATTCTCACTCTGAGCCTATTCAACTCCGCAGGTGTCATTAGCAGCGGTATCCCTTTTTGGAGGCATGTCTATAAAAGAATTATGAGAGTTAGTGATGTTTCCTGCAACACTAGAATTACTTAGTCAATTCTAATCATCCCCTACCCTACATATCTAGCTAACATGGCTCAGGGATCACATAACCGCATATCACTAGACATAACATCCATCTTAAAATCTTAAGCATCATATATTTATAAATATCTTACTTCATTATCATGCCAATTCTTACCTCCGAATCACAAATAAACACATGGGTACTTATACTAACAACATATCACCTTGCCTGATTTATCACATCGTGAAATAGTTTTCATGTTCAATATCATACAACTTTCCTACTCTACCCCTTTTTCTCTCATATGATCGCAAGGTACCCGGGTCAAACTGAGAGGGCCAATGGTTCGGTGTGAGGAGGCCCCTAACTCATCCCTTACCTTTAGTGTGCTCCTAACAGTTCTATCCCGGGGTTCATTTTATTTGACTCTTCCTAAATTCATTGGATTCATTGGTTTAGGCCTGAGGATCGTTCTCTCTGATACCACTTTGTAACACCCCCATTTATTTAAGGGCCTGAACTAGGACTCCTCAGATAAATGATGGTGTTACCATCTCGGAACCCCGAGACAGTAGATAACAAAGGAAAGAAACACAGTACTTTATTAAAATGTTTATAGTGAGATTACAACTGGAATTAAAACAAGTCTCCAAAATACGACCAAAAGATAAAGTCTGATAAAACTACTAATAAGACTAAGGTGGGCTAGGCACTAAGTCAGTCATCCAAGCTTTCTTCCCGGCCAGCTCCCATCGGTCTACGAAATACCATCACGCGCTCCCAATAATTGGATCATCACAGCGTACACGAATACACAGGGTCGCCCACGAAGGCCGAGTAGGTAATACAATAAACAGTAACATAAAACACACGCTCCTCCATCACCACCACCGCCATCACAACTCATAACCCGGACAACCCAGCCATACCGATCCCCGGTAGACTATAAATATCGACCGTAGCCGATCGCACCTACCGTTTGAGGACACCAGGGCAAGTCCTGCAGAACCCGCCTGGGCCTTATCACCACACCATACTCACCTCCACCTCCACCAACTCCGATGCAACAATATAATAAAACAGTTCAACGATAATGCTTAACGGAATTAAATCAGACAATCATGTTATAACATGTAAATCACCGATTCAGCCAATCCAGTCACATAGTACTATATCAAATCCAGTGTATTCCCCTACCTCAAATAGCGGTAATAAGCTAACTGCAGATCAGAAGTACTCCACCCGAAACTCGCCACCTAAACATATACATAACATAATTAATTCACTTAACTATTCCCGTTCCCATAATCAAGAGTTACTATAAGTAGAAACTTTCCCAATTTAGAAATTACTAAAAATATAAGTTACCCAAAATAGAAAGTTTCCTAAAATGGGAAGTTTCCAAAATAGCAATTACCAAAAATAGCAGGTTACTAAAAATAGTAACCTTCCCGAAATAAAATCCCGACTCAAGAACTTAAATACATTATTCCGTCACCGCTACTTAATATTAACTTAATAGCTAAAACTAATAATGTAAATAATAGAAATATACATATTCCCGACTTATTAAAATAAAAACCGTAACAAAAATAACCCAAAAACAACACTCAACCCGACACACGCACACCCCCCTTTTCAACCCGTCACAACTCACTCCACAACCACCAACCCTCACCGCCGACCACCAGGGCGACACTGTGTCCGCCGGTCACCTCCCCCACCACCACCAACGTGGTCGACCCACCCGCCGGTGGTCGGAACCACCACCACCAACACCCTCCGCTTGCGTCCCCGCCGCCACAACCACCCCCTTTTCAACTCGCCCGCCACCACGACACAACCCCTCCTCCTTACCAACCACCACCCCTGACACCACCGTTGAAAGGCGACCACGACACACGTGGCACCACCGATTCGACCTCCCCGAGTCCACGGTGGTGCCACCCCTTTACCCTATGTCTGAAATGCAACCAAAAACACCCAACCAACCCCGACACCTAAACACCACCACTGCAACCACCAACAGCGACGACAACCACTCTACCCACCACCACCCGACTCGACTCAACACCAACAACACATCCCACTCCCCCATGATCGCTACAACAGTCCCCTAAAAGACGTACAACTCAAATCAAATCGGTGTGACGAAAAGAAAACAGAAACCTTACCTATGACGGCCGTCGATCCGTGCTTTTCCGGCCGCACAACCACCCTCGACCACTAGCAACGGCTTCCCTAGACTCACGGCAGACCCTACCCCCTCCACACTCACCAGCGTGCGCTCGTTGGCTGTAAATAATGCGTGAGGCGTGAAAGAAAAAGGGTTGATGATGGTGATGTGTAGAAATGACGGTATGAAGGGGGTTGGGTTTTAAGGTTAGATTAGGGTTTCGTTTTAGGGTTTTGGTGGGGTAAAAAGGTAAATGGGTAAGTGGGTAAATGGGCTATGACACTTTGACCCAAAACTATAAACCCGACTCATCTTACAACATGAATCCGACTCATTACCTTTACGCTATCATTACCTTTACGCTACCATTAAATAATAAAAACTCGCTCAATCGATAATAAAATACGGGGTATTACAAACAGACTCATATACCCTCAAACCCAACCGTTTAACATGACTTGAAGATACAAACGACTGAGAAGCCCCCGAATCAAACAAAACAAAGGTATGAATACCATTAACAAGGAAAGTACCGGTGATAACGTGTGCATCCTCCTCAGCTGCTTTCTTCTCCATCATGAATAACTTTCCACTGGTCTTTTGTCCACCTCCCTGGACAGTACTGGCTAAAGTGGTCGGCTTAGCACCCGACCCTTGATTGTTGTTGTTGTTCGTTGGTGGTTTCTGATAAGAATTACCACCGTTGCGGTTGCCTCCACTCTGGTAACTCTGACTTCCCCGGTTTGGCCATGACCCAGCCGGTCTATTGCTCGCATAGCTGCGCGCAGTCTCGGAAAGTTCCGGTGCACTTGTGCACTCATGTCTCTTGTGGCCTACACCACCACCACGGCTATAGCAGTCACTCCCCAACTACCACTAACACTTCCACGGCCACGCCCAAAGGAAGCCCCAAAGATCGAACCACGACCTAGAAGAAAACCCCTTAGGATCGATTGTGGTTGCCTTTCTTGTGATTAGATTGGCCACCACCCTCGCTCTCGACTTCCTTTCTCACCACCCGACCTCTCCGAGCCATCTCCACCAACCTCTCGGCTCTCCTAGCCCTCTCATAAGCTTCCTTAACATCGTAAGGACTCCACGGGTAACTTATCCATAATCTTAGGGTGGGTCCCCCTCTCAAACCTCAACGCCAAATTCTCCTCACTCAAACCCATATCCTCAAAGATACCTAGACTTGTCATTGAACCGCCTGTAGTACTCGGCCACGACATCTCGGTCATCTAAAAACTGTCAAACTCTTCTCTCAACTTACTTCTCACATGCTCCGGTACGAACTCCTTTCTCACAGCCCTACGAAACTCCTCCCAAGGTATAGCAGGTAAACCTTGGTTTGTATATATCTCCTTAGCACTCACTTTCACTGTATCCCACCACTTGCCACCGCCTCCCTCGGATAGAACGCAGCTTGTTCCACCTCATCTCATCAGACAAAGTGAACCAAATCTAATATGTTCTCCATCTCTCTAAGCCAACTATCAAGAAGGTTAGGCTCCCCAACTCCCTTATACTCTTTCGGGTTAAACCTCGCTATATAGAGGCTGATTTTAGAATGATCAACCTCCTTCTCCTTATCCTTATCCTTATCTTTTCCCATAGTCTTTAAAGCCTCAGTAAGAGCATCCTGATGCTCCAACATCTTAACGATGTCATCCATGGTCATAAGCTCAGCTCTCGCATACAACGCATTCTTCTTGGGCGGCATCTTAAAACTATAACTGAAAAAGGGGTGGATATAAACATACGCGCCAAAACCTCAAAACAAGAAAACACGCTGCCCAGACCCTACTCGATCGAGTTCCCAAACATACTCGATCGAGTAACGGGCTACTCGATCGAGTGCCCACCATACTCGATCGAGTGCCCCAACATCAGACCCCAAACAGACCTTCTGATCTCTAACATACTCGACCGCTCGATCGAGTGACCCCCTACTCGATCGAGTGCCCGAGGTACTCGATCGAGTGCCCAAAAACACGATTCTGGACTCAAAATCGTCAAAAACCCACCCGATCAAGTCAGTCCCACTCGATCGAGTCATGCTAACTCAGAAACGCTACCCGCATGCTATGTCATACGCTAACATGCTAAAACTTTATAAAATCAACATTATAACATAACTAAACATACAATGCTACGCATCTTTTCATACGATTCACGAAATCATTATATCATGTTATTAAACGCCACATTGTAAACATCCAATCATGTTTTCATTCCAACAACAAGTCTACATATATCATCAACCTTTCTTTCATATTCTCAGCTTTCTACTTCTCCAACAGTTACACACACTTCATCACATTCACACACAAGTTAACCAAACAACACATACAACCTTGACATACACCCCCCATGTGACCGGTTCAAAATTGTAGGGCGAGTTCGCGACTTCAGGACGTCTCCCAATCCTTTGCATTAACTCCTACAACCTTTACCCCGGGTTCTTTTTAATTGACTCCCTATGTTCATTAGGTTCATTGGTTACAGCTTTCAGAATCGTCGCTCTGATACCATTAGTAACACCCCCATACTCCAAGTGCCTTACCAGGACCACTCAGGTATGAAGATATTACCATCTCGGTTACCCGAGGCAATGATAATCAAATAAACAATAAAGAAACAACGTTTAAATAAAAATACTTAGTGAAGGGTTACAATTCTCGAAACCAAAACCAAAAGTATAATACATGTTCTCAAACTGACTGTTCTAACTGAAATGTAAAGAAACTACTAAGCTACAGCGGAAGACTTCTATCATCATATCGTGGCAATCCCAGCTATCCCAGTACTCATCTCATACCTGTTCAATATCTGCTCACCATCCCCGAATGGATCACCGCAGGTTTACAAAACAACAACCGGGGTCAGTACTAATCACACAATTCAATATATATCAACAATAAGATAAAAGACAGCTTAATCACACACACAACCACACCAATTCCAATCATCTCAATCACCGATCGTCCCCTTTGGACCCGACCCGCGATGGGGGACGCGCCGTACCCACCAAATCCCCGCTCCTCATAATTAGTGATAACCCTGTCCATTAATGTGCACATCCCTTCTGTGGCGGGTTCCACAGAAGGCGAAACTAGGGCGTGAAGCCACTCCCGCAAGTGACCCCACTCAGCCGAGGACACGCCTCGCGAACCATAGACAACAATCACAATCACAATCACAACCGTCACAATACAATTACTATATCAAACAATCAATCTCAACACATCAACAATCATCCCATTATGGGACTAAATGCGAGTAGGAAATCCTACCGGAAAGCACACTATCGACGGTCGGTCTCTCTGGCCAGTATCAAAAAGCTTCCTCTACGAAACCTCCTCCTATCATACAACATACAAATGCTACCAAATCACATACTACTCAAAAACCCCCAAATCCCTATATTAGGGTTTAACCAAATCAAAGGAAAGACAACAAAAAGGGTATATAGATCTTACCCTCGACGCAAGGATCTCAACAGTATAACCAATGATGAGAACCGACCTTCCAAACTCCGGGATTTGCTAACGATGCGTTTAGGATTAAGAACGTACTTGCTTTCTCTCTTTAACAGTAAATTAGGTTTTGCAAAATGTTTAGAATAATGACGACGAAGGTTATATATCTTAATCGCATAATTAACAAAACCCGAGAAAAACTCCTCGAAAACCATTTTACTCGATCGAGTACCCAAGGTACTCGATCGAGTACCCCCTTACTCGATCGAGTATCCTAGTTACTCGATCGAGTACCCAACAGGTCAGAAACTTTTCTAAAACGCAACTTACCCTTACTCGACAGAGTAAGGCCTACTCGATAGAGTACCCGAAGACTCACAAATACGGAGTATTACACATTCGATCGAGTAAGTTGGTATTACGGGCTGTTTTAGCCGGGTTTTGTTAATAACGCGTGATTAATATTTTAGGGTTCCGTCATTCTTCTTAATCACTTTTCACTTTCTAAAACCTTTCAAAGAGAGAAAAAGAGTTACGTTGCATTGTTCTTCGCCTTGTTAACAAATCCCAAGGGCTAGGATCGTCGGATTGTCTTGTTCTTTACGCCGTTGAGTTCGTCGTGTCAAGGGTAAGATTCTTGTATAATTTTTATACTGTTTCATTGAGTTTATTTAAAACCCTAATTGGGTAGATTAGGGGTTTGGGAGTATTATGTTGTTTAGAGGATGATTGTATAATTATATGTGGTTATAGGAGGAGATTTCATAGAGGAGCATTTTTTTATTAGCTGCTTGTGACGGTCTTGTGGTTGCTATTCCAGGTAGGGTTTCCCTACTCGGTTATTGATTACATAATGTTGTGTATTGTTGTTGATTCATATCATATTGGAATTGGAATTGGTGATTATTGATTGTATAGTTAGTTGTGATTGTTTGTCTATGGTTCGCGAGGTGCGCCCTCGACTGAGTGGAGTCATTTGCGGGAGTGGCTTCACGCCCTTGATTCACCCTCTGTGGAACCCTCCACAGAAGGGGGTGTGCACATTAAGGAACATGGGTTATCGCTCGGATGAGATGAGCGGGGCTTAGGTGGGAACGCCTGCGGTCCCCCACTGGCGGTGTGGAATACTTGTTACGACGGGTATTCTAGCATGACTATTGTGTAGTCAGGTGTGTGGAGTTATGTGGAGAATTGGATGATTGTGTACTGTATCTTTAGTATTGTTTTTGTGTAATCAGTAACTGGCCCCGTTTAAATGTTTTGAAAACTGTGGTGATCCATTCGGGGATGGTGAGCAGTTATTGAACAGGTATGAGATGATGCGCATGGGATAGCTGGTTGAGTTGCCACGAGATGTCTAGAAGTCTTCCGATGTGTCTTAAACATTTATTTATTTCATTTAAGTTAGCTTTTTGGAACAATTGTATTTCATTTTAGCAGTTTTGGTTTTGGACATGTATCGCTTTAAATTTATTTAATAAAGTATGTTTCTTTATTGTCTATTTGATATACATTGCCTCAGGTAACCGGGATGGTAGCACTTACATGCTTTAAGTGGTCCTGGTAAGGCACTTGGAGTATGGGGGTGTTACAAAGTGGTATCAGAGCGACGATTTTGGAATCTGTAACTAATGAACCTAATGAATCTAGGGAGTCAAAATTAAATGAACCCGGGTAGGAGTTGTTAGGAGCTAATGCAAAGACTTGGGAGACGTCCTAAAGTCGCCATCTTGGCCTACAACTTTGAACCGGTCACTATGGGGTATGTTTTGGGGTCGCTATGTATTTATTTAAGTTGTGTTGCATATCTATGTTGAAATGTGTTGCATGAATCGGTGGATGAATGCATGTGGAGGATGGAGAATGTGGTGGCGAAAAGGTGAGTGAGTAACATGATATATGTATAGATATGAAAACGGAATTGCATTATGATTGATTTCAAATGTGGCTTAATAGAAACATGTGAAATAGGATGTTGTTTGTGGTATATATACTATACATATCATTTTATATATATAACTGTTGTGGAGAGTAGTTGAGTTGAGCATGCGGGTAGTATACGAGTCAGCATGACTCGATCGAGTGGGGGCACTCGAACGAGTAGGTGAGGGACTCGATCGAGTGGGTGTGACTCGGTCGAGTGGAGTGTATATCGTTTATGGACAGTGTGTTTTTTTTTGGCACTCGATCGAATAAGTATGGGGACTCGATCGAGTGAGGTCAACCCGATCGAGTAAGTATAGGGCTCGATCGAGTGAGGTTTTTTATGCATTCTGGTCAGGTTCTGGAGTCGAGGCACTCGATCAAGTAAGTGGGCAACTCAATCGAGTGACCTCAATTCAATCGAGTGGGTTGAGAGCTCGATCGTCGTTTACGTGTTTGAGTTATGTGATGTGTGTTTATGTTTACCTCTTCTGTTATATAGTTCAAAGATGCCGCCGAAGAGAACCGCGTTGTATGCTAGGGCTGAGATGATGAGTATTGATGAGATAGCTAAGATGCTAGAGCATCAAGACGCGCTTACAGATGCCTTAAAGAAGTTTGGGAAGGATAAGGAGGCTGGGGTGGATTTTGCTAAGATGAGCATCAACATCGCTCGTTTCAACCCAAAAGAGTATATGGGTATAGGTGCGCCAATCTTACTTGATAATTGGCATAGAGAGATGGAGAATATTCTGAATGTGGTGCATTGCCCTGAGGATTTTTAGAGTAGAACAAGCTGCGTTCTACTTGAGAGATGCGGCCGGTGAATGGTGGGATAAGGTGAGGGAGAGTGCCTTAGATATGTATGTGAGACAGGGGAAGTCAGCTATACCTTGGGATGAGTTTAAGAGAGCTATGCGTCGAGAGTTTGTGCCGGAACATTCCGTAGTAAGTTGAGAGAGGAGTTTGATGATTTCAAGATGGCTCCGGATATGATAGTGGTTGAGTACTATCACAAGTTCAATGAAAATTCTAGGTACGCAGAGGATATGGGGCTGAGTCAGAAGAACTTAGTATTGAGGTTTGAGAAGGGTCTGACATATAAGATTATGGAAAAGTTACCAGCTGGGATCCTTACAGATGTTAAGGAGGTGTATGAGAGAGAGGGAAGAGCTGAGAGGTTGGTGGAGATGGCTAAGGAGAATAGGGAGAGAGGTTCCGAGAAGAGGAAGGCTGAGAGTGAGGGTGGTGGTCAGTCCACTTACAAGAGGGGTGGCCATAACCAGGCAAGGGCCTATTCGTCGAGATTGGGCTTTAGTGGTGGAGCTTCTTTTGGGCGTGGCCGAGGTGGTGGTACTAGCAGCTGAGGGATATCTTGCTTTAACTGTGGCGGTATGGGCCACAAGAGACATGAGTGCACCAGTGCTGTGGGCAGGGGTTTCCAGAGACCATTATAGGGGAGTTTCTCTCAGGGTCCGTCTCAGAGCTATGTTAGTAACAGGTCGGCTGGGTCATACATGAAACAATCCGGGTGGTCAGAGTAACAACAACGGTGGGGCTAATCACAATGGCGGTAATTCATATCAGAGACCGACGACGAAAAACAACCAGGGGTCGGCTGCTAAGCCGTCTACTTCTGCTAGTACTGTCCATGGAGGTGGACAGAAGACCAGTGGCAAGCTTTTCATGATGGACAAGAAAGCTGCTGAAGATGATGCTCACGTAATCATGGGTACTTTTCTTGTTAATGGTGTCTTTACCTTTGTTTTGTTTGATTCGGGGGCATCACATTCGTTTATATCATCGAGTCATGCTAAGCTTTTGGGTTTGAGAGAGTTTGAGTCTGTAAAAGATGAAGTTTGTATACCTTCGGGTGAGTCTGTATCTTGTGGGAGGTTATATAAGGGTGTATCTATGATAGTTGGGCAGGTTGATCTTCAAGTAGATTTGTTAGAGTTTCCCTTGGATGGTTTTGAGATGATAGTTGGTATGGATTGGTTGGGTAAGTATAAAGCTAGGATAGACTGTCACCAAAAAAGAGTCTCTTTGAGGGGTCCTAAGGGAGTTAGTGTGTCTTATCGTGGCTTTGTTGTCAAACCCAAAGTCAAAGTGATTGTAGCGGTGACATTGAAGTCTTACTTGAGGAAGGGTGTCCTTTGATTCTATGCCATGTGAGAGACCATAGTATGGTAAGTTCGACAGCTGATCAGATACCAGTTGTGGGAGAGTTTCCAGATGTTTTTCTGGAGGAGATACCAGGTTGCCACCGAAGAGGGATATAGATTTCAGTGTGGAGTTGAAGCCAGGGATGAGACCAATCTCTAAGGCCCCGTACCGCATGGGTCCTAAGGAGTTGGAGGAGCTGAAGAAGCAGCTGGATGATTTAATTGATAAGGGGTACATTAGACCTAGTGTATCACCGTGGGGAGCACCAGTTCTGTTTGTGAAAAAGAAAGATGGGAGTTTGAGGTTGCGTATTGACTACATGGAGTTGAACAAGGTTACAATGAAGAACAAGTATCCTTTACCAAGGATAAATGATATGTTTGACCAGTTGAGTGGAGCAGGTGTCTTTTCAAAGATTGATTTGAGATCAGGTTACCACCAGGTGAGGATTCGAGATGAGGATATACCAAAGACAGCTTTTCGGTCGAGGTATGGTCACTATTAGTATGTGGTAATGCCGTTTGGGTTGTCTAATGCACCAGCAGTGTTTATGGATTTGATGAACCGGGTCTTCAGTCAGTTTTTGGATCGGTTCGTGGTGGTGTTCATAGATGATATCTTAGTCTATTCCAAGACTAAGAAGGAGCATGAGGAGCACTTGAGGTTAGTGTTGCAGACATTGCGTGACAATAAGCTATATGCAAAGTTGTCTAAGTGTGAGTTCTGGCTCGAGGAAGTTGCCTTTCTGGGGCATGTGATTTCAAAGGATGGGGTAGCTGTGGATCCGACAAAGATAGAGGCAGTGTCTAAGTGGGAGGCACCGAAGAATGTGGCAGAGGTCAGAAGTTTCTTGGATTTGGCAGGGTACTATCGTAGGTTTGTGAAAGACTTTTCCAAGATAGCCAGACTTATGACAGCGTTGATGAGGAAAGAGAACAGGTTTCGTTGGGACGAAAGTTGTGAGACGGCGTTCCAAACATTAAAAGAGCGTTTGACCACAGCTCCAATCTCAGCATTACCTGAAGGTTGTGAGAACTTTGAGGTATATACATATGCTTCAAAGAATGGATTGGGATATGTGTTGATGCAAAATAGGAAAGTAATTGTCTATGCTTTTAGGCAATTGAAACCTTATGAGGAGAACTATCCGACACATGATCTAGAGTTGGGTGCAGTTGTGTTTGCTCTCAAGATTTGGAGGCACTATCTTTATGGGGCAACCTTTAAGGTGTTTTCAGATAATAAGAGTCTCAAGTACATCTTCACTCAAAAAGAGCTGAACATGAGACAGAGGAGGTGGATGGAGCTGATAGGTGATTATGACATGGATATTATATACCATGAAGGGAAGGCAAACGTGGTTGCAGATGCGCTGAGCAGGAAGAGTGTGCATTCTCTATGCACAGCTATGTCTTTGATGCGGTTGAGAGATGAGGCGGGGAATATGGCGATACATATGATACAGAAATGGGATGCTAGAGGAGACTTGACAGTGGAACCAGATCTTTATGATGATATTCGCAGGAAACAGGCTTTGGATCCTAAGATTGAGGAGTGGAGAGCTGGAGTAGAGAAAGGGACAGTGTCTCGGTTCTCTATTCATACAGATGGCAGTGTGAGATTTGATGGGAGATGGTGTGTTCCTAGTGATGAGGAGTTGAGGAAGATGATCATGACAGAGGCTCATTGCACACCATATTCAATACATCCAGGTGGTGACAAGTTGTATAAAGATTTGAAGAAGACTTTCTGGTGGTCTGGAATGAAGAAGGAAACAGCTGAGTTTGTGGCTCAATGTTTAACATGTTAGAGGGTTAAGGGAGAGCAGCGACGACCACAAGGTAAGATTCAGTCTCTTGAGGTACCTGAGTGGAAGTGGGAATCTATCTCTATGGATTTCATAGTGGGTTTACCGAGGAGTCAGCATGGTAACAACATGATATGGGTAATAGTGGACCGTCTGACCAAGTCAGCTTATTTTGTCCCGATGAAAGATACTTGGACCAAGATACAGTTAGCTTTGGCTTATAGGAAGCATATGGTTCGTTTGCATGGGGTGCCTAAGGATATAGTGTCAGACAGAGATGCGAGGTTTATATCACGGTTTTGGCGAGAGTTGCAGGATTTGATAGGGACTACCTTAAAGATGAGTACGGGTTTTCATCCTGCGACAGATGGACAGACAGAGCGAACTATCAAGACCTTGGAGGATATTTTGAGGGCTTGTGTGATGGAGTTTGGTGGTAGCTGGGAGGATAGGTTGGATCTGATTGAGTTTTCTTATAACAACAGCTATCACACGAGTATTGGTATGGCACCGTTTGAGGCTTTGTATGGGAGGAGGTGTAGGAGTCCGATTTGTTGGGATAATAGAGCTGAGGCCGTGGTTTTAGGACCACAGATGGTACAGGAGATGATAGAACAGGTTAAGCTGATCAGGCAAAAGATGAAAGCGGCCCAGGATCGACAAAAGAGTTATGCAGACTTACATCGCCGCGACATAGAGTTTCAGGTTGGGGACAAGGTTCTTTTGAAAGTGTCTCCTATGCGTGGGGTTATGAGGTTTGGTAAGAAAGGGAAGCTGAGCCAGAATTTTATCGGACCATATGATATTTTGGATCGTGTGGGTGAGGTTGCTTACCGGTTAGCGTTACCTGCTGCTTTGGATAGGGTGCATAATGTGTTTCATGTGTCTCAGTTACGACAGTATGTGAGCGATCCTTCACATGTGTTAGAGGTGGAGAACATAGAGTTGGATGAGTCCTTATCTTATCTTGAGGTGCCAAAACAGATTCTTGATCGCAAGGTTCGGAAAACTAGGAATGGGGAAACAGTGTTGCTTAAGGTTCTATGGTCTAACCATGAGGTTGAGGAAGCTACTTGGGAGGCGGAAGAGGCTATGAGGGAGCGGTATCTGTCTCTTTTTTATCAGGTATGTGTGGTTACGGGGACGTAACCATGTTTCTTTTAGGGGGTAGGAGGTGATCGCATAAGGTTTTGGTATGATTTATGTTGGTTTTGCATAGTTATTAGTTGCTTTGAGTCGGGTTGAGTTGTGGTTGGGAGTTTTGTTTTGAGTTTTAGTTACGTTGTTGTGTCGTGTTTTGAGTTAGTATGTTTTGTTTTTGTGTTTGGGTTGAACTTCGGGGACGAAGTTCTTTTTAAGGAGGGAAGAGTGTAATACTACAGTTTTCTATGTCTATGGGGACTCTATCGAGTGGGGCTTACTCTGTCGAGTAAGTATGTTTTTATACGAAACAGTAGGCTACCTAATGGATACTCGATCGAGTATGTTGGGCACTCGATCGAGTAAGTGACTTACTCGATCGAGTAAGTTGGTATTACGGGCTGTTTTAGCCGGGTTTTGTTAATAACGCGTGATTAATATTTAAGGGTTCCGTCATTCTTCTTAATCACTTTTCACTTTCTAAAACCTTTCAAAGAGAGAAAAAGAGTTACGTTGCATTGTTCTTCGCGTTGTTAACAAATCCCAAGGGCTAGGATCGTCGGATTGTCTTGTTCTTTACGCCGTTGAGTTCGTCGTGTCAAGGTTAAGATTCTTGTATAATTTTTATACTGTTTCATTGAGTTTGTTTAAAACCATAATTGGGTAGATTAGGGGTTTGGGAGTATTATGTTGTTTAGAGGATGATTGTATGATTATATGTGGTTATAGGAGGAGATTTCGTAGAGGAGCATTTTTTATTAGCTGCTTGTGACGGTCTTGTGATTGCTATTCCAGGTAGGGTTTCCCTACTCGGTTATTGATTACATAATGTTGTGTATTGTTGTTGATTCATATCATATTGGAATTGGAATTGGAATTGGTGATTGTTGATTGTATAGTTAGTTGTGATTGTTTGTCTGTGGTTCGCGAGGTGCGCCCTCGGCTGAGTGGAGTCACTTGCGGAAGTGGCTTCACGCCCTTGATTCGCCCTCTGTGGAACCCGCCACAGAAGGGGATGTGCACATTAAGGAACATGGGTTATCGCTCGGATGAGATTAGCGGGGCTTAGGTGGGAACGGCTGCAGTCCCCCACTGGCGGTGTGGAATACTTGTTGCGACGGGTATTCTGGCAGGACTACACACTTTAGTGTGTAGTCAGGTGTGTGGAGTTATGTGGAGAATTGGATGATTGTGTACTGTATCTTTAGTATTGTTTTTGTGTAATCAGTAACTGATCAATGTTTTGAAAATTGTGGTGATCCATTCGGGGATGGTGAGCAGTTATTGAGCAGGTATGAGATGATGCGCATGGGATAGCTGGGTTGAGTTGCCACGAGATGTCTAGAAGTCTTCCGTTGTGTCTTAAACATTTATTTATTTCATTTGAGTTAGCTTTTTGGAACAGTTGTATATCATTTTAGCAGTTTTGGTTTTGGACATGTATCGCTTTAAATTTATTTAATAAAGTATGTTTCTTTATTGTCTATTTGATATACATTGCCTCGGGTAACCGGGATGGTAGCACTTCCATGCCTTAAGTGGTCCTGGTAAGGCACTTGGAGTATGGGGGTGTTACAGTCGTAGGGTTGCTGTAATACCCGCCCTTTTAGGGACTCGTTGACCGACGTTGACCGACCTTTGGGAGCAGGTGAAGGTTCTTGAGAGTGCGTGCCAGAGATGCCTAGTGTCTTGTTAGAATATGAGGATGAGTGGTACTCGATAGAGTAGAGGTTACTCGATCGAGTAGCTTGGGTACTCGATCGAGTAGGGGCCACTCGATCGAGTAGGTTGGTTACTCGATCGAGTAGCGTCTTTACAGCGAGGTTTTATAATCGTGTTTTTTTAAAACCGCAAATCATTTCCGCCTCCTTCCTTCAGACCTAGATGTCGCCTCCCTCCTTTCCCTTCACCAAATACCTGCCATGGGAGCCTTTGAGGATGCTAGTGCCTTGAGGATGAGTTGCTTGAGTCGGGTAGCGGTCTTAACGCCGTTGTGAGATGCGTAGGTATGTCATAATCATCGTCTTTGTCTTTGTTGTTCCTTGTAGGGTAGTAATAGACTTGTATGCTGTTTGTATAGGGGTTGCGTGCTTGGTTGATGTCTTGTGGTTGATCGAGGAATTGCTGCGGTTGTCTTAAGGTAGGTTCGCCTACTCAGTTTATGTTGGTTGTCTAGTGTGTCGGTTGTTGTATCGTTAATGTATCGTTGTTGTAACCGTGTGGCTGATTGTGTATGGTAATTGGTTGGTGTGTGCTGTTTCATTGGTTGTTGTTATAGTGCAGCTGTCTGTGATTGATTGTCTTTGGTTCTCGAGGTGCGTCCTCGGCTGAGTGGAGTCGCTTGCGGGAGTGGCTTCACGCCCTAGTTTCGCCCTCCGTGGAACCCGCCACGGGAGGGGATGTGCACATTAATGGGACAGGGTTATCGCTCAGTATGATGAGCGGGGCTTAGGTGGGAACGGCTGCGGTCCCCCCACTGGCAGGGTTGGTCCAGTGGACAGTCGGTGACAGTGATTGGTTGGAGTGGTTGTGACTGGTGTGTGTGTTTAACTGTGTTGTAATATGTTGGTAGTTGATTGTTGTGTCTTGCCTCAGTTACTGACCTTGTTTGGTTTGTCTTTGTTTGTTTTGTTGTGTCTGCCGTGATCCCTTATGGTGAGCAGTCAGTCTTAGCAGGTGTTGTCTTTGATGGTAGCTGGAGTCGTGGCAGGGATGAGTCTTCACGAGTAACGTTAAGAAGTAGTTATATAGCTTGGACGAGTTGTATCTTTTATTTTAGTAGTTTGGTTGTATCACTTGTAAAAATAATTTTAAATGTTCTTTTATTGACCTTTGATGATTACTTTCCTCGGGCAACCGAGATGGTAATGTCCTTATATGCTAGGGAATGTCTTGTTAAGGCTCCTTGGTATATGGGGGTGTTACAGTTGCTTTAATACCATTTATAACAACCCGACCCATGACGGTCGTAACACAACCCCAATAAGATGGGATGTGTAACTTTGGGCCCATTACTTGTCCTCACTTAAGCCCAAAAGCGCAAGACCTTGTTACTAAGTGGTGGGTGAAAGCCCTTATAAACATATCACAAGCTCCATATTTTCCCGATGTGGGACAAATTTCCTCTCAACCTCTTGGGGTGTTATAGAGTGGCCTATCTAAACTCTCAAGTATTACATGCACTAACTACAATAGACCTTTTAATAACAACGAAAACACCCTCATCCTTGTGGTTTGATATCCAACTTGCCCATGTTACCTAACATAGGTGTGTCAACTTGTTTGATTAGGATATAACGACTAATTCCTACATCAACCACCCCACATAAATCCCCACACCCTACAACCTCCCCAACCCAAACCGACCCACCGATACCAACTTTGTGCCCCACTTCTGTAACGCCCCGTAATTTTGGACCGTTAATATGTTTCGAAAATAATTAATTAATCAAGTAAAATTTGACAATAAAGTATTTAAAGTAAAAATAATTCAAAGAAATATAATTTTATTATATTTTGAAGAAAAGTATTTATTTTGATAGTTTTGAAATGTTTAAAAATAGTTTAAACCGTGTAAAATCTTTTATTTCGAAATAAGGGCGTATCGGGGGAAAAATGACAATTCATTTGAACGTTGGGTAAACGAAATTGGAAATGGGTCGTATGAATACTCAATTTTATTGTAATCTCGTGTTTAAAAACTTTGGACTTGACGGAATTTGCATTTGACTTACGGATTTAATTATTATTGAAACAAGTCAAACCCGACTCGTAAAAATCCCGACTAAAAATCCCGCACTTCCTTTTTCTCCTTTCCTTCTCCCTTACGCGGACCACAGCCCTCATCCCCTTCCATTTTCTGGTTTTTCTATCTTTCTTCACCCTTGACACACCAAAACACCATTTTTACCAAAATCAAGCTCAAATTCATCATATCTTACTCGTTTCTAGTCCGTTTTTCGCATAATTTACCTTTCCGGAATCCTCTCGTCGCGATCTACAACTTGGTACAATTTAATTTCAGTTTTCTTGAAGTTGTTTTAAGACCAAATTTCGGTATTTTCGGTTTTATATGCTTATTATTGTGTTTTAATTGTTTATTTAGGTGAAGGATTGGAAGACGAGTTCGGGGACTCGTATATTGTAGAGGATAGCGGCTAGTTGTGGTTAGGGTTTCGGTTTTGAGGGGCTAATTGCTCATTTTCTAGCTTAAGGTAACATATTTCGAGTTACTCGACGAAAGATCGTCACATGTGTGTTGTTTTTGTATGTTTTATGATTTTTTGTTTATGTAGTAATTTTCACATGTTTAAAATGGTTGCATGCATGTCAATTGTTAGATTAAATTATCATAATAGTATGGAAATGATATGGGAACGATTAGATAATGCTTAAAACGGGTTAAAATGAAGAAAAACGGTAAAAAAAGAGGATGTTAAGGTGGCGGCAGCCAGCCGGCAGAGCCGTGGCAGGCCACGGCTAGCCACTACTGGCCCGGGTCGGTCCGTTGCTTGTTTCGCGGTTTTCCAAGCTTTGTTCATCATTTTAGGCTGATTAATGTTAGGATTAGTATAAGTAACATATGGGTAGTAATTTGAATTGAATCATTCTAGTAATAAAAAAAATATGTTAATGGTAAAATTGTGCTTATATTAATAGTTATCACATGTTAGGATAGTGTACAAAAATGAAATTGTAATTCATAGGCTCAAAATGAATTTTTTAGCGATAAATGTAATGTTTTGTTGATTGTCTTAAAATCGAGCCTTAGTCCCTTTAAGCGATGCGATGTCGATTAATTGAGTGATTGGTCAGCCGCAATTTGACCCGTACCTGTCGCAGGGCTGGGGTTGCGGGTAAAAATTCGGTTGAATGAATTAGATAATCGGCCTTTTTCTTGTTTTAGGCCATTTATTATATCTCTATTTCACTTGTTTAGTTAGTTGAATTTAAATAGCTTCTTATTTAGCTAGTTGAATTTAAATAGCTTCTTATTTAGCTAGTTGAATTTAAATAGCTTCTTATTTTGTAGAAATGGCCCTAGTTTCCCCTAAAGCCTTAAATGTTGTTAGAATTGCTAGGATTGGAAATTAGTATTGAGTACTTATTGAGGAACTGTTGGATTGTATGCTGTATATAGCCTTTCACATGATAGAATATTAGATTTTATGTTGGTAAGTAGGACTTTTTGCCCTCTTATGGTTAAGTGGGTGTCTTAAATGACTTGTGTGGTGAGTCTTGTGTGGTGTGGGCTAAAGTATTCAAGCCGGGACTAGCTGGGACTAGGTCCTAGGTGAGTATTTCGGCCTTCATCATAGATAGGTCTTTATAGTCTCTGACGAGTATATGTTCTTTGCTTGATAGCCTTTGTGTTCGACTAGTGGATTTATATCCAAGTTGGGGCATGACCTCGTTACTTATTTTGATAGTATGGGGTCGGCTTAAGTACTAGCCAACCCTTCGGTGGTGTCCTTAGGGTACTCACATCACTTTGTTTTAAAAAAAAGTTGTGGGTCTTGGGTGCGGTGGTGTGTATCCGCATGTCTAGGTCTGCGCAGATTTTAGGCTAGGGTTGTGTTGTCTCTTGGCCATGTTTTCTTAATAGTAACCGCTGAGCCAAGATACCGGTTCGATTACCTTCCCTACCTCGTGGTATAGACTCGAGTTACAAAGTGACTATTGACGGTACTAAGAACTTATGCCTGTCTTTGATATATTGCCCTTTCTTGTTTGATGATTCTATGAATCATAGAAGGTGAGATGCAAGCGGCTATGGTTGATAGAGTTTGGATTACAATTTGTTAAATGTTTCACATGTTAGTTTAGTTTGGTCAGTTTAGGGCTCATATGTTAGAATAATTGATAATTGAATTCTTTATCATCTTGTTTACATGTTTTATTACATGTTACATAAATTTTGACGATTCGTGGCTGGGAGGACTCGAAGTTACTCCCCACTAAATTGTGGCTTTCGTGTTTGTATAAAATGCGATTGACAGGTTGTTGATGCTTTGTTGGGGGTCACAGACGAGCTAGTGAGCAAGGAACCTTGGACCTAGTTGGCTTTCTTTTGTAGAAACTTTTTACACTTTTGGTTTTGTATATAATTTGAAGGGACATATGTCTCCCTTTTCTATTTTGGGTTTGTATCACTATATTTCCGCGTCTTAAGTTATGTATGTAAATTAGTTTATCAGTTGTTGCAGGGTTTTGGCACCCGCTTCTGGGAATGTTGGACTTCTTGAGTTGGATTGGTTGTGAATGGTTTAGTTAGAAAAATTTTTGAAATTGCAGGTTTTTGGACTAGTTGAACCATTTACAAACATATCCTACCAGTTTTTCTGTAGAATTTACGTATTTAATTAAGGCTAGAATTATGGGTGTCACAGTTGGTATCAGAGCTTATTTGCTCCCGACGCACGTTTGTGCACCCCACTTAGAATCACTTGACCTTTGAATAATAAGCTTGAGAGAAGGGTAGGATGGGTAGATTTAGGATTTTATGTGGTAGTCTGTTTGTGATTGCTAATTGTTAGGTACTAATTGATTTTCTCTTTTACAAGATGGCTCTCCAATAAATGTAGATAATGCTATCTTACCTTAATCTTCCAATCTCGTTGTTTATTCGTCTTTTTAATTCCTCTTCTTTCGCCTTGGTAACTACTCTTCTATTCTTTCTCCCGATTCATCTTTGGTTCATTTTCTTCTTATAATAAAGTCCATGTCGACACCTTTCTTTTATTCCGCAGGATAGTTTCCTTGTTCAAGAGAACCCGGTTTTGGAGAATATATCATTAGAGGGCGTGAACGAGTTGAGAAATTGATTGTTTAAGGTTTGAGTTGTATAGGAAAAGATAACTTGGGATCCTTTGGTTAGTCTTGTTGGCTGTGCTTAATATGAGAGCCTAGTGAGTTTAGGAACACCTTTGGATTTATGTCTATTGAGAGCTTGTTTGTTATAGATGATTGAGCATGAGGTACTACCTTAGCACATAAGATGGAATGAACCTCAGCTACTTCATTTGAGAGTCTCGATGTTTCTTATGGAGAATTAAAGGAATGATAGTTAGCTCTAATCCTTATAGGCCTTGAAAGGAATACAATAGGACATTGATGTTGCTTAATGGATTGGTATTGTACTTTGGAATTAGTTAGTTTGTTAAACCTTTTAAGTTGACCAAATCTAGTATAGAGTAGCCCTTGTTGACCTTTTTAATCATATCTGAATTTGGGAATTTTGGTGGAAAGTTGTTCGATGTAGTTCGTGAGTTCAAGGATGTGATTCCAATTTATGGTATCGGAGACTAGAAGTATTAAGTGATGAGATGATGGAGTAGACAAGCTATGGTACTTGGGGATGACATAGTAAGTGAAGTTCAATGACGAGGATTGTAAAGGAGATATTTTGGGACATGGATGGTAACAAATGAATTTGTGTGGTGAATTGATTTTGGCTCTTATAACCAATTGAGTTGAGGAATACCTACCATTGTGGAGTCCTTGCTAGTCCTATGATTTGGTAGACTTTTGGGGCTTTGTTGAGCACCTTAGTGGTGTAACCTTATCATATCGATCTTAAGCTTTGATGAGTGTTTGGTAAGCGGTAACCCTTTCATTGTGCCGCTTCTATTCTCCTTTCCTTCTCTTAAACGTTTGTTGAACCCTGTTTTTATGCCAAAGTTTACGTATCTTCTTCTTGCCCTAGATATCTTCTTAACTCGAATACCTCTTAATTTTTGTCAACCGTTATCTTTACGGTCTGACTCCTTAGTTTCCTAACTTGTCAGGTTCATGCACCCTTTGAAAATATTTTACCGTTTCTCTATCCCGTTATCACTCCTTATCTTCTTATTATAGTTGGTACCCTGTTGACCATGTTTACAGAGTTAGTGAAATGTGATTTGAGGATATAGGATTGACTAAGTAGCCGAGTTTGTGATTGGCTTTCATAATCACTTTGGAGATGAGGGTTTGATAATGTATATGTTACCGTGTGAGAAATGTTAAATGTAGGATTATTAGTTGATTTTAGTGAGTGATATTGATTACTACTTGAAGTATATTATGAGAGTGAGAGTAAGCTACATTGTTGGGAAGTTTTAGCACTTGTTTTGGTAACTAGAAAGGGTAATGGTTTGGTTGACACCAATTGTTAGGCTAAGGAACATAATTTCAATTTATGATTTTAGGAACTCTGAGGTGATAAAGTGTTGCTACAATTGTGACCTTGTTCCTTGAGAATTTGATGGTAAGTGAGTTTAGGATATCAAATTTGAAAGAATACTCCTTGGGGATGTTGATGACCAGAATGGATTGGTGATGTGATTTGGTATTAGTTGGCTCTTGAGAGTTCTTGAGTTAAGAGAAACTTAGTATTGAGAAGATTTTGTTAATCCTATAGTTTTATAGACCTTGAGGTCGCACCGAGTACTTGAGATGTTGGGACGGTGTGTTGAATGGCGAGTGTAAGCGAGTGTAGCTCGCTTTTGGCAATCCTTAATAAATAAAAGGATAAAGGAACGTGAGATCCTATTGATTTTTCGGATTTTGGGATTGGTATGTTACTACCTTGTTTTGAAATGAAAACCTTGTAGAATTTTTGAGGAACCCATAGTTGACACTAGTTGGATACCTAAGCTATTTCAACCTTAGTGTTCAATTGGATACCTAAGCTATTTCTCGTTTTGTGTATGATTCCTTTTTCTTACTCTTATTCCGAGTTACTAAGCCTTGTATACTCATAATTAGTAAAGATAGTATTCTTACTATAGAATTTTAAACTAAAAGTTTGAAAATGCTTGTATGATTTTCAATGATTTTAACATTAGTGAATGTTGAATCTCGTTGTTGGTGACGTCCCAATAATGGGTTTTCTCATTTATTGGTGTAGAAATATTTTTATATCTTGATATGAATATGGATGTTCTTGTCTGATCAACAAGAGTATCACCGTTTCATTGAAAAGATACCTATATTTTCTTATAACTATAATTTCTCCTTCTAAGCTTCGAGGGCGAAACTTTTTAAAAGGAGGGGTGATTGTAACGCCCCGTAATTTTGGACCGTTAATATGTTTCGAAAATAATTAATTAATCAAGTAAAATTTGACAATAAAGTATTTAAAGTAAAAATAATTCAAAGAAATATAATTTTATTATATTTTGAAGAAAAGTATTTATTTTGATAGTTTTGAAATGTTTAAAAATAGTTTAAACCGTGTAAAATCTTTTATTTCGAAATAAGGGCGTATCGGGGGGAAAATGACAATTCGTTTGAACGTTGGGTAAACGAAATTGGAAATGGGTCGTATGAATACTCAATTTTATTGTAATCTCGTGTTTAAAAACTTTGGACTTGACGGAATTTGCATTTGACTTACGGATTTAATTATTATTGAAACAAGTCAAACCCGACTCGTAAAAATCCCGACTAAAAATCCCGCACTTCCTTTTTCTCCTTTCCTTCTCCCTTACGCGGACCACAGCCCTCATCCCCTTCCATTTTCTGGTTTTTCTATCTTTCTTCACCCTTGACACACCAAAACACCATTTTTACCAAAATCAAGCTCAAATTCATCATATCTTACTCGTTTCTAGTCCGTTTTTCGCATAATTTACCTTTCCGGAATCCTCTCGTCGCGATCTACAACTTGGTACAATTTAATTTCAGTTTTATTGAAGTTGTTTTAAGACCAAATTTCGGTATTTTCGGTTTTATATGCTTATTATTGCGTTTTAATTGTTTATTTAGGTGAAGGATTGGAAGACGAGTTCGGGGACTCGTATATTGTAGAGGATAGTGGCTAGTTGTGGTTAGGGTTTCGGTTTTGAGGGGCTAATTGCTCATTTTCTAGCTTAAGGTAACATATTTCGAGTTACTCGACGAAAGATCGTCACATGTGTGTTGTTTTTGTATGTTTTATGATTTTTTGTTTATGTAGTAATTTTCACATGTTTAAAATGGTTGCATGCATGTCAATTGTTAGATTAAATTATCATAATAGTATGGAAATGATATGGGAACGATTAGATAATGCTTAAAACGGGTTAAAATGAAGAAAAACGGTAAAAAAAAAGAGGATGTTAGGGTGGCGGCGGCCGTGGCGAGCCGTGGCAGGCCCACGGCTAGCCCACGGCTGGCCCGGGTCGGTCCGTTGCTTGTTTCGCGGTTTTCCAAGCTTTGTTCATCATTTTAGGCTGATTAATGTTAGGATTAGTATAAGTAACATATGGGTAGTAATTTGAATCGAATCATTCTAGTAATAAAAAAAAATATGTTAATGGTAAAATTGTGCTTATATTAATAGTTATCACATGTTAGGATAGTGTACAAAAATGAAATTGTAATTCATAGGCTCAAAATGAATTTTTTAGCGATAAATGTAATGTTTTGTTGATTGTGCCGAAAACTGAGCCTTAGTCCCTTTAACTGATGCGATGTCAGTTAATTGAGTGATTGGTCAGCCGCAATTTGACCGTGCACTGTCGCCGCAGGTGGGGTTGCGGGTAAAAATTCGGTTGAATGAATTAGATAATCGGCCTTTTTCTTGTTTTAGGCCATTTATTATATCTCTATTTCACTTGTTTAGTTAGTTGAATTTAAATAGCTTCTTATTTAGCTAGTTGAATTTAAATAGCTTTTTATTTAGCTAGTTGAATTTAAATAGCTTCTTATTTTGTAGAAATGGCCCTAGTTTCCCCTAAAGCCTTAAATGTTGTTAGAATTGCTAGGATTGGAAATTAGTATTGAGTACTTATTGAGGAACTGTTGGATTGTATGCTGTATATAGCCTTTCACATGATAGAATATTAGATTTTATGTTGGTAAGTAGGACTTTTTGCCCTCTTATGGTTAAGTGGGTGTCTTAAATGACTTGTGTGGTGAGTCTTGTGTGGTGTGGGATAAAGTATTCAAGCTGGGACTAGCTGGGACTAGGTCCTAGGTGAGTATTTCGGCCTTCATCATAGATAGGTCTTTATAGTCTCTGACGAGTATATGTTCACTGCTTGATAGCCTTTGTGTTCCTGACTAGTGGATTTATATCCAAGTTGGGGCATGACCTCAGGTACTTATTTTGATAGTATGGGGTCAGCTTAAGTACTAGCCAACCCTTCGGTGGTGTCCTTAGGGTACTCACATCACTTTGTTTTAAAAAAAAGTTGTGGGTCTTGGGTGCGGTGGTGTGTATCCGCATGTCTAGGTCTGCGCATATTTTAGGCTAGGGTTGTGTTGTCTCTTGGCCATGTTTTCTTAATAGTAACCGCTGAGCCAAGATACCGGTTCGATTACCTTCCCTACCTCGTGGTATAGACTCGAGTTACAAAGTGACTATTGACGGTACTAAGAACTTATGCCTGTCTTTGATATATTGCCCTTTCTTGTTTGATGATTCTATGAATCATAGAAGGTGAGATGCAAGCCGGCTATGGTTGATAGAGTTTGGATTACAATTTGTTAAATGTTTCACATGTTAGTTTAGTTTGGTCAGTTTAGGGCTCATATGTTAGAATAATTGATAATTGAATTCTTTATCATCTTGTTTACATGTTTTATTACATGTTACATAAATTTTGACGATTCGTGGCTGGGAGGACTCGAAGTTACTCCCCACTGAATTGTGGCTTTCGTGTTTGTATAAAATGCGATTGACAGGTTGTTGATGCTTTGTTGGGGGTCACAGACGAGCTAGTGAGCAAGGAACCTTGGACCTAGTTGGCTTTCTTTTGTAGAAACCTTTTACACTTTTGGTTTTGTATATAATTTGAAGGGACATATGTCTCCCTTTTCTATTTTGGGTTTGTATCACTATATTTCCGCGTCTTAAGTTATGTATGTAAATTAGTTTATCAGTTGTTGCAGGGTTTTGGCACCCGCTTCTGGGAATGTTGGACTTCTTGAGTTGGATTGGTTGTGAATGGTTTAGTTAGAAAATTTTTTGAAATTGCAGGTTTTTGGACTAGTTGAACCATTTACAAACATATCCTACCAGTTTTTCTGTAGAATTTACGTATTTAATTAAGGCTAGAATTATGGGTGTCACAACTTCCACACGTCATCATCTCTTCTTTAGTCACGAGTCATTCATATTTAGCAACAGTGTAATTAAGTCACACAAAGTGGGTCGTTAGGTAGTAGGGATGGAAAAAGGTGGATATTGGATTGAAGTGGGGCAGATAGACGATGAAGTTTTGGCCCATTTCGTCGTTGCTCATTCCCATTAGTCCGAAGTGGCAGGGTGGGGTTAAGGTGGTTTTAGGCGGAGTTAGGGTGGTTATGGACTGGGTTACGGTGTTTGATGTGAGATGTAAGATGGTGTTGATATAATGTTAACTTAATTATATTTTAATATTATTAGAGGTTAATTATGTGATTAAATCAAAAGAAAAGTTAAATAAGTAGTTATGTCATCAATTAACGGAACAAATTGATGGAAAAGAATTTTAGGGTTACAACGATGGTTATAATGATAAAAGTTAGGAGTCTCATGTATGTTTCGAAAAGCGAAGGGAAATATAGGGGTACTGCGTAAAAAAATCCTAAAAAAAAAATAACACAGACTATAAAAAGGAAATAATAAAACTTGAGGAAAATAAGGGACTGAGTTCAAGTGTCCCTAAGAGCAAATCTGGTAGAGTGTTTATGGCCTAAAGGCTGATTCTGTCACGCCTTACCTAATGTTTGTGGTTTACAGGCTATCACGTATACGCCGAAGATTTACCAGTACACAGGTACGCACCTAAAGTAGCGGCATGTTGATCCCTCGTCATTAAAAAATAAATAAAAATTACTCCGTATAATAGCATGGAGAAAATTTAGTCGTTTGTAAAACCTTTAACCTTGTAGGCTCCCCTTCCAAGTACTACAATCCACCAGGAAATAGACCGCGAAACCCTAGAAGCGCTTGAAAATCAAATTGGATAGTTGAAGAGTGAAAGCTTGAAAATGGTGAGCTCTACTGTGTAACGTCTCCTACAATAAGCTCTACTGTGTAACGTCTTCTCTTCCTTTTTTTTTTATAAGTTCAATTTTAAGATACAGTTGTGTCATGTATGGTGCTTTACTTGTATATCTCTGACTTAATCCTGCCTGTTTTTAGTAATTTATTAGTTTGAGTAATTTAAGTTATACAAATGATTGAGACGGAGACGGAGGGTGTATGTGTCTTCTTCTTGATTTCATCTGTCTCAATTCAATGTTACTTTTTCATCTATTATGATTGACTTCCTCTTTTTCGCAATAATGTTTGCATCCGTTTTGGCACAACAATTAAGTAGAAAAACGTAGGGGAAATAAGGATTGAAATGAGTGACATTTTCTTTTTCTAAATAGTGATGAAGATTAGGCCTTGTTTGGTACTCACACATTATAATTAGCAGAAACAAATTGGTCGAGTATATTACAAATGGCAGATTTGATTGGCATGTTTGACTAGTATATTACAATTAGCAGATTTAGTAGAAGTGTTTGGTAATTAGCGGGTTGAGGTTAATAGATTGTTGTATACATGTGTAAATTATAGATGGATTCATTTTCTAAAATCTACTAAAGTGAATATGCTTGGGGAGCAGCATATTAGAAAACAGTAGATTGGAGCTCAATCTACTGTTTCAATATGTCATTTACCAAACACGTAATTTAGTAGATTGTTGAGTCAAACATGCTAAAAGCCTTGAATATGCTGAAATTTCATCAATCTACTGTTTACCAAACACCCCCTATGCAAGTGTGCTTAATTGCAAATCTTGTTGTGATAAGCACATAAAGGAAACGTATGAACGTTATTCAGAGATAGGGGTAGTATAAAGTGTCAAGTATCTATTGGCCTATGTGTAATGAAGGAATTACAAGGATAAGAAAATGTCTTATACCATCAGTGTTACGGATTATGCCAGACTTTCACATATGAAAATTACTGGAACTATGCTGTTTGAAGGTTGCTGGTGGTAAGGTCTCCAAAATTGTGATTCTTAGTTTTCTATTTTTTTTTGCCTGCGGGTTTGGATGATTTATTAACTACGTGAGGTACGAAAATATGGAGGTAGTATGACAATTTAAATGACTATATCCTTCCCACAGAAGGCATACATGTCAATTTACTGGTATGTGTTTTGATACTGCCTTTCAAAATGGTAATTCCTCAACCATACAACATGAGTTAGCCCAGCCACTCCGTGAGTACTTGATATCACACCTCATGACCTGGTAATGTCAGAGAAGACATATTTTCGTGTTGCTTTTCCCAGTTTGTCGTGTAGGTTAGAAGCTAACTGCTAGAAATAATAATAATACCCTACTACTGTCTAATGTGAAGCGTATATCTTGCTTTGATATCTCAATTTCAAATCCAGAATGGCTCTTCAATTCAAGATTACCCTGATGATTGTTTTCTCCTCTGGTTGATTATACAATATGGGTTTCGCAAGATCATGTTTTATCATGACAAATTTATAGCGATCAGATTGATGCTAATCACATGCTTCTTAGTCTTCTATTCACGTGTATTGACCACCCTTTATAGATACCACTTCTTCTAATGCTGCATTGTCAAGTTTGCGTGAATGCCTATTGGATGTCAAAGGAGCGCTTGGGATTATACTTGCATTTAGGAACATGTCATGACTTGGCCTTTGGGAGACTATTTTAGAAGAGGAAAATATTGTGGTATGTCGTGTGATGGCTATTATCTAGTAGGTTAATGAAAAACTTGCGTATTTTTTGAGCATCGTCTCTATCTTGAGTGACTTTGAGGTGGCATTACATACAAATGTATGCATAAGATAAGGGGAGTTGTGAGGCTGTCATGTTGATATTTCTCTTGCTCCTTTGCTGAATTCTCTGCTCATTTCAGTAAGCATTCTTCTAACCGAAAGAATGGTTTTTTCTGCTCCATTCATTATCTAAATCATTTAGTCCAAAAGGCAGGCTTCCTTCTTTAGCAAATATCATGGGAAAGATGAAAAGAAAATTGTCAACTTTATGCCATAGCCCATAGGTGTAGGGTAAATTTCAGTTTGGTTACACATTTTCATATTTCTAATGCAGTGACATGAGGTCTATAGTCATTCGTACTTTGGTGACTTACTCTAAGGGCTTGCTTGGGATGGGAGTAATTATTAAGGGAGTAATAGAGCTAAAATGAACTAAAAAATGGAGGGAAGGGATGGGGTTGGAGATAGAAATTGATAAAAATGGGGAAATATAGTGTAGTAGTCCCCCCATTAAGGGAGTAATTGTTACCCACCTCCCCCCTCAAGTAATGTATTACCTCCACATAGAGGTAATAATTTCTCCCTCACCTCCTCTTTCCACCCTCCACAACCACCACAAAGCACCAATCTCCTCCCATTTCTTCTTGTTTTAGCTTCCATTACTCCCTTAGTAATTACTCCCATCCCAAGCAAGCCCTAAGTCTTAATGACTTTACTTCATGCTAGAGATATGGCATGCTAATTTTTGTTTACTTGTACATTAATTAAGTCATTCTGAAGCTAAGTTACTAGTAATTATAGATTTATAGCCAGAATCTTGCTGTCAAATATCAGTCCTTATAAGCCGGATAATTTGGATTTTCTTAAATTAATCTATGTCATGCTGGATTTTTTTTTTTTGCCTTTGGTGCTTTACTTGTATACACTATTATGTGACTTAATCCAGTGTTCTTTTAGTAATTTATCAATTTGAGAAGTTTTATACACTCTTTCTCTCTCAATCATTTTTTTTTACCTTTTATATTCTTTTTGAGTGTATTTTAATCAAATGTAAACAATCCTACAAACCTCCATATATTGCCTTAAGCGGGAGCTTTTGAGCCTTATGAGTTTTACTTCCTTTTTAAAAATTTTTTAGCAGTATTCTAATGATAACTTGATACTATTAGGCTATGCACAATGGAGGAATTACAAGGAAAACGTCTTTCTACCATCAGGGTTACTGTTTATTTAGATCAGGCTTTCACTTGTGAAAATAACTAGACCTTAGGTGTTTAGCTGCTGTTAGGGGTTGGTGGTGGTAAGGTCTCCAAGATTGTGATCCTACGTTTTTTTTTCTATGGTTTAGGATAAATTATTAAGGGTAAATTATGCAAAGTACGAAAATATGGAAGTACTGAAGTAGTATGACAAAGTTCACATGTATATCCGTATATCCCCTTCAGCGGGAGCTTTTAAGCCTTATGAGTTTAACTTTCAGTTGTGGCCCTCATTTTTTACGTTTCTTCAACTTCCAAAATGGCACCTTACTTTAGTAAAATAAGGGCATTAGCACCTTACAAAAGTAAAGAGAGCAAAAAGTAGGTGGTTTGGGGTTCAAAATCGCGATCGTAGTAATAGTGTCACAGAGTCGTCTTCCACTCTACCATCGCGGTTATCGCGGTGATATTTATTTTAAAACCTTTAGTAGATATATTATCATTCATTGTCTACTTCGTATTTCATATAAAGTTAACAATAAATCGATTTAGAATAATTAAGTTGACTAATGTTATACTCTCTCTTAGGGTTTTTTGTCAGAAAGCACCTAACATTTAAGCACCTAAAATTTACATTTGTTTTTGTCATAAGGCACCAACTAACGTTTTCCGTCAAAAAAGTCAAGATTTCGCCTTGACTTGACGGAGAACAATGTATAACCTAATCAATCTGTTGTCCACTACTCTCAATCACCATTACACCTTTTACACGGTCTGTTCTCTCAATTCAGCAACCTTGTCTCTCCTCCTCTCCTCCCACACTCCATCCATGTCTTCACCTTCGTTCCTCACCCAACCACCATGCATCTTCTTTCCCGCCCATGTCATCTTCACTCTCTGCACTACTCCCACACCACCCAATCGACGGCCCTAATCACCCAAATGCTTTATTAAATCTCCACCTCACTTTTCCCGTCTTAGCCCATTCGACCCCCTACCTTTGCACGCGTCTATCGCCTTGCACCTTAACCTAATTTATCAACTTTAATTGTCTCTTCTTGCCCTTTCTCATTAGAGGATTCAGTGGAGGTGAAACATGATAGCTAAAGATTACTTAGTAGTGCTCATTTAAAGGTGGTTGGGTGGTTGGGTGAATATGTGTGGTGGTGAACTTGTTGGTGGTGTAAGGGGTTTGAATTTGGGTTGTCGTGGTGATTGACAATGTTAAATATAGGGTGTCTCAATGGTGTGAATTAGATGTTGGTCAAGGTGGTAAAGAGTGGCTCGGTGGTGCGAACGTTTGGGTATAGTATGGTTGTTGTCATGGTGGTTGTTTATTTGGCACTACTTAAGGAGGATGGGGAGATGGAAGAGGATCGTAGATGATGGAGCGGGGCTTAAGATTTGGGTAGGATGTGATTCATAATTAGAGATTATTATGTGGTTATCTTTGTAAGATATGAACAAAGCAAAAAATCATGTTTTCAGAATCTTGGCTTTTTTTTGACGGAAAACATGAGTTGGTGATTTTGACAAAAAATGTAAATGTTAAAAGTGTTTTTGGGCAAAAAAAATAAAACTTTAGTTACCTTTTTTTACAGATGACCTAAATGTTAAGTGTCTTCTGACCAAAAAAACCTTCCCTCTTATATTCTTCGTGGGTTTTGTTCCTTTTACTTTGGGCTCCAAGTATAAGAAATAAAGAAATGGGTAAAAGTATGGCTCAATTACCTTCCTGCCCTCACATGACTCACCTTAACTCTAAACATCCACTCATCCACCAACACCATAACACACCCAACTCCCCCCCACCCCACCAACCCGAACCTAGCCCACTACCACCATCACCGATACCCCCACTCACACCGCTCTACCACCGACACCCTCATTCTTGCCGTGGAACCACCACCATCCACCCCCTTAAAATATAGTCGAAAACCACAACTACTCCGTCATAAATCACCCCCGCCCACTCCCAACTACATTGGGATACGATACAAGGTATAAATCGGTCGTCTCATGCCGCTCTTTTTCCTTCTTTCTTTTTTTTTTCTAATTTTTTTTTTAATTTACATAGTTATACATCTTGGAAGGTATGAGACTGTCGGCTGAGAGTTAAACCTTGAGATGAGCCACTTGAAATGAAAAGCAGAAGAAATCAAAGAAAAGGAGGGAGCATTAAAAAACATGCATTTTTCTTTTATGTGCTTCTTGGTTATATTTGACTAATTTTCATGACTTCTCAGGTACACTTGGAGATCGCGGTTTTTAACTGCCAATGGTGCAATTAACTAATTACATGTCTTAATGTGGTAAAGAGAGACACCCTATAGTTGGAGCATTGGAAGTATGGCTATTGTGGCTGGTAACAGTATAGTTGGAGCACCTCGATTACACGGTACAGATCCATGTTGTAGTCGAAAGGCAACCGATGCTAGTTCTGTAAATTTTGCATGTGAGAGAATGCTCACGTCTTGTTCGGCTTCTTTGTTCAACGGCAGTCCCAAATTTCAAGATTGTTTAAGATTGAATACATTTAGGTTAAAGAATTATGATTTTTGGTTTAGATGTAATTCTCTACATGGTAGTGTCTATGTTGATGCTTTCGATGAGATTGGTGATTGTGGATTGAACGTGAGCTCACAAAGATGTACATCTGGTGTCAAGAAAAAAACAGGGCAAATTAGTTTGAACAGGTCAACTTCATTATCAGATGGACCCTATGTAGAAAATGATGAGCTGAAGAACAACTATATCCTTGAAAGGTTATGTAGCTTCGGAAAGATATTTGAAGCATTGAAGTTGGTTGAGCTCATGGCTCGTCGAAACCAAATTCCTCATTTCCCTTCTTGCATAAATTTGATTCGTGGGCTCATTAACCATGATCATGTTGAGAAAGCCAGAAACGTTCTTAGAATTATGGTCATGTCGGGCGGTGTTCCTGATGTTATTACACACAATATGCTGATTAGTGGATTATGCAAGAATGGGCAGCTAAGCACTGCGATTATTCTCTTGGAGGATATGGGCTCAAGTGGTTGCCCTCCAGATGTCATAACTTACAACACAATTATCAGATGCTACTTTGATAGGGGTGAGTTTGATCAGGCTATTGAGTTCTGGAAGAAGCAACTAAGAAAGGGTTCCCCTCCTTATCTTGTGACGTCTACCATTCTTCTGGAGTTGATTTTTAAGCATTGCGGGTTAGTTAGGGCCCTTGATGTTTTGGACGATTTGGTAATTGAAGGTTGTTATCCAGACCTTGTGACCTACAACTTGCTGGTGAATTCTACTTGTAAAGAAGGTAATTTTGTAAACACCTCTTTAGTTATTAATAGTTTGATATCACATGGATATGAGCCTAATGTCATCACTTACAACACTATTCTTCACGCTCTTTGTGGTCATGGTCATTGGAAGGGAGTTGATGAAATCTTGTCTGTCATGAATGAAACTTCTCGGACACCAACTCTTGTTACTTATAACATTTTGATCAATGGGTTGTGCAAGTGTGGGCTCTTGGATCGTGCTATAGATTTTCTTGATGTAATGGTTAAGAGTGAAGTTACTCCGGACATAATCTCTTACAATACCTTATTAGCTGCCATCTCTAAGGAAGGAATGGTAAATGAGGCTTTTCACATTATTATGCTTTTAGTTGATAGCAAATGCCCACCTGGTCTAATTACGTATAATATTGTTATTGATGGTTTGGCGAAAAAAGGATTCATGGACAAAGCGATGCAGCTATATAGTCAGATGATCGATAAGGGGACTATTCCTGATGATATTACTCATCATTCTTTGCTTTGGGGCTTTTGTCGAGCAGATGAAGTTGATAAGGCTGTTGAGGTTTTAAAAGAGATGGGCAGTAGAAACCTTAAGATAAGAGACTCTGCTTATAGAATCACGATCAAGGAGTTGTGTAAAAGCAAGAAAGTGGATATTGCAATACAAGTTCTGGAAACTATGATCTCGAATCAGATCAAACCAAATGCTACCATTTATGCCAATTTAATTAAAGGGATAGCCTCTGCTGGTATGGCTGAAGAGGCTGAACAATTGTTATCAAAGCTAATTGACCGGAAGGTTCTCAATGCACTTTTTGAGTTGAAATGATCTCGGGCCCCTACTTCATGTTATGCACTTCTCTGGTTCCCTTCTTTGAGCCTCGTCTTTTATTGAAGTTGGACACGACGCTTTATACAAGGTACTAGTGATTCATTTTGCCTAATCATGTAAATGTTTTGATTATTTTAAGTCAGATGATAATCTTGCTGCTTGCAATGCTTACATCTCTTTGGATTTTGACCCGGGCAGGTGCTGTTTACAGGTTCTTTCTCTTCCATGATTTTATATCCTGTCACTACAAACTTTTTAATGTATGATGATACTAACGTAGGTAATATAATAGCTATGTTACAGTTACTCGCTGGTATGGGTGTTGGATATGGGTACATGTCCAAGATTTGGACTCTTCAAGACAAATTCTAAGACTTGGTATAGTTGGGAACCTTGTCTAAAACGAGGATATGGGGAAGAGGACATGCTATCAAAACAAAAAAAAATTAAATATATAAAATTTCTAATTTTAATGCAGAGATGTTTGAGAGATAAGGCTTAAACTTGTCAAAAGTCATACTAAATGCTTCATACACCCTTTCCTTCCTCTACTTTAATCATGTAATCTCAATACCCATATCCTAAGTGTGGCCTTGTTGGTCGGACATGGGTATATGGCTCCATGACAGAAGAGTCGAAGCAACATTAAATAATAGTGTAGGCTAGGTTTGTTGCATGGACAGTGTCCATGATTCCTATTCTTATTTTTAATACTAATAATGATCGAGGTAGTTTTTCTTTTTGAAAACACAACTCCATATCCTAATATTACATGATGCACGAAGAGTGTCAACGACGATTCGTGTTCTTATTTTAAAAGTAAATAAATATACTAATAATGATTGAGGATTATTTTTTTGAAAACACAAACACCTTATGCCTATTTGCGAGATGATAGCTAATGTTTTTTTTATCCCTAACATAGAATTTTTTGTCTTAAAAATATTGATGAAATTTTAGTAATCTTCATTTCAAAATAATTATTAGAATACCTTTTTAATGTTTACCTAAATATTTATGATTTAGATATCTATATAATGGTCTGGAAGAGCATTTCAGTGTGTCATTTAATAAGGGCTCTTAAATCGAACGTTGTTCACGAGTTACGAGTGTATGTTATGAGTTTTCCATTGTGATTGTGTTTTATTCTCCATTACTCTTCATCTATTAAATTTGGGAAATAAATATGGATATTTGTATAATTACTTGATTTTTCGAATCTTTTTTTTTTTCGTGAAAAAATATTTGATATGGTAGTCAAATCAAAGTACTCATCAAGATCTTATCATAGTAGATTGAACTAATTTAGAAGTTTAAATACAAAAATTATGAAACAAATAAGATTAAAGGGTGGAAAAACAATGATGTTCTCATGTGAAAATTCGAGGAATACTAAAATTGAATTTGCCATATCCGTCTGCTGTACATTAAATAATACTCCGCAAGTTAGAATGCTGAATTCTTTTTTTTTTTTTTGGAGTGAATATATTGGATATTTCCGTCTGATGTACATCAAACAATTTGTTCGAGTACTGAATTCTTTTTTTTTTTTAGTGTATTAAATATTGGATATTTATACTTATTTACTATCAAATTTAATATTTCTATGATGCTCTCCCCATCCCACTATAATCTCTTCCCTTTCTTTTTAGAGCTGTCCCAATTTTTACAGTTTCCTTTTTGAGTTTTAATTTATCTTCTTTGTTATCTTTACCACTTCTACTTGTCATTATTTTACGATAAATATTGGGTTTGTGTAAACACAATCAAGAAGATAAAGTTGAGATAGGAGGAGTATATTATTACGTGTGTGTAATATCAATACTAATAACTCCCTCCATCCTAATAAATTTTTATTGTCTCCTTTTCCCCAAAGTTTTATCACAAAATAATTGTCCCTTCCCATTTTATTAGCTTTCTTTAAATCCACCCAAAATAGAAAGTGGAACAATATAAATGGAATGGAGGGAGTAATATTTACCATCCAATGCTTTTATGGCAAATGATGACTTTAAAAGACTATTGTTTTCAGATTTTTAGGTAATATATAGATCAATAGATGAGGGAATAATATTTACCATCCAATGCTTTTATTTGGGTAGTGAGAGTGAGGGTCAGTAGGGATGTTTTTTTGTGGAAGCAACTGGAGACACTTGTGATTCCAATATATACATGCTTTAGATGTAGGCAAGAACCTTAGGGGGCGTTTGGTTCGGGGTGTTCAGGAAAGGGAAAGGGAATCCCAACCCCCCATGCCCTTTGTTGTTTGTTTTGTCATCTTTCCCATTCCCTTTCCCTTCATTCTCTGTCATTCCCCAAATCCCTCTAATTCCATTTCCCCACCCCCCAAGGGTATGGATCCCCTTTCCCCACCTCATCCTTACCCACTTGAGTCCTACCATACACAATTAAACACTACTAGCATGTGCCACTACCACCGGCAGCACCACCCTATCTTACCAACACTATCACCACCGCCGGCGCCGGTGGTCCTTTCAATTTTGTCGGTGACGTGCTCATTCTCCTTGCCCCGCAAAAACACCGGATCTGCTGCTTTGCGGTGTGGGGGAAGAGATTTCAGGGGAGGGGATGGGGTTTTTCAGGTGGCATCATGATTTTTTTGGTGGTTCTAGGGTTTGAATAAGGTGGTCGGGAAGGAGGGACTACCGTGGGTGGGGCAGTGCCAGTGGTGGCTCACCGGCAAAAGTGTGCGGGTGCTGGTGCTAGTGGCAGCGCCCGCCGATGGAGGTGGTAGTTGTGTGTTTTCATGATGAGGGTGGTGGTTTAATGGTGGTGGTTGGATTTTAATGGTAGGTACTGGAGGAATGGTGGGTTGTCATTCTTGTAAGTATTTAATTGCGAACTAAACAAGCAATTTCATCCAAGCGAATCCGTTTCCTTTCATTTACTTTGCTCTTCATTCCCTTTTGGATTCCCTTTCCCTTTTCCTTATACGAACCAAACTCCCCCTTATTGTTCAATTGAATAGTTAACATTGTCGATGTAATTGTTTATTCACACACAGTTACAAACTCTATTTTAATTTGTTGTCAATCTTTCTGATTAAGTCAGAGGATAAATTATTCTTTTGGCCACTAGATATAATGAACTAAATCAAAATGCCTCTTAAACGCTTTGCTTTTCATATAGTAGATGGTCATACCGTTTTGCTTTTGATTATGGGTGTCCAGGAAACAGCTTTATCAATCTTGTTTTTATGTAGATTCAATTGCAAGTGTAATATTTTGGTGGTATCATCTTTCTCTTCTTAAATTTAGTGATTGAACATTACATCAGTACTTGTAACTGCTGAAAAGTTTAAGTTATTTGTTTATTTTTGGTCACACATTGAATGGTGGAGAAGACTGGAAAGTAAATTATTGTACGATAGTCATGGTTTATGTATTTTTTCCTCAGTGAATGAGTATTAAGGCCAATTGCTATGTCTTGTATGTAGGATGATATGACAGGTTGTAGTAAGCTGGCTAGGCTGCACAAATTGTTTCTTGCGGTAGCATGCGACGTTCCTCAGAGGTACCGAAATCTGGGGAACTTTCAGACAGAAAAGCGACCTTTGTTGGTTCTGTACATCTCATTCAAATGTGAGTTCAAGCAAATCAAACATAACTGTCTTAGTTTGGCAGTTTTGCTAGCTATTGGATCGCCAGAACTTAATTTGAAGTTGATTTTGTTTGAAAAAAGGGGGCCCCTTTTTCAAAATTTTGCTGGTATGTAAATTTTTCAAAAATCATCTCACGTTTTTTAGTTTTTTTCCCCCAAATGTGACCTCATCTAAAATGTTGGGAGGCTTGAAAAGTTAATTTCACAGGGAACACGATTTTGACATTGGTAAACCTGGTATGTCTCATAATATATCCTGGGATCTATATTTGCACGTTTTGAATTTGTATACCTTGTGATAGGACATTTGATTGTTTGGAAATGGTGGCACACTTCCGTTAAGACATACATAACATCTCTATAACCGTAATGTCAACTTTCGCATCAAGAAACTGGGCACGTAAATGCTGAGCTACTGAATAGTTGTAATGCTTGATTGCACCTGCGTTTATCCTAAATTAGTGGGGTTGCAAATGCACTTACTACAACCCAGGAGAAACGCCTCTTGGAAACACTATCCTGCACAAAGTCGTACATATGATCCTGTTCGCAGTATGGAGCTACATCTTATATAAGCAGGTGGGTACATAGGTGTCTTATATAAGAGATCACCAACTCGAATGTTGAGCAAAGAGATGAGGAATGCAGCCACCAAGAATTTGCTATTTGTAATTTTGTATGTTTACGACAAATGTTGAGACAGCCACCAATGGTGATATCCTTATAATCTTATGAACACACACACACATCTTCATATGTAAATGCCGCATCAGGTAGGGCTGTTAACTTTGGCGAGGCCGTCGAACGCATCTAAGCTTGGACCTGACTTTGTGAATCGTAGACCTGATTTCATGAATTTAGGACCTGATTTTATGAATTGAAGACTTGATTGATTGATTTTGAACATACATTGACAAACTATATAATAATAAATTTCAACTACATTAAATAGGTTGTTTTTATAATACATTAACTGGTAAAATCAAGGGTACCTTAAGAAAATTGTTACATCTAGGAATAACTGGGGAATAATGTATAAAATACAAGGGTACCATGGAAAATGTTCATACTTTATTCTTATTTCAAACTTATTATTAATTTTTAATTTACTAATTATTGTCACGTCATCAAAATTTAACATTCCATTAACAACCGTTACATAAGGGGTACCGTAGGCACAAAAATGGAACAGTAGGGGTGCCATGGGCATATTTCTTAAAAACATGGGTAGCATGGGAAATCTGACAAAATTAAGGGGTAACATGAGAAATTTCCGTAAACTTTATAATTTTTTTACCAAATGTATTTTTGTAAATTTTAAAGTCAAAGGCTCGCCTCGAAAAAGCAAAATGTCGTTTATTAAAAAACGGAGGGATTAATATACGTGTAATTAGTAGAATTGTGCCACGAGTTTGTATTATTCTCTACAAAAGTGAAATTTATTATTTGTTCCCTCTCGCATAATCAATAAACGGTTGGTAACAGGCAACATCAAGCCTCGGTCACAACAAATCAACAAACACACAAATATAGATTTACTACGTATAGATGGTAAAATTGTATAATATTAGAATTGTTCCACATCAAAAGATTAACATAAGGTGGGGTGATCCTATGATTATAAATATGAGTCATCCTTGAAACTTAGTTATCAACCCAAAATCTTTTGAGTTATTACAATAATACAAATATTAATCACGTAAATGATTAGATATAGGATGTAAACATTAAAGTCTTATAACCTTTTTTTTCATTATAATTATAACTAAATTAATTATCCCGTTGCAACGTACGGGCCCTCAATCTAGTTTTCTTATATTGTAAACATAAGTTGTCATATCAAATAAAAGTATGTTTTTTAAGAATTATACTTAAAATAGAGCTGTAAATTTTTAAAAAACATGAAAATAGTAGAACGATTTAAAAATAACAGTCCAACGCTACGATGTCGGAATTTTTTTTAGAATTTCAATATAAGGATTACAATTTAAACACACTCATTAAACAAAAAATTGGTAATAAATGACAAGAAAAAATAGTAAATAATAGAAAATTATAGTTTCAGATCGGATCGGATATCCAAATGTTTTCATTCTAATATTCATATTCGATCCAAATACTGGAAATTTGGGGTCAGATATTCGATCCAAACATAACTCTTTCGGATCGGATATCCAAAAGTTTGCATTAGATTCGGAGCGGATATCAGATGATTCAGATCGATTCGGATACCCACGTTATTAATATTTGTGCAAAAATTAAATGTAAGCAACTCAATGATAACCTAGATAGCACGGACACTCCTCCTAATCGGCCTTCCCGTGTCGGACACGACACTCGTCGGACACACGTCAAAACGTGTAGGACACTTGTAAAGCCGTGTCTAACTTTCATCTTTTATTTGGGCACGTGTCCATGGTATTTTGAGCCGTGTCCATGGTATTTGGACACACCTTCAAACGGAATCAAGTTGAATTTAAGGTAAATGGCGTGAATTGTTATATGATTGAATTTGGTGGGGAAATAAGTTGAATTGGGGGCAAATGATGTTCTTTAGACTAGTAATGACACGTCGAAATAGATTGATTATAAGTTGGTTTTTGATTTTGGAAATGAGAATGAGTTATAATTAACGTCAAGTTTTACCTTCACTTATTTAAATTTAATATTCAATACTTTTTCAAAAATAAAATCACACATAAATAACTATAAAATATATATTTTATTAAATTTAAATTACGTGTCCCGTGTCCTAAATTTCATGGAATGCCGTGTCGCGTGTCCGTGTCGTGTCAGTGTCCGTGTTCGTGTCCGTTTTGGTGCTACCTAGATGATAACGGAGGAAGTATATAGGTTTAGCTTGAGAGGCATATTTTCTAATCATAATTAATTAGAAATCTGCACGTCGATCATCAATCATCATTCTTACTCTGTCAACCAAGATTATTTTTTTGTTTTTATTTTAATTTTTTTAATTTGTGATTTGTATTTTGATGAAAGATTAAACAGATGACTAAGACAGAGAGAATTATAAGGTAATACTTAAAGCTGGCAAATTTGACCCGACCAGAACTCGAGCAAACCCGGCCCGATAGGACCTTAAAATATTGCGACCCGAAATCGACCAGACCCGACTCGATGATGACGGGTAACCCGATGTAACCCGATTAAGGTTGACCCGAAACCGAACCGGAGATGACCCGTGACTCATGTATGACCCGACCCGTATGATACCCCGAAATTAACACGACCCGAAACATAACCCGAAATAAAACAACAATTAAATCAATGATAAAAAATAATTATTAAAAAAAAAACTCTTTTCCATCGTTTTTCTACCTCATGTTCCATTTCTTTTACCACATTAATGATTTTTTTTAATTTTCCGACTTTGTAAATTAATTTAAAAATAATTTTAATACTGTGGGACATTTTTTTTTCCCAAAATATATATAACTTTTAAGTAAATAAATCGTTATTATTGAAATTACGCGCGGAAATCGACAATAAAAGAATAGTAAACAAAAACTAACATTAAAGTTGAATTTCAAACATAGCCCTAAAATAAAATATTTGAAATATTTGAAAATTAGACTTGGTGTCCAGACGAATTTTCAATTTCGACATGGTTTCAAGACAAATATTCAATTTTCAACTTGGCGCCAATGCTTGAAATTCAATTCTCTACCTAGGTGCCAACTTTGAAAAATTAAATTTCGGTTTTTTAAAATTCAAATACGTCTTATCTGGATAATTAATATGTGATAACATTATGTTTTATTATTCAAAATTTATATTTTATATTCTTAAACTATTGTTTTAATGTGTTTGGAATACAATTATTTACCGAAACAAACAAATAGTCGACAAAAGTATTTATTCTCGGTCATATATTAACAATTACATAATCTCACGTTGAAGTTTCTAACTATGAACTACAAGGTCATGCAAATAACTCTTTTGATATTAAACTTTACATTCTGAAACTATCTTTGGCTCGTATGCTTTACACAATCTTCCAAGACTTATTAATTTAACACTCCTCGATACTAAATATCACATTTCATTACTTCCCGTCTCATTGTAACGTCATCAATAACCGATAACACGTTATAATGTCGTTTAATGAGCCAAAATCGCGTTTTAACATCTTTAGTACATTGTAAGACTGTCGCATAATCTTTTAATACCTTATTCAGGTTGCTATGTCATCAAATATACGCCAACGCCTTGATCCGCGTATCAACAATCCAACTAGTTAAATAATCAGAAAATCGACTCGATAATGAATTGAGGAGACAAACTAGACAAAACCTATCACGAACACAGAATGACCCGACCCGACCCGATTGTGACCCGACCTGATAGTAACCCGACTCAATAACAAACCCGTTAATAACCCTTCTCGGCGATGACCCGACCTAGCCAAAAGCCGACTCAAACCCAACCTGACCTGGCGACTCTATATGAATGACCTGACCTGATAACGAACTGAACCCGACCCGACCCGAACCGAACCCGAGCTATCAATTGACCCGACGAACCCGACCCATAAGTGACCCAAACCCGACCCAAATGTAGGCACAATCCGATATGATCCGAACCGACCAGTTACGACCCGACTGACCCGATTGCCATCTCTAGTAATACTCCAATGTACTTGTTCTTGATTGTCGTTGTCTTAAAGCGATTTTGCCTAATTACGATTACTTATTTTATGATGTCATATATGGAAAGGCCTAAGCGAGGTATAAGACGTTGCTTTAGAACAATGTAGGTAGGTACCCGGTCCTGCCCAACCTACATAAATTTACAATTTAAATTTTATTTTGTATTATATATAATTTGAAATAATTTATTGAAAAGTTTATGGTTGAAAATATGGTTTTTCATGATACGAAATCCTACAAAATTTCTAGACTACTTTGTTTTATAACTATCCCAAAACAATAATAGAGGCTTGTTTGATTGAGGTATTCACGCATTACCTTTAACTGTGATTATTTGAGCAAAAGAATGGTTCCCTTTACCGTTCTTTTACCCCAAATCTGTATGCATCCCAACCCCTCAAGTGGCCTCACCCCCTAAGGATATTCAATTAATGTATTATACAACTTATTCAATGTAATTGAGTGGCGTTACAAAGTTGACGAGCTCTATTAACAAAATTATCGAGCTATGATACAAAGTTATTGAGCTTAACAGAACAATTATTAAGCTCAATAACTTCATAAATTAGCTCAATAACTTGTAAAATAGCTCAACAACTTTGTGTAAGAGTTCAACAACTTTGAGACGGTTGTACAATACTATTATACAACAGGTTGTACGATAGTATTTGTGAAAGATATTCCATTTCCTTTTGTCACTATATCGTATTAAAATGTCTCATCAATATCCCTGCTATAATCTTTGATCACAGTCTGTTTTGAGCATCTCCATACAATATTGTTTTTACCCTTTCATCTATTTTCAATATATAATTGAAACAAATGACCTTTTTTTTTTGAAGTAACCCAAAAAGGATTCAATGCATTACTAAATCGGCTTCGGCCAAGGCCGTAATGTAACAAGGTACATCATGTAACCACATACGCCTACCCACCGACCAAGGGCAGAAATGCACAAGAGCATGAGCTACACTATTAAGGTTTCTACTAGCAAAAACAAAAGAACAAGAATAAAAAAAGGAACACAAAGAAAAAATGTCATTGTAGATAAGAAAAATATCGCCTCGACCAAGTCTTCGCTTCTTCAAATCTTCGACCACATTCAAACAATCGCTCTCGACAATGAGATCCTTCACCCCCATCCTCCGAGCTGCACTTAAACCATGAAAGATAGTTAGCGCCTCCGCCACCTTTGGTTCAACATCGCCTTTGTCCTGCTCCTTGACCGCCCATTCTATCGTCCCCGACCAGCTCCTACACATTGCTCCCCACCCCACTCCTTCCCCTTTCACAAAACCCGCATCTACATTAACCTTGTGAACACCATCCGGCGGTCTCACCCACTGCTCTCCTACCCTTAACTTGCTGCTTCCACCTTTCCCACCCCCGACACGAGGCCTCCGACTTGCCGTATTAGCACCCACTCCCCAAATCTCCTCCAACATGTCTCGTGCCCTCTTCACAACCCAATCCGCTCTCCACTCCCCATCCTCAAAGACCGCTTTATTTCGCCTCTCCCAAATAGCCCAACACCCTACCATAAACTCCATTCGCTCTCTGCTCCCAAGCGCCCTAAAGACCGCCTCAACCCACTCTCTTAACCCCCCCCCCGATACTCCCTCCTCCTGTCTTACCTCAATCGCCAGCCCATCCCAACCCCCCCCCCCCCCCCCAACCCAACCACAATCCCGAGTCACATGAAGACAAGTCTCCACACAATCTCGGCATCGTGGGCAAGAAGTATCCGTCAATTCCGATCGGGCTGCAATATTCGCTTTTGTAGCTAAAGCTTCATTACATAGCTGCCAAAAGAAGATTTTAATTCGAGGTATGACGGGAACATTCCAAACCATATTCCACAGCTCCTTCTCCCTAGACACGGACGATTGTCCCACATTATCTATCCCCTCGCCTGCCAAGATATGGTATGCTTACTTGACCGAGTATTCTCCATCTTTGTCGGGTCCCAACATCACTCATCATCTACTCTCGTTTCACATAGACGGATATTTAAAATCCTCTCCGCTTCAAAGGCAATAAAAGGGAACGTACCTTATTTCGATCCCAGCCACTCCCACCATTAAGAAACAGGTCAGCCACCCGCATATTCTCATCAGAGCTTCCCCTAGTCGTAACGATTCGCCTGGACTGCGTGTTGGGCATCCACGGGTCACTCCACACCTTTGTCAAAACTCCACCCCCAATCCGCCTCCTTAACCCCTTCTTCAAAACCCTCCTCGCCTCCCATATACCCCGCCAAGTATAGCTTGGACATTTCCCCAACTCGGCTTCCATAAACGAGCTAGAGGTGATCATGGGCCAGGCCGGGCTGGGTTTGGGCCGGGCCCAAGCATTAAATTAAGCCCAAGTGTGCGGGTCGGGCCGGGCCGGGCTACAAGTGCGGGCCTATTTTGTCGGCCCAAACCCGGCCCATGCGGGCTTAAGCGGGCTTTCGGGCCGATTCGGGCCAATTCGGGCTAAATATTTTTTCTCTTAAAATAAGTTTAGAAATCCCCTTTTGAAGTTATAATACTTTGTGTATTTGTTATCAAAAATTTCGTATAGAATTGTCTGATTTTTTTCGAGTATTGCAATTAAGAAGTAGTAACCTAATGTAGCTTTTATGATATTGCTTGAGGTGACTTATACAAACTAAATGCACAATTTTTAGTAGTGTAATAATATATTTTAGTGCGGTGCTCACTGTATGTTGTTGTAATTTTGTAATTGATTTGATATTTGTTTTTCTTTAGGCTCAAAAACATTGACTTAGCACGCCGATAATGGTAAATAATTTATCGGCACTAATATGATACAAAATCATTAGCTCATTTTTTATCATATAAATACTGGTGAAGGAAAATACTAAGCCTTATCAAACTAATACATGTAAACAAGTTATTACGGCTTATTTACAATACAACAATTGATTGGTTAATTATTTTACTTAATGCTTATTAACATTCTTAAATTATACATATTTATAAATTTTGCATATGTTCGGGTCGGGCCGGGCCAAAATTCGGGCCGTAAAGGTGGCCCAAACCCGGCCCTATTATATTGAATCGGGCCATGGGCTTCGGGCCGTGGGCTTTTCGGGCCTAAAATCGAGGCCCAAGCCCGGGAAAAAATCGGGCTGGGCCGGGTCGGGCTAGCGGGCCTGGGCCATATGATCAGCTCTAAAACGAGCTTCCATGAAAGTATTTGCTTTGAAGAACATGAGACAATCCGGGCAAGTAACCATCCGCCATGCTTGCTTTCCAAGAAGGGCACTATTGAATTTATTGAAGTCCCGAAATCTTAGTCCTGCCCGACTTTTAGGACGGCACATCTTAGCCCATGCAATCCAAGGTATTTTCCGCTTATCATTCTCCCCACCCCACCAAAACCGAGAGACAAGCGAGCGTAGTTCATCAGAAAAATTAGCCGGTAGCCTAAAGACGCTCATAATATAGGTAGGAATAGATTGGCCAATTGCCTTTATCAAGACTTCCTTACCTTCTTTAGAGAGCAGCATACCCCGTCATCCCTGTAATGTTTTACTCATCTTATCTCGCACGATCTTCGTTAGTGCCTTCTTTGACCGTCCGACCACCGTAGGTAGCCCCAAGTACTTCTCCTGTTCATCGACCACACACACATTCAGAACCCCTAACATGCCCTGCCTTCTAGCCATTGTCGTGCCCTTACTAAACGAAACCGTTGTCTTATCCATATTGACCATTTGCCCTGACGCCATTTCGTACCTATGTAAAATATCTTTCACACATCTCGCCTCAGATTCTTTAGCTTTCACGAATATTATACTATCATCGGCAAAAAACAAGTGCGAAATCACAAGAGCATTTGTAGAGATCCTAATCCCATGAATGGAATTATTCATCACCGCATTGCGAATCATACTCGAGAAGATTTCCGCGCATATTATAAATAAGTACGGGGAAAGAGGATCTCCCTGTCTCAGACCACGCTCAAGTACAAACGCCTCAGACAACCGGCCATTAACATTCACGGCATGAGAAACCGTCTCAACGCACATCATCACCCGATACACCCACTTAGACTCGAATCCCATAGTACTCAGCACCGCTCTAAAAAAGCCCCACTCTACCCGATCATAAGCTTTCGACATGTCGAGCTTCAACGCCATGTGACCCCTACCACTCCTTGAGTTCTTCATATGATGGAACATCTCGAAAGCAATAAGGACATTATCCGTCATAAGTCGTCCCCGTGTAAAAGCGCTTTGATTTTCCGACACAATATCACCCAAAAAAACCTTCAAACGGTTCACCAGTACTTTCGACACCAATTTGTATAGGACATTGCATAAACTTATGGGCCGAAACTCCGTCATTTTATCAGGAGCTTTCTTCTTCGGAATTAGCACAATTGTCGTTCTATTTAGAGCATAAGGAATCGGGTCCCCATTTTAAATTCCCAAAACCGCTCTAGTCACAGCTCGCCCCACAATATTCCAATAGGTTTGGAAAAATAAAGCATTCATACCATCGACCCCCGGAGCCTTCAACGGTTGCATTTGATTCAAAGCATGAAGCACCTCCTCTTCACTATACGGTTCACACAACCCCTCATTCATCACCTGGTTCACACGCCCTTCCACCCCCGTCAAAATGTCCTCAAACCCCACTGGTCTCGAGGACTTGAACAGCGTCTGAAAATAATCAACTGCGCACCCAGCCATTGCCTCGTCTGTAGTAAAAATCCGTCCCTGCTCATTGACAAGTTTATGAATCCGATTTTTGGTCTTGCGTTCTCCGGCTTTCCTATGGAAAAAGTTGGTATTCCTATCCCCTTCACTCAGCCACAAAACCCTCGACCGCTGTCTCTAAAAGAGCTCCTCTTGCCTAAGCAAACGGGCAATATCTCAGACTAACATCTGTCTTTCCCGAACTTGACTTGCACTGCGACCCCCTTCATTAATCAATTTTAGCCGATTTCTTTTCTTCTTCAAATCCCGAACTACCTTCCCAATACTCACCCCTTTCCAAACCTTCAATTCCGCCGCACAACGACTAATAGTCTCCAACACATCCCCAGTATCACACATCCAAGCACTCCTAATAGCCTCCTCATATCCCTCCTCTCTTACCCACATTTGCTCAAACCGGAATTTCTTAACTTGCCCATTACTATCTTCCATATCTCTCGCATTAAGGATCACTTTGATTGGGGCATGATCCGACCACTCTCGGACCAAATGCACCAATCTCTCGTAGGGGAAAAAGGTCCCCCCACGCACCTGTCACCATTGCCCTATCAAGTTGAGACTGCCTATTCGCCTCACCAACTTGCCCATTATCAAAGGTATACTCATACCAATCAAAAGGAAGGTCCCTTAACCCACATTCATCAACCGCATCCCGAAAATTATTCATCTGCCACTGTTGTCTCGAGCCCCCTTTCATCTCATTTGAATACAGAATCTCATTGAAATCCCCCATGCATAGCCATGGCCCATTCAATTCAGCCGTGAGTAAGCGAAGTTGCTGCCAAGATAAATGTCGATCTTGAATCGAAGGCCATCCATAGAACAAATGACCTTTTGGTTATTTATTTTTTGGGTTATTATATATTTATATGTAATAAGTGATAACCCTGTATTTTTAAATTCTAACGGGTATCCTTGTTTTTTTTTTTTCCAAACTCACATGATAATACCCTTGTGTTGTCAAATTCTACGCTAATAATACTTTCCGTCAAGAATTTCGTTAAATACATATAGTTCGTCAATTCTTTTAGGTACCTCTCTTCATCCTCATCATTTCCATTTATAATCCCGTCACCATCTCCCTAAATCGACAATTGGAACATTGCTGCTGTGGGTAAACTTGTTTGGTGATATTTGCTAAACTTGATAAGCTATGAGTTCAGTGAGTTAATCATGGGTATTTAAAAGAAAAAGACTAGTTATCTTATCAGCAACCTGGAGAGGCATTAAATAAAAGTTACTATCCTACCCTTAACCCCAATGTTAATCAGCTAGTCTTGCTATAGACGGATATAAGTCGGGTCAAATAGCTTGAAAGTGGTGACATTTTTTGCCCCCACCACCCCACTTGTTGTTTGTCCTATTAGGAATGTGGTATTGTATTTGACCCGTCTTTAATTATAAACGGATATGTGCCGTCTATAATGAGATTTTGTGAATGTTAATAGAGGCATAATACAGGTTTTGTTATAGTGTACGACCGCCACCTCATATAAGATCACAAATTTTTTAAATGCAAGTTTGATCGGTCAGCAAGTATCATTATGATCGCCGCATTACGATATGCATTCTCATGCAGAATGTCCATGTTAACGGGCTCAAATTCATCAAATTCACCAATTCACACACAGACATCCATTTCTTCCTAAACACAAGGGTTCAACATTGTTTATTCTTGGAAATTCTTTACACTTTAAATCAGATTTGACCGAGTGACATAATTTTTCTAAACTAAAAAATGCTACTTTAGCTCACTTGATCGTCACCCTATGCAACATGCTCGCTCAAAGCCCCGGTTATAGCTTGCTGAGGACGAGTTCAATAAAAGTTAGAAAGTCATTTATTAGTAACTAGGACTCTAGGGAAGTACAATATAGAAGAAGAAGAAGAAGTAGTAGTGAAATACCTGAAGGCACGACAAAGTATAAAGCACGTCACTGGTAGTAATTTGATGATGGATTACGACCCTGAATCTGAAAATGAATTTCCCAAATTTTAGTTGTTTTCCTTGCCATTGAAAAGAAATAAAACATGGTAAGAAATTTATATGTATGGTTGTTGAGGTCTAAATTAGTGAAGGGACTAGCGTATAAGTAAATGGGCTACTCCTTCTATCACCTATTGATTTTAGGATGAAACTTTGCTTATGCCGGTCTCATGCATCTAATTCTATGAGCCCGCTACGGAGGACTCAACAATGTTATAACACAAAATATTTAATATCTTGTATCAACAAGGTTTTTTAAGCCGATGTGCCGATATTTTCTCTTTTAAGAGATTTATACTATTTGTCTAACACAACAAGTATATCATCAATATAGACAATATTACGAATTTTTTTTCCAAAATGGACGATTTTCCCCAATTAATTATCAAAATGGGTCGAGTATCAAATTAATTGTCGAAAATGGGTCTACGTAGGCTTGATATTGACGAAGCTACTGTGAGGGGTTAAGTCGCCAGGGCGGGTGGCGACTTTGGTCAAAGTCATATTTTGCGGATCCCCTCTCCTTCCTACATTAGCATCCATCCCCAAATCAAAAAAAAAAAAAAATCGCATAACCCTAACAATAGAAACCCGATTTTTCCTCCAAAACCTACCCTAAATCTTTCAATTGAAACGATTAATTGTCAATTTATTAGTCTCTAAGCAATATCAAACAATCATTTGGATATTTCTTGGCCAATTTCCATACATATTGAAGGTATTAGCTATTACTTACTTTTTTAATTAGCAGTTGATTTGAGTAGCTAGTTAGTTTAGTTTATGATTATTATTCCATCTATTTGATAGTTTAGTTGAATTTAGGTGGTTGTTAGTGTTTTAGATGAATTTGTTTTGGTTATAATTATGGAGAGAAGCCATTTTCCCTTATTGTGTTATTCGAATGCTGAAGTAGTTGAAGGAGATGGGTGTGTAAGCTATGTTGGTGGAAATGAGTATTTTATTTTTGCTAGTAGTAACATGAGCTACAATGATCTCGTTAAGGAGGTATACACAACCATTGGTGTTGATAGTAGTAAGTATCAATTAGTGTTGAAGATGAAGTTTCCTAGTCTTGGATGTTTTAAGGTTGTTAGTCTTTCTAATGATCGTTCTTTACAAGCGATGTGGGCTAGTATACGTCATTCCAAAGTGAGTAATGTAAGTGTAGTACCAAATGTGTCATTTACTAGGATGCTAAACATAATGTCGGAGAATGATGATTGGCATGTGTCATTGTTGACAAATAATATCGGAGTAGAGGTAGGTGACGGTAATATTGAAGGGGATGAAGTTGAGGATGATCTTGATTTAAGATTAGAGAATGCTAGTGATGCCGATGATGATGAGGACGATATTGATCTTGTGTCTCCGAGTGCCCCGAATCCGGGATTCACTAGTATTCCTAAATTTGATGCATTACATGGGAATAATTGGGTTAATTGGAAAAAGGTTGTCCCCTATGATGTTGGGGGAGAGTTTTGTGTTGGTCAAACTTTTCCTAATAAGAGATCTTTGACTGATGTAGTTACGGAATATAATTTGAGGTTAAATTAAAGTTTCAAAATTCATGAGTCAAAACCTCACACGGTGACATACAAATATGAGAGAAAACCTATAACATGTAAGCGGACCTTAAGTGCCAACCAAAAAAGTAGGGTTTCCGAAATATTTACTACTGTGAGATACAATGGTAGTCATGAGACATCATATTTGGGAGACACCATGCCTATAGTGTTGGGAAATGTGTCCTCAACAATAGTGCGATCACATGATTTAAATATCATTATTAAATCTCATTTTAAGAATACAATTGGGAAGTAATATTGTTACTGTCAACTGGTCAACATATATCGGTAATGATTGGCTGACTAGAGTTTGACATTACTGTCGTGTGACGGTGGTGATCAGTTGACCCCCTAGGTCATACCTAAAGGGCAATACACTTAATTGATTATTTAATTAATCGTATAATGTTACGAGTTAATTAAATTTCTTGAAAAATTGACGGACAATTTTGGTAGTAAAATTTACGTATCAAATTGAAATATGATTAAATGAGATACGGTCTGAGTAATCGAATTGTATCATTACTCGGATGAAATTATTGTTTATAGAAACGATTGGATTTGAATGAATTATTATAAATACAATCTGTTGTGATTTATAAATGGTAAAAATATTTTGGCACAAGTAATTATGAAATTACTAAGTCAATTTTTGTGTATGACGTATTTTTGATAATACGTTGAATTTTTAATATATTAAAAATTACATAACAAATATATGTGACATGTGACATGTAACATGTAGACAATTGACAAAAATAATATGGACTCCATATTATGTAAATGCCGAAATAATGGAGGGGATTAGGCTTAAATTGTGTTTATATTTTAAATAAGAAAGCATAATGATTATAAAGTAATCTAGCCATGCAAGCCTATGAACATTGTTAAGAGCAACAATTTCATGCATTGGCTCTTTCCTTTCCTCCACTCCCACCGGTTTTTGGGAAGAAAAACACTTGAGTTTTTTTTTCTCATTTTTGCCTAATATTCACTAAGAGGTAGTGGATGTTCATTCATTCTTTTACTCATCAAAATATAAGATTTCTAGAGAGACAAAACTCTCTCTTCTTCTTCTCTCCCATATAGCCGAAATTATTAAGTGTATATAATAATTTTGGGTCATTTTTCTACTAGATTAATATTATACTAGTATTCATAATATTAATTAGATTAAGTGTTAAGTCTTGGGTATAAAGCTTGGGGAGAGATCTTATTCTTAGATCTTGTTCATCCATTGGAATAGCTCAAGAACAAGAAGAGAAAGGTGATCTCTCTTGTGCCCAATATAGCCGAAATATTGAATGTAAGGACATTATTTCTCTTCTTTTATATTATTGTTTGCATGCATAAAATCCGTTTTAATTTTATGACAAATTATTTTAGACATATATGAGTATGTTAAAGTGTATATGAATCTACATTTCCTACAATCGGTATCAAGAGCCAAGGTTGTTTGCATGCAAATTGGTTAAAAGTTTTTCCGAGTTATATGAATAACAAAATAAAACTTGTAAAATTTGTGTTATTATGATATATCACGAAATTATTACATGCATGTTAATATTTCTGGTCCTAAAGTGTTTTAGGATATTTTGGTTAATTTTTCGGATTTTTATTGTTCATATTTTACAATAATGGCATTTAAATGTGATTTTATGAGTAAAAATGTCATTTTTGGTCTAAAAATAGCTATACTTCGAATTTTCACTTGGTTTTTGGATATGTTGTTACATATATTATTTTGAGATAACCTGTAAATTTTCATAATTTTTGGACTTGTTATGCTCGAAAAATGAATTTTTCATTATTAAATTCGGATTTAAGAGAAAAATAGGTTAATATGAGTTAAATTTCGAATCTGGTCATAGAAAATTAATATGTTGTCACATGCAATTTTACAAAATGTGTGTAAAATAATTGGCTATAAAGAAGTCTTTTAGCATGATTTATGAATTTTTGAAGAAAAATTAGCATAAATAGTGACATTATTAGTGTAAAATTAATAAAACATAATCTATGACTTAGGAAAAACGTCTAATGTTGCATTTTATTGTATTTTTCAGATCTAAAATTGAAAAGTTAATGAAAATAATTTTTCCATGTTTTTATGATTATTTTATTAAATATCGATAAACCGCAACATTGTTTTTCCGGAAATTTTTCGAAATTTTTAACCTAAGATTTTGAACATTATGAGTGTCATGGATTTTTCCAGAATGTTCATGAATTTAAATTTCAAATTTCAAATTTATTTGAAATTTTGTGATTTATTTGAAGTTTAATAGCTTATTTTTGTAATTTTGGTCCATTTATGAACAATTTTGTAAATAAAAGTTAATTATGGTCAAATTATTAGTGAAGACTATATTTTGAGTCCTAAGAGGTTAGGGTAATTAACTTATGCATAAATATGAGTTTATGTATTTTTGTGATTATAAAATGTTGAAATCACGCAAATCCGTAAAAACCGAGTAATATACGATATTGGCTAATTAAAAGGCGATTTAGCATAAAATTGAGCATGTTCATACATATTATAATGCTGCATTTTTCTTTATGATTGTCATAATTTTAATTTATGTAATTTTGAATTATGTAATTTTACTTAGTATGGCCTTAGATTTTAATTGGTATTTCCGAAATGTATGGGAATATCGATTCGGTTGTAATTTTTATTGTGATCTCGTATCACCGTTTTGTAATTTAATAGATTTATTTTATTTTAGTTACAAATGTATAATAGGAAATTATGTAATTTATTATGTAATTTTATTCATTTAGGAGTTCCCAAAGACGGATTTCTTCAAGAATGACGATACATAAAGACGGTGTTACCTCGAGATGCGTGCCACAACCGAAGTTCAAGGGACCAATGGAGTTGGTTTCCGAATATGTAATAGATTAATAGTTTTTCTATTTTAGGAAAGGCCATACTAGGATTTATTTATCTTTATGCTTGCATTTTATTTTATGTCACATGCATCGCTAAATCGCCATAACTAAACATGCATTGTCTTATTTTATCGAGTTTATCGACCGTGTCAAATATAATTATCGTAGTTCACCGCTTTAGTTCACTTAAAACGTGATAGATAATAATTTGACATGACCTCTCGCTAAAACTATCAATTGAGACATAGCCTTACCAAATAGTAGAAACCATGAAAACCTATTCGCGAGGCGAGGGAGTGCGCTCGGCCCCACCGGTACAAACCTTGTTACGTAGGGGAAGTGGGTGATGAATGTTAATCCACCGAATTCATGTTGATGAGGGATGTATCGGCCCCACCGTGCCCAAGTTAATGTGGGTTTGGATCATGGACACATTTATTCGAAATTTGGATTGAACTCAACAAAAGTATTTGATAAGGGATGTATCGGCCCCACCGTGCCCTTGTCGATGTGTTTTGGGCTATAGATAATTGTTAATGTAATATTATCGACCAAGAGTTCTAAAAGTAGAATCGATTAAACGTTAATCCACCGAGTTATATTGATAAAGGATGTATCGGCCCCACCGTGCCTAAGTCGATATGAATTTGGGTCTTGGAATCATTTATTATAGTTGGGTAGAGGTCACTATATAAATGTTCATATCTTGTCAAATTTGCAAGTATGATTTAAAAAGACAAATGTTAATATTTCCTTTCCTCCATATTTGTAGTGCATTACAATGAATCCAACAAATGCTACCGCACCAATTACTATTGAGTCATATCACCATGTTCTTGACGACGTATGCTCCAACAATAATTTCGATACAACTAGAGAACTTCATTTCGGGATAGGTTCGGATGGAAACCTAAATTTCATCACTTCTTCTAAACCACCCACTACTACTAGACCTCGTGTGAGTCCGTCTCAGGAAGACTACCTCATACGATCTATAGGGTCTTTGTCTCTGGAAGATAAAGATGCCAAAGCTAGTGGGAGCTCTAGCAATCAAGTTCTTGCTTCAAAGGGCAAGAGGTTCAAGAAGAAAGCAAAGAAAGTCAAAAACTTCAAGCAAGTTAATGATGAGTGCCATTATTGCTATGGCATGGGACATTGGCTTAGGAATTGCCCTATGTATTTGCGAAATATAAGGGAAGGACTCATTACTCCAAAAGGTACAATTCCTAAAGAAATTTATGTTATTGATATAAATTATACTTCCACTACGACATGGGTACTAGATACCGGTTGTGGTTCTCACCTTTGTAATCATTTACGGGGTTTAAGAGATGTGGAGAAGCTTAGCAAGGAGATGTGGATCTTTGACTTGGAAATGGAGCTCGGGTAGCGGCCGAATCCAAAGGAACTTATGTTCTAGCTTTGCCAAACGGTTTTGAGTTGTATTTGCATAATTGTTTTTATGTTCCTACGCTCTCTAAAAACATTATCTCAATCGCCATGCTAGACATGGACGGTTTTTGTTTTGTCATTAAGAACAATCGTTGCTCTATTTCTAGGAATGATTTGGTTATTGGCCAATCTTCTTCCATAAATGGCATTTACATTTTAGAGACCTCAAAACCGACTAATGATATTTATAACATTCAATCAAAGAAACTCAAAACAAGTGACCTAAGTGAAGCGTTCATTTGGCATTGTCGATTAGGTCACATAAACGAGAATCGCATCAAAAGATTAATTTCTACTAATGTGATTACACCATTTGATTATCAATCATTTGGTACATGCGAATATTGCCTACTTGGCAAAATGACTCGTAATCCTTTTAGCGGTAAAGGGACACGAGCTAGTGAGCTATTAGGACTCATACACACCGATGTATGCGGACCAATGAGTATCACCGCTCGTGGTAATTATGACTACTTTATAACCTTCACCGATGACTTAAGTAGATATGGGTATATCTATTTAATGAAACATAAGAGTGAAGCATTTGAGAAATTCAAGGAATTCCAAAACGAAGTAGAGAACCAATTGAACAAAAGGATTAAGGCACTACGATCCGATCGTGGTGGTGAATACCTTAGCCTTGAATTTGATTCACACTTGAAAAGTCGTGGTATTATATCACAACTTTCTCCACCCGGAACACCTCAACTTAATGGTGTTGCCGAAAGGAGAAATCGAACCTTACTAGATATGGTTCGATCCATGATGAGTCAAACCGAGTTACCGAACTCGTTTTGGGGATTTGCGATACAAACCGCAATTCGATCTTTGAATAATAGTCCCACAAAGTCCACCGAAAAGACTCCATGTGAGATGTGGACGGGTAAGATCCCAAATATATCCTATATGAAGATTTGGGGATGTGATGCTTACGTCAAAACTAAGAACGACAACAAGCTAGCCCCAAGATCCGAAAAATGCATCTTTGTAGGTTATCCCTCGACCTCTCGAGGGTATTACTTCTACAAACCTCAAGATCATAAAGTGTTTGTGTCTTGCGAGGCTGTCTTCTTAGAAAGAGAATTTATTTCTAAAAGACAGAGTGGGAGAAATTTTGAACTTGATGAAGTTCAAGAGCCACAAACCGAGATAGAGACGCAAGAAGATGTTCCTTCGTCGTCTAACGCGGTTGTACCTCCTCCACTAAGAAGGACGGGCCGAGTAATTCGCCATCCCGATCGATATGTGGGACTTATCGAAGAAGATGGAACACTCGATGTGTTACTTATGGAAAGTGACGAGCCCGCCACCTACAAGGCCGCAATCTCTAGTCCTAATTCCACCTTATGGCTTGAAGCCATGAAATCCGAAATGGATTCTATGCTTGAAAACCAAGTTTGGGACTTGGTAGATTTGCCTAAAGGGGCAAGACCCTCCAATGCAAATGGATATTCAAGGTCAAAAATGGCATAGAAGGACATGACGATGTCTACAAAGCTAGGCTAGTGGCAAAAGGATTTACCCAAGTCCAAGGTCTCCATTATGATGAGACCTTCGCCCCCGTAGCCATGCTAAGATCCATACGGATTTTGTTAGCGATCGCCGCATTTCATGATTATGAAATTTGGCAAATGGATGTCAAAACCGCTTTTCTAAATGGGCATTTAGAAGAGTAGGTGTACATGATACAACCCGAAGGTTTTGTTGATTCTAAAAATCCTAACAAAGTGTGCAAGCTTAAGAGATCCATTTATGGTCTTAAGCAAGCATCTAGAAGTTGGAATCATCGATTCAATCATGTTATAAAAGAAAATGGTTTCACTCGAAATGTTGAGGAACCATGTTTATACATGAAATTCAGTGGGAGCAATGTTGTGTTCCTAATCTTGTATGTCGATGACATACTACTCATTGGAAATGATATTCCAATGTTGTCTTTCATTAAGAAGTGGTTAGGTAACCACTTCCAAATGAAGGATTTAGGAGAGGCACAACGCATATTAGGTATCCGGATCTATAGAGATAGACCCAAGAGGATATTGGCACTAAGTCAAGAGTCTTATGTTGATAAGATTCTTCGACGATTCAAAGATGGACAAATCCAAAAGGGGTTTGGTACCTATGGTAACCGGAACGATATTGAGCAGGACTCAATGTCCCTCCGAACCCCATGATGTTGAACGCATGAAGTTGATCCCTTACGCTTCTGCTGTTGGATCAATCATGTATGCCATGATATGCACACGTCCCGATGTCTCGTATGCCTTGAGTATGACGAGTAGATATCAAGGAAATCCAGGTGAGAGTCACCGGATTGTCACAAAAACATCCTTAAGTACTTGAGAAGAACTAAGGACTCTATCCTTGTGTTTGGAGGAGACACCGAGTTGCGTGTTACAGGATACACGGACTCAAGTTTTCAAACAGATAGAGATGACATGAAATCACAAGTTGGTTTTGTTTTCATGCTCAATGGTTGTCAGAGTGGAGAAGCTTCAAGGAAGTCAGAATCGCGGATTCGACAACGGAGGTCGAGTACATAGCAAGATCGAAGTCGCCAAGGAAGCTATGTGGATCAAGCAATTCACGGAAGGTCTAAAAGTAGTACCTACCGCCGATGATCCCATCACTCTCTATTGTGATAATAGTGGGACGATCTTCCAAGCTAAGGAGCCAAAGTCTAGTAATAGATCTAGACATGTACTTAGAAAGTATCATGTAATAAGAGATTTCATTGAAAGAAAGGAAATTGCGATTTGTAAGGTTGGGACGGATGACAACATAGCCGATCCGCTCACCAAGCCTTTATCGCAGCTAAGCATGATGGGCATGTTGCGTCCATGGGACTTAAACGTGTACCAAATTTTTGTTAGATTTTGAAATGAAATAAAAGTGTTGTTTTTGTTCATGTTCATAATCGCATTTGTCTTTTATCCTTAATTTATACTTTGTTACATCCAAACGGGTTGTAGAGACAATTGAACCCCGTTAAAGTGAACATGGATTAACATTGTTTTGCCCATAGTTACTTATATGAGGTGACGTCTCGAAGTGACTAGAGTGTGAGGCGATTGATGGCAAGTTCAAGTGCCATACCGTCATGTGAGATGACTAGTCGATCACATAGGCAGACTGTTAGGAACATTTTGTCGGGCCTAATGACCGCTTATAGAGTTCTGGCAAATTTATATAGCCTGGTCGTGGCGAGAGCTACTATAGTATTCTAATGAGTCAATTCTTTTGACTAAAGACTGTTCTCCTAAGATGGCACAGTTTCAGATTAACTTTGATTTGTGTTACTACGACCTTCGTAAATGGGGTCAAATGGGCATCTTTTGGGTTATGATGGCTGTGGCTAGTCGAAGGAATGAGTGCGATAGGAATTGTCCACCCCTTGTCGGGTTATAACAATATCTCGGGGCCACTCGAGGAGCAATGAACTGGAAATGCGTGGCCACGCTCGGAAGGTATCCGAGTGGATAAATCCGGTCAATCGTTATTCTCCGGATCGAGGAAACCACTCGATATGATCACTTGCAAGTACGACCGAAAGACACCTTGCATTGAGTGGGAGATAGTAATAGGACAAGAGAATTGGTGACGCACACTTGTCGAGGACAAGTGGGAGATTGTTGGGAAATGTGTCCTCAACAATAGTGCGATCACATGATTTAAATATCATTATTAAATCTCATTTTAAGAATACAATTGGGAAGTAATATTATTATGTCAATCGGTCAACATATATCGGTAATGATTGGTGACTAGAGTTTGACATTCTTGTCGTGTGACGGTGGTGATCAGTTGACCCCTAGGTCATACCTAAAGGGCAATACACTTAATTGATTATTTAATTAATCGTATAATGTTACGAGTTAATTAAATTTCTTGAAAAATTGACGGACAATTTTGGTAGTAAAATTTACGTATCAAATTGAAATATGATTAAATGAGATACGGTCTGAGTAATCGAATTGTATCATTACTCGGATGAAATTATTGTTTATAGAAACGATTGGATTTGAATGAATTATTATAAATACAATCTGTTGTGATTTATAAATGGTAAAAATATTTTGGCACAAGTAATTATGAAATTACTAAGTCAATTTTTGTGTATGACGTATTTTTGATAATACGTTTAATTTTTAATATATTAAAAATTACATAACAAATATATGTGACATGTGACATGTAACATGTAGACAATTGACAAAAATAATATGGACTCCATATTATGTAAATGCCGAAATAATGGAGGGGATTAGGCTTAAATTGTGTTTATATTTTAAATAAGAAAGCATAATGATTATAAAGTAATCTAGCCATGCAAGCCTATGAACATTGTTAAGAGCAACAATTTCATGCATTGGCTCTTTCCTTTCCTCCACTCCCACCGGTTTTTGGGAAGAAAAACACTTGAGTTTTTTTTTCTCATTTTTGCCTAATATTCACTAAGAGGTAGTGGATGTTCATTCATTCTTTTACTCATCAAAATATAAGATTTCTAGAGAGACAAAACTCTCTCTTCTTCTTCTCTCCCATATAGCCGAAATTATTAAGTGTATATAATAATTTTGGGTCATTTTTCTACTAGATTAATATTATACTAGTATTCATAATATTAATTAGATTAAGTGTTAAGTCTTGGGTATAAAGCTTGGGGAGAGATCTTATTCTTAGATCTTGTTCATCCATTGGAATAGCTCAAGAACAAGAAGAGAAAGGTGATCTCTCTTGTGCCCAATATAGCCGAAATATTGAATGTAAGGACATTATTTCTCTTCTTTTATATTATTGTTTGCATGCATAAAATCCGTTTTAATTTTATGACAAATTATTTTAGACATATATGAGTATGTTAAAGTGTATATGAATCTACATTTCCTACATATAGACCACCGAAACTTGCGAAGAACTTTCATTAGTAGTATCATTAGAAATATTGTGGAGGCAGATTGGGGGTTGTCGGTAAATGCTATAATTAAAATAAAAATTGATAAATTTAACTACACGATCACTTATATGAAGGCATGGAAAGCTAAACAAAAAGCTCATGCTGACATATTTGGTGATTGAGAGTTATCATACCAGCTGCTTCCCCGATACTTTGAAGCTTTCAAAGAAGCTAATCCCCGTACTGTGGTTCCATTTGTAAATTATCCAACGGATGATCCAAACGTTGTGATATTTGGTCGGGTATTTTGGGCTTTTAGAGCATCAATCAAGGGCTTTCCTCACTGTCACCCTATAATTACAATTGATGGGACTCATTTGCATGGCAAGTACAAAGGTGTGCTTATGATTTCTATGGGAGTTGATGCCAATGATCAACTATATCCTCTTGATTTTGCCATAGTTGAAAAGGAGAATACGGAGACATGGTCATGGTTTTTGGCATGCATAAGATGTTTGGTTAAACAACGAACTGAGCTTTGTGTAATATCTGATAGACATTCGGGCATCATAAAAGCGATGTGAAGAGAGGAGCGGGTGGGAGGAACCATTAGCATATCATAGGTTTTGTATAAGACATCATGCATCCAATATCAACAGAAAGTTCAAAAATAGGGCTTTGAAGGATTTGTTTAGTTGGACTGCTTTTCAGCATCAACCGATCAAGTTTAATAAAGGTTTAGCAAAGATCAATGAATTTCGTGTTGAGGCAAGGGCAGACTTAGACAAACTACCTTTGTCAAAGTGGTCCATGTGTCATGGTGGTGCACTTCGATATGGAATCAAGACAACTAATTTGGTTGAGGTGTTTAATAATGTGTTAAAGGGAGCTCGTTTCTTACCTATCACCGCTCTTGTCAAAGTTACATTTTATAGAGTAAATTCTTACTTTGTCCAAAGACGCGAATTTGCAAAGTCTAGAATCTTTGAGGGTTTGAAGATTTCCCCCGTTGTCACAAAGTATGTTGAAAACAATTTTGGAAAAGCATCACATCATAAGATTGAGTGCTATAATTCAGAGACCGGTGTCTATCAAGTTAAAACTGGAAGAGGTCAAAGGGAAGCAGGAAAGGGTGGTCATAGACAAACTCTAAACTTGTCTAAAAGAACTTGTACTTGCAACAAGTTTCAGATATAGTTGGGGTTCCGCCGCACTTTCATGCTTATATAGAAACTTGTGTGGTGCAAGTAAGAAGGGAAAGAGTAAAATATCTGGGCCGATTGTTCTCCTTCAATTATAAGCTTGGGAACGCATTTTTGTAGGCCGCCCCGAAATTACATCACACTATGAAGAGATCGAGGGACAAGTGTACCCTATCGACTCCCAAATGATGGAGGGGATGGATCCTTTAGGATGTAAATGGTTGAGGGTGGATCGTAAGTATAAGGATCATAGGCTTGGCCTTGTCACATATAGGGATATGTTTGATAAATTGACGAAGACATAATTCACTTGGCAACCTTACACACAAGGCATCCTTCAACATCTTCCCGATATTTGCCATGAGGACGAGGATGAGTCGATTGTTGTAGTCCCTTTAATATGCTTTAAGATTATCGAGATGCATCTCCCTAATAGGCGTGTTAGGCAATTTGGATGGCATCAAACAATACCGCCTCATTGTGACACCTATCTCTTACTTCATAAAACGGATAAACGGGAAAAGACAAGAGATTTTGCTTCCGAGTTTGGAAGTTATGCATGTGGAAGAGTGGATAATAGGAAGGAAAATATGTTGGAAAGAGGAATTCCATATGGTGGCTTCATGTCACACCATGATTCATACATGGTATGATATCGGGAGCATACTCGTCGGATTGTTAGTCCTCACAATCGGATCTTATCCGACAAATACCACCATGAGCATCATTACAATCCTAGTGCATCGGACTTGGATACTCTTATAAGCATTGTCTCCTTTTTATTCTTAATTTTCATTATGTTTCTACTTCATTTTCATTCAATAATACATACCACTTCTTTTCTCAATAGGCGGGTGGTCATTCTTACATCTACCATAAAGTGAACGAGTACATGACAACTATGCCACCTACAATGGCTCCTAACTATAGAAATTTGCTATATGAGATGCAAAATACCCCCCTTACTTGTTTGGAAAGTGTTAATTAATGGACATCTCATTGAACCGCCAAACATTCCTCACCCAAGTCCAATTCATGCTAACACACAAGTGGAACGCTTCACTCATCTCACTCCCATACAAGAAGTGGAAGATGAGGCCGGATCATCGTCTCAACCAAGGAGATCAAAGAGAAGCCGTCAAGTTAGAAGAAAGTAGTGTAGTATTATGTTATTAGTCAAGTCAAACAATATGATAAATTGTATGATGTTTAAGCTACTTTGGTTTGGTTTGTATGATATTTAAGCTATTTTGGTTTATGTAAAATGTTTCAACTATTTGGGTTATGTAATATATAAGCTCCTTTGGTTTTCTACGTCTCGTTTGGATCGGATTTGAGCATTGTTGTTGTACAGGATGATGGTTTTTCATGGCAAATAGAGAGATGCAAGAAGGATATGGAAAACAATTCCGGGTAAGAAGAATTTATGTTGTTTCTGAAGGTTACAAAGAAGGAAGTCGCCAAGGGAGATGACGCCCATCAGACCAAAACGCCGATTTGGATCTGAGAGACTTCCAAAAATTTGTCAAAAATTGGCTCAGATACTGGTCGCCATAGTGCTTGGCGAGGTCGCCATGCGATTTGTCCCTCAATGCTATTAATAACAAAAGTTAGGTTTGGTTACACTTTGGGCTTGGTCGCTGACCGAGATGGCGACTTAGATACAAACCTAGTTTCGGGTATGACGTGGACCCATTTTGGGTAATTAATTTAGACTCAACCCATTTCGTTAAATAATTAGTGAAAATCGCCTATTTTGACAAAAAATTCCAATATTACACTACGAGAGATATGAATGATAAGGAATTTAGAAAAATGATTTTTTGATAACTGCTACCACATATAATTTAGATTTTACCAATTGCTACCAAAGTAAAATTTGTTTAAAATCTGCTACCATTATTGTTGGTTCGGTTTAAAACTAACTACCAAACCAGGTTAGGAAGCAAATAGATATGATCTCAGCCGTCCATTTCAAAATCTCATCTTAATTTCTATTTTTTCTTCCTTTAATGCCCTTATCCCCTCCCTTATATGTTTCTAATTCATTACCTTCATTCATCCTTACTAACCATCTCATTATTCACCCTTCTTCAACATCTCCTTCTTCTTATCCACATAACTCGATTGCCCTTTACTAGTATCACCATTACTAGGCAAAACACACTGAGAAGCTCTTTGAATAAATTCATCCTCCACTACCCCTTTCATTGTCTCCGCAGCCGCCCTAATGTTTTCCATATTATATTTCCAGAATTGAATACAAACACACAAGAATTATGGTTGAATTATGGTTTAGTAACGAAGCAATTTTGGAAAAGAAAGGAAACCCAGTTGAGATTAAGGTTAGAAATGAAATGGGTAGGCATTAATTATTGGATTTATGAACTAACGAAAGAGATAAGATTATGATTTTGTTTCTGGGAAAAAAAGTGTGCTGATATTGTAAATTAGAAGCTCAATATAAGACGATAACTGTAGAAATGAACAAGAAGAAATTCTCAAAGTTGCGATATTCTGCTCTTCTTCATATTTGATGAAAACCCTAATTAGTCTGGAATTTAGCTGATTTGGGGAAAAGGTTGAGACGATTTAGCTGATTTCCGAAAGCCCCAATTTAATTGGGAAGTAAAATGAGAAGTTAATTAGGTTGAATATGAGTGATGAGTGAAGTTAATTACATTGGGGTTGATATGAGTGAGGAAGGTGGGATTGAAGGGAGATAAGTTTGGGTAATGGGCTGATATGAGTGAGGGGAATGTAAAATAAGGTATTATTGTCTTTTCGCGCGCAAATAGGAGGTTCGTGCTCATTTGGTAGTTAGTTTTAAACCGAACCAACAATATTGGTAGTAGTTTTTAAATAAATTTTACTTTGGTAGCATTTGGTAAAATCTGAATTATACGTGGTATCAGTTATAAAAAAAAAAGACCATTTTATTCGACAAGACAACAACTTTGACTGATTGATATAAGTTGAATTTTTTTTTTCGCGAAAGTGGTGATTAGACCTCGTTATTTTTATCAATTGTGAGATTAACCCCCTTAGGTTTCAAATGTAGTGATTTTGCCCCATTACTTTGATTTAAAGTAAAATTGAATCCAATTTTTTTGATTTCGAACCAAAATTACACCAAAAATATCAATTTCATTCAAATATAATTTATCATTACAATAAAAGAAGTTGTACATTTATAAATTGTATGAAATTTATTACCCATTTTGGGGAAAAAAAATTGAACAAATTACATAAAATTTAGAATTTATAAAGTAATTTCATATGTATATCAACTATATTAAAACTAGTGAAAATATTTAAAATATTCTATCTAAAAACTATGTTAATTAATAAATTATTCAAATACTTTTAAATTATTATAAATTATTTAATGCACAACGAGTTTAAATATAAACTTATTAATGATATATTTTATGTTAAAACTAAGAAGAAGGTTGGATTTCACTTTTTGTCAAAGTTACGGGGCTTAATTGCTACATTTGTAATTTATGGAGTCTCACAATTGCTCAAAGTTATGGGGGCTAATCGCCACTTTCGCGATTTTTTTTTTATTACGATAAATTGAAGAAACAATAGCAAGCCCAATAGTACTCAACCGCCATTAGCACAAAGTATTGCAATTTAATATTTTTCCGACGTTTTTAAATAGGTGAAGAGAGGGACAATTAGCATATGACAGTGAATACATTTCAGTATTGCACTAATTAAGTTATCAATTAGTCTTACTATAGACGAATATATCCGTCTAAAGTGAAAGACGGGTCAAATATGCTTAAAGTGGTGACATTTTTGAGCCAACCATGCAACTTGTTGCTTGTCTTATGCTTAAAGTTGGAGGATATTTGACCCGTCTATAACTATAGAAGGATATCTCCCATCTATAATGAGAATTTGTGTTAAATTATATCTATTAAAAACATAAGTACGGGTATATCTCCCTGCGAAACTTTTAGTTCACGAGAAGAAATAAGTAAAACAAACGCACCTGAAGGAGTTTTCTGGCATGACCAATATACCATGCTCCTCCAAAGTTTTCCCAAGCTTTGTTGCTGTGGTTCTGGAATCCTTGCACACATTGACATAGATCTGATAAAAGGAAAATGTGACAAAATAAGAAATTTTAGATACTATGGTATCCCCGAAGTCCTGCATCTAACAGGGGATAGGGTGCTCAATGGGCAAAAATCTGAAGGGCATGTGGCGACTACAAGCGGATGCACGGTATTGTTGTTATAGAACCTTGGGTATTAATTCCGAGAACAGAAATTAAAAAATACAAAGTATTGAGCAAGAATGTTTGTGACACATCTGGAAATGAGTACTTCTACGGGTCCTCCATTGGCGACGACTAGCAAACATCAGAGTTTGTGAATTGTGATTTGTGAGAGATGTCTTTCGCAACTTATGACTTTAATTTGATCGTCAAAATTTAAAACGCTTACGATATTGGTCTCAACTGATGTAATATCCACTGTAAGCCCTTCAATTTTGTTCAAGCCCTCTGCACATTACATAATTCAAAGGAAAACATTTAAATATGAAAATTTGCAGCGATTGATTACTCGTATATATGAAATATATGAACTATTACATTACCTACAGGTTACAGGAAAAAGGATAAGAACAATTACTGAAAGCTGAAACATATGTTATGGACTATGGAGTACATAACTGTACTTGAGATATTGAAACTAGCTAGTTGTAGCAGAAAATGAGAACCTGCAAGTAGCTTAGCATTTTTATGGTCAGTTTCAAGATTTTTGACATTGTCTTGCACGGCAACAAGAGCAGCAGCACATAAAACACCAATCTGCCTCATTCCACCACCTAAAGTTTTCCGCATAATTTTTGCCTAAATGATTGGAGAAAAAAGTAATTAGGGTGATCACCTGAGACAAGCCCAAGTAAATCTATGTATGCTCAAGTTAAGTGATACCTTGGCTATGAAACTCTTCGATCCAACAATGACCGTTCCCACAGGCGCTCCCAAACCTTTTGACAGGCATACCTTTGGTTCACAAATTAGAAAACCATATATAATGTAAGAAAAAACTGTTTTGGATAATGTGGAAGAAAGCAAAATGGCTCACGATATTTTAATTGTCAATTAATGTCTGTCTGTCAATACAAACAGTGATGCATATTGTTAAGGAGCCAACCCATCAAGCAACGGTTACTACATCACCAACGGATCTTTGAGGAGCAAATCAAGGCAACAATTCTTAATTGCCTAGTTTACATATTTTCTAGCTCTTGAGATTTATATTTACCATTTTTGCTCATGTATTTTCTCTTATAAATAGCAATTAGATTATTGTAATTAACAGAAGTTTTCATAATCAATCAATATCAATTCATATTATTACCATATTCTATATGAAATATCAATATCAAAGTTTATTATGGTATCAGTAGATTAGTTTTTCTTTATCAACTCTTTCCTCTGCATTTTTTTATTTTTTCAAAACACCATCATCATGCCCGGCAACGAAATTCTCAATCCTTCGGATTCAAACACATCGAACGCACCACACTTCACGTATGTTCAAGTTGAAAATCCAGGAGCCAACATCACTCAAACCATTTTCAATGGCAACAACTATGACGAATGGTCTCGGGATTTTCATCTCGCTTTGGTAGCAAAAGGCAAGGAGGGTTTTGTTGATGGCACAGTCACGAAACCCACGACTGGTAATATCGATTCCTGGCGGTCACAAAATGCTCTTGTGACGGCCTGGATTTTTAATTCCATCGATTCTTCTTTACGAAAATCTATATCTCGTCGTCCCGATGCTAAACAGGTACGGCTTGATATTCGTTCTAGATTTTTTCAAAATAACGATGCTCGTATTTTTCGTCTTCAAGCCGATCTTATGGCTTGTCGACAACAATCAAACGAATCTATAATGAATTATTATGGCCGCCTTGTTAAGCTTTGGGATGATTTACTGAAGCCGACCCTTTGGCTTCGTGTCTTGTAATCCGTGCACCTGCACGTGGGTCTCGATTATTGATGAGCGTAGGGAGAGACAAAGGGTTCGGGAATTTCTTATGGGATTAGATGATAAGTATGATAATGCTCGTTCCCAACTCCTTGCTATCTCCCCTTTACCCGATCTTAATATTATTTACAATCGCTTGTTGCAAGAAGAAAGCATGAGAGCGTTTAACACCAAAATCACTGCACAGCCCGAGACAATGGCATATGCTGCTCGGGTTCAGTCACATCACCGCAAACAGGGGGGAGGGCGTGACACCAAAGGACCACGACAACCTGACCCCAATGACCCTAGACCATGGTGTATTGCTTGCCTTCGTCACGACCATCTTTATACTAGTTGCTTTCGCTATACCGGAAAGTGGCCTGATTATTGGGGCGATAGGCCAAGAGATCGTATATACATCAACGAAAAAGATATGACACGAACTGTAGTGCCCGATGTTGAGGGGCGTGCCAGGTATGAGCAGCTAAAGAAGGGTGGTGCCGGCTCTTCCTCAAATCAGAGTAGCGGGCAGAGCAGCAGGCCTCGTATTAACATGATTGCAGGTACATCAGATGACAGTTGCACTTCAGGAAAGCTTGACAAAATTGATCTTAATAGCCTATCTCCTATAGTGCACTGAAAGATGTTCACATGCTACTTCAATCACGCAAGAGCAGCGGCTCCATGGAACAATTGAATGGTAATTCTATTTTTAATTTTACTTGGATAATTGATACCGGTGCAACCCATCATATGTCGGGTTGTCGAAATTGTTTCATCAATTTACATACTATCCCACCTTTGTCCGTGGGATTACCTAATGGCGATCTTACTATCGCTTCTCATATGGGTGATGTTCCTTTATCTTCCTCCTTAATTTTACGCAATGTATATTATGCGGATAAATTGAATTGTAATCTTATTTCCGTCTCACAATTATTAGCTGATGAATCCATTATAATTCAATTTTCTCATAATATATGTTTAATACAGGACCGTTCCTTGAGGATGACGATTGGAGCCGGTGAGCAAGTGAATGGCTTATATCTATCTGGTGTCCGTCATGAAACTCCTCGTATCCATACCATAAGCACATCGCAACAACATGAGATTTGGCATAGGAGGTTGGGGCATCCCTCTTCTTCCGTTTTGAAATTTCTACCTTTTAACAATAATTGTGCTAAAACAATTTTTTCTAGCACTACATGTGATATTTGTTTAACAGCAAAACAAACCCGTTCCTCTTTTAATTTAAGTTTGAATAATGCGGACAATATTTTCGATTTAATACATTGTGATCTATGGGGTCCTTACTCTACTAATGCTTCTTATGGCTCTCAATATTTTTTAACTATTGTAGACGATTTTTCACGCTCTACTTGGGTTTTTCTTTTAAAAAGGAAAAGCGATACTCGACAAACTCTCTTACATTTCTTTTCCATGATTGAACGACAATTTAATAAGAAAATTAAAATTTTACGAAGTGATAACGGTACCGAATTTACAAGCTTAGCAACATTTTTCTTTGAAAACGGAATTATTTTTCAAACTTCTCAAGTCGACACTCCACAACGAAATGGTCGAGTTGAACGAAAACACCGTCATATTCTTAATGTGGCGCGTGCTCTTTTATTTCAAGCTTCATTACCAATTTCTTTTTGGGGAGAATGCATTTTAACCGTTGTCTATCTCATTAATAGAACTCCCACCATCAAACATAAAGGAAAAACCCCTTACGAAATGTTATATAAGAAACCACCACCCATGACCCATTTACGCGTTTTTGGGTGCCTATGCTATGCACGTAACATTAATCGATCCAAGGACAAATTCGCACCCCGTAGTACCAAATGTATTTTCATAGGTTACCCATTTGGCAAAAAGGGTTGGAGGGTATACGATATAGAAGCTCAAACATATTTTTCTTCAAGAGACGTTGTCTTTATCGAACATACTTTTCCATATTCAACAAATCCCATTTCAAAAATAATACCCTCCATCGAAACCATACCCGACACTCCCCTTGATGATGCAATTCCCGTCCCCTGTACTCCATCGCCCTCCTCTTCTATCCAGGACACCTCTCCTGATCAGCCACCCACAGCCACCCACAATCCCTGCCACACCGGTTACACCCTCGCCCTCACCAACTCTCGAACCAACTGAAACCACCATCCCTGCCACGCCTGCCACACACCTTCCTCCTACGTCCGACACCCCACCAAACAGCAATGACTCTGCTCCACAACCAAACAACGACCCACCTCCACAACCAAACATGGGCAAAGGACAACGACCCAAATTTCCCAACTCCCCGTCTCAATGACTATGACCTGCCACCTCGACATCCATCCACTCACATGCTCACGGCTCCGTCATCACCCGAGACAAGGTATCCTCTATCTCATTTTATTTCTTATGACAAATTTTCTACTAAACATAAATGTTTCCTAGCGGCCGTGACTAAAAATCACGAGCCTAGCACATTTCGTGAAGCTATGCAGGTTACTCAATGGCGGGATGCTATGAAAGCTGAAGTCGATGCACTTGAACGAAATCGAACCTGGACACTCGAAGATCTCCCACCAAACAAGAAAGCAATTTGCTCCAAATGGGTATATCGAATTAAATATCATGCAGACGGCTCCATCGAGCGCTACAAAGCTCGACTTGTCGTTATGGGTAATCGTCAAGTTGAAGGGGTTGATTTTAATGAGACTTTTGCCCCCACCGCAAAAATGGTCACGGTCCGAACCTTACTCGCCATCGTTGCTGCCAAAGGGTGGACTCTTCACCAAATGGATGTTCACAACGCATTTCTCCATGGCGATCTCGACGAAGAGGTATACATGAAACCTCCTCCCGGTTTTTCTGATGACACCAAAGGCAAAGTATGTCGTCTTCGAAAGTCTTTATATGGTCTTAAACAAGCTCCCCGTTGTTGGTATGCCAAACTTACTTCCGCTCTTAAAAACTATGGTTTTACCCAATGCCCATACGACCATTCCCATTTTTCTATTAATAAATCCGACAATGAACTTCACGTACTCGTATATGTTGACGATTTGGTCATTTGTGGTAACAATACTACTACAATTGAAAATTTCAAGACCTATTTAAGCAAGTGTTTTCATATGAAGGATTTAGGAATTTTAAAGTATTTTTTGGGGTTAGAAATTGCTAGAAGAAAAGACGGTATTTTTCTTTCTCAACGAAAATACACCCTAGACATACTCGACGAAACAGGCCTGCTTGGGTCTAAACCAGCCCCGATCCCAATGGAACCTAACCACCATCGCCTTAGCCTATCCACTTCTCCGCTCCTTATTGACCCACAACCATATCGAAGACTAGTGGGTCGTCTTGTTTACCGCCTTACAACCCGTCCAGAACTAACATACGCTGTCCATATTTTAGCCCAATTCATGCAAAGTCCACGTACCGATCATTGGAATGCCGCTCTACAAGTAGTCCGTTACCTAAAGAATAAACCAGAGCAAGGTCTCTTATACTCAACCGACAACATCTTGACCCTTAATGGATATTGTGATGCGGACTACGCAAGCTGTCCGCTAAGTCGACGTTCCCTATCCGCATACGTAATGTTCCTTGGTAATGCCCCTATCACATGGAAAACTAAGAAACAAACAACTGTCTCCAAGTCATCAGCCGAGTCGGAATACCGCGCCATTTCCTACGCCGTTTCAGAGCTAAAATGGCTAAAGGGACTTCTTTTGTTCTTGAAAATATCTCATGATCAACCAATCGACTTATTATGTGACAATCAATCTGCCCTTTACATTGCTCAAAACCCGGTCTTTCACGAGAGAACGAAGCATATTGAAATTGATTGCCATTTTATTCGAGACGAGATTCTCAAAGGAACTATCAAACCCAGCTATGTTCACACCAAAGAACAATTGGCCGATATCTTTACTAAAGCTCTTGGTAGAATTCCGTTCACCGAGTTACTCTCCAAGTTGGGCGTTTCGAGTCTTCACGCGCCAACTTGAGGGGGGATGTTAAGGAGCCAACCCATCAAGCAACGGTTACTACATCACCAACGGATCTTTGAGGAGCAAATCAAGGCAACAATTCTTAATTGCCTAGTTTACATATTTTCTAGCTGTTGAGATTTATATTTACCATTTTTGCTCATGTATTTTCTCTTATAAATAGCAATTAGATTATTGTAATTAACACAACTTTTCATAATCAATCAATATCAATTCATATTATTACCATATTCTATATGAAATATCAATATCAAAGTTTATTACATATAAATAACCCCTACTTGCCATGGGCGAGAGCCTTAGACAAATTGGGGTAATGTTGGTTGCTAATAAAACTAACCAATCTCTATTGCCAGAAATGCAAAGGTTGGTTAAGAAGGTTTTCTGTAAACAAATATTTGGCGGTTGAAACTAATCGTCCAAGGCCGGGAAACCAAGTAAACATACCGAAACTGAATCAGCTGCTTGCACCAATCTATCTACAGGAACATTAAGTGCCTGAAAGTGGACATAAGCGTATCTTAAGATCCTCAAAGCATAAAACTATCAAATTTTTATTTTAATGTAAAGAGAGCCACAATTGTCCATGATTATGAAGGTCGTTTTGATGCAACCCAGATCACGAGTAACACCAATCAATAACTTCAGAAATAACATGAGCAACATACTACTAGGTTCTATAGTCATGAATGCATTCTCAAGATAGTAACCAGTCGCTTCACTCACAGTTGCAGCATTGAATATACGAGCACCATCGATATGAAGCTTCACATCATGCTTCTTTGCCAACTCTCCAACTCTGTCTGTGTATTCAACGGACAGACATCGGCCGCCAGTACTGAAATTCAACAGCATCGATGGTTAGCGGATTTTTTGTACATCATAGAAATATTATACACATCAAAGACTTTCAATCTTGATGACAGCATAGTTACTGAAACAATCAATAACCAGAGAGCCTGCAAGTTTGCAAGAATTATAATTCTTACTTGGCATGTGAGTTCTCGAGACAGATAACTCTTGTAACAGGATAATAAAGGTCCCCTTTTGGATCTCTAATGGCACCTTCAATCGAATCCAAATCTATAGTCCCGTCTTTGTTATTCCTCAGTGTTCTTGGATGGACACCGCCAATGGTAGCAATACCACCATTCTCATAAATATGGATGTGAGAATTATCACCAAGAATGATTTCACTACCCCTTACATCACAATGCACAAGTATACTAATTAGATTACCCATAGTTCCTGACGGGACAAACAACGCGGCCTCTTTACCCATTATCCTAGCCATTTCTATTTCAAGGCGAAGGGCAGTCGGGTCATTACCCAATACATCGTCATCAACCTCAGCATTTGCCATTGCAGCACGCATTGCATCGGTTGGTTTCGTTACGGTGTCTGATCGCATGTCGATCACCCTTCTCATTATTTTGCCATCTAATTAAAAACAACAAATTAAATAAATAAAAAAATTGTATAGAAATTAAAAACTAATGGAGAAGTTAACAGGGGCTCCGATTATGTTACAAGAAACTAGGCTATTCATAAAATTCATATTGAAATGGTCCCAAGCAGAGCATGATCTCCCTTCCCTTCATTGTTTTCAATAAGATTATCAACTATAAACCATGTATTTACATCAAGCCGGAAAACAATTACGCCGTAGGTTCTTTAAACTTTGCACAACATTTTAAGCCGAGAAATATGGCATCAGCGAAAAGGCGGCCGGAATTTGAAAAAGAATTTTTTATCTCATGAAGTGTAAATTCAGGGGATATTTCTCTTTCCGACTGAACCAACAAGGCAGAAATAAACATCCAACATTTCCGATACATGGTCAGGCATGCAAAATATACATCTGGACAAACAACTAAAACAATAACACTGAACCAGTAGTTCCGGCAATCGCGGGTTAAGGATCAAATATACGCAGCCTTATAAAAGGTAAGGCAACACAAGGGTTTATCCACATGACCGAAAATGAAACGATAAATTCTAACGAAAACATCGATTTCCAAATGATCATAATTACACAAACTGTATAATTAAGAAAATTGACAAAATTGGTAAAAAGGAAGAAAAACTCTTACCAGTTGCAGCTTCTCCCATTTTTATCTGTAAATCAATCAAGCAAAATACAAGTGTCAAAATTTGTGTGTTTAAAACAAATAATGGTTTAACTTAAAACCCTGAAATTGAAAGAGAGGTTTGTAGGAATCAGCACAAACTTTAGTTTTCTCGTGAAGTAGTGATCCCACAAGTGGTACACTTCGGTAACAAAATACAAATGAAATATGTCAAGTGTGTAGTGTTTGTAAAAGCAAAGGCCACGTTTGTTTTATGGAAATATGGCACAAATTATCATTTGTGACGGGTATTACCCGTTATAAGCTTGTGACGGGTTAAATAAACCCACCTGATAGAAAAACACAAATACACATGACTTTTTAGATACGGTATATTGTCCTATCTATCCATGTAAGTAATATTTAACTCGTCACAAATTTCAGATGAATATAACCGTCATAAAGAAGATTTACGGAAAATAAGGAAAGTGGACCGATTTTTTTTATCCTAAAAACGAATGTTACGAAAAATTTGTGAAGAAAAACAAACAACTTTGGACAAATTCAAATTCCCCACCTCGTATTTGTTGGGAATGGAGAGAAGGATCCACGTACAGCGGACTTATAGAGTTATAGGAATTTTATTAACATTTCATCAACAAATTTGAGCATGAGCATTTTACGAATTTATCTTCTTGATCGTATCGGATGCCTATTAGGCATTTAGGCATATATTTTGTCACATGTTGCAATTTGGCCATGCAAGTCGTTAAACATTGCATTAAAGCGGGTTGGAATGTTTGATCATTATAAGGTATAAGACCATCCTAAGCAGAAGGATACATTAATTGGCTCACTAATATTTTAGCCCTTAATCCCACCTTATTTATCTTGACCAACTATTAGTCTATCACCCTCTCAAGGAGAAGGTCACGACCTAGGTTATCAATCCAATCATTTCCCACTTTCCAACAATTCCAATCATTTTCCACATTCCCTACCCAACTAAAAGCTATCTCTCTTACTTTTTCAATTATTATTTACTTAGCAAATTTTAAATAAGTTAATTTTCTAATTTTGTAAATATCTTAATAAAAATAATACATACTGCAATATGATAAATAAAAAATTTGTTGACGGTGTTATTTAAAATAAAAAATTTAGTCCGGATGATAAAAAAAAAATAAAAAAAACGTAAAAAGCAAGTATATTGATAAACGGTTAAATCCAATTGAATGGTCAAAGTTTAAGTACACCCGATATATATAGTCGAACAACAATCGTTAATTAATTCAAACGATTATATTTAATGGTCGTAACCAAAATCGTAAAAATAAAAACACCAATATTAATAAAGAAAAATAATTTTAAAATTAATTATTTGGACTATTAAGCAAAAATTGAAAAAAAAAACAAAAAAATGAAAGAAGTTAAATGTTAACGTGTTTAACTTTAACCCACGACCCTCAAACCAATTCAACTAATTTATTCTTCATTTCCCGGGTTTCCAAACACAAATAAAAAATAAAAATAATTACTCTCATTCCCTAAACACAAATCAAATAATCCAAGCAAAATACACTAATTTGTTCTTCATTTTCTGGATTTCCAAGATCTAATTTTTCACAAATCACGGTCACCGTCCTCAACCCTCCTTCACCATCGTTCACGGCCAACATCATCACGATCACCGTCTTTACCTCCACCATCAACTTCATCCGTCCCTTACCCAGATCATCATCATCACCGTCATCATCGCCCTTCCAGTTCTTATTTGAGGTAATTAATTTAATTTGGTTTCCATTCGCATAATAATGTTGTTTATACAATTAATTTGGTACTTTTTTTTTTGAATTCAAAATGGATCAAAATATGTTATAATTGAGTTTATTTTATAGATAATTTAAAAAGTGACTCAAAAAAAGTATGCTCATATTTTTATTTAATCTTGATTTGGTATATAATTTTAATTTTACATCTTATTAAGTTATCTTCTTTTTTGGTAGAGAATGAGAAAGGAGAAAAAGATAAGGTGTTGTGCAAGATTGCAGGCTACAAAGTCTTCGTCCTTTTTCTTCTTTCATTTCTCACCAATAACCAATCAGAAGAAGCCACATACAAGGTCACCAACAAGGTTACCATTATTCTCAATTCAAGGTCACAAATTGACCCTTGCTAGTTCAAGGTCACCCTAAGGGGGCGTTTGGTTCAATAACATGGAATAGAATGGATTGGAATATAAATCCATAATGGTATGAGGTTCTAAATCCATTTCCTCCTAAACTTGTTTGGTTCATCTTAAAATTGTAGAAGGGAGTAATGGAGTTTGATACCAAGGGGGAAAGTTGGGTATGAGATTCTAGGGGGTTGGAATGAAGTTAGAATCCATTGGGTATCTAACTCTATTCCAAAAGACTCCAACCAAACATTGACATGGAGCAAATCCATTCCAAGAGAGCCAACCAAACACCCCCTTAATTATGTCATTAGCATGACCCAGCAAGGTCACGACCCAGTTGGTGACCTTGCTTGGGCACGGTCTAAAGATGGGTTGACTACACTTGAGTTTTTATATTTTGTCGGATTATTTTTGGTCATTTCATGTCTCTTTTAAATTAGTCATTTTAAGTCTTTTTTGGTCAATTAAAGTTATATTTTGTCGAATCATTTTAGGGCCGGGTGGTTTCGGACCGGGTTAGTTTCGAGTTAACAAAGCACGGGTTATGTTGAGGTCTGTTCGGGTCAATTCGGCTTTCGGGTTACATTCGACGGTTATAATTCGGATCAATTTCGGGTCTCGGGTCAGCCTTTTCAAGCCAGGTCAATCGGGTCGGTTAATTTTGCCAAGTCTAATTATATTTAAAAAAAAAACCAGTGCGTATTTCATTTCAAATGAGCCGAACAAGCCCAAAACTTATTAGTCTAGGATAAAAAAACTGATAGGTAAGAAATCTATAAATATATATATATATATATATATATATATATATATATATATATATATATATCAATCAATACTATATATTAATTCTAGAAACCAAGGGACTTCAATGTAATTAAAGAAAGTTATACAAATTAATTATACTATATAGTTTTAAATCACTAGCACCGTGTGATGGACCCGATTAAGGGATCTCAATGCAAATATTATATAGTTTGGGTTAAAATTAAATTATAGAACCTTGGTAATTTTCCTAAATATTTGTAAGAGACTAAAACATGGTCAATTTCCTTAAAATAAAATAATTAATTAAGATGGTTAATTAAATTATAATAATTTAAGTTAGATTTCATAATATATAATATTGCATAATTATTTCGATTTAATTTAATGCATATATGTAACATATTTATATAAATATATAATCCTCTTAAAATTGCATGACTAAGTAGTAAAAGTAATTTCGTCAGTAAAGAAAAGAATTGTAGTTACATTGGATATAGTTATATGATAGTAATGACTCATTTGAATAGTAAAAGTAACAATATTATCAGCGAGATTAGTGAAAGTGGTAGAAACAACAACGGGAGTAGTGAAATAATCAATATTAATGGGGCAATAGTGAAAATAACAATAATTACGGCGTGAGTAGTGAAATTATCAATATTAATGCGACAGTAGTGACAGCAGTAATAATATTTACGGCGGGGGTAGTGAAAGTAACAATGATTACGGGCAAGTAGTGCAATGTTATTACAATTGTTTCATTAATAAGAGTAAAATATTAATAGCGGGAGTAGTGAATTTCTCAAAATTTATTTTATCGTAATTTTAGGATATGTCATAGAAAAATTTATTTCATCGTAATTTATTAATGATAAATTTATGGGTTATGCAACTTTAAGTAATTTTATTTAATGAAAAAAAATTAATGGTAAATAGAGGTAGCCCGGGCGAAGCCGGGCACCAATACTAGTATATATATAAAAGAGAGTTTTTTCGAGCGATCTGAGAGCGTCCACATCATCAAAAATCAATTTAGGAAAGTATAATTTCTGATGTAAAAAATAAAGTGGGAATCTTTTAATTATTATAATATGTATATTTCCTAAATTATATTCAAGTGATATTTCCAATTTTTATATCAAACTTTTACATTTCATTTGGCAAAAAAATATCGTTAAAAAAATTATGAAAATAATATAATTAGCTTTGTTTTAAAAAAATGCTATCATTAGAGTATAGATTTCATATTATTTGCACATATTAAAGATGGGGTACTTCTTAATATGGAAAATTATGTACTTTTTAGTATGTTTTGTCCCACATTGAAAAATAAGTAGGTGTGGTGAATATACTACGTATAAATAATAGAATTGTCACACATCGAAAGATTAACACAAGGCGGGGTGATCCTATGATTATAAATAGGAGGCATCCTTGGAACTTCAACCCAACCCAAAATCTTTTGAATCTCTTAAGTATTGTTTTAGAAAGCTCTGATAAGATTAAACCACTCAATGTGTTCAGGACTTTTTGAAACCAATCTTAGAGGATCAAATAAATTAAAAAAAAGGAGATCTAAATTAAAATCCCCCCCATCCAAAAACACTTGCATTAGGGCTTATACGACTAAATGAGCTAAGAGTAATGTGATTTAGCTTGCATACGTTAATGGACATACTCTAACCTCAAATTTCAACACCAAATTCAAGAGTTAATGTATTTAATTTTTGTTTTTTAGTTGTAAGAAGAACGGAATTACATAATGTCAAGGGCTCGAGGCTATCTGAGCCTTATCACATGCATAATTATGCATATAAAATACGTACCAAATAATTAAAACTATATCTACCACATGGAGATAACTACGTTGAGTAGCATAAGTGATCGAGGCCATTTCGTGTTCACAATTAAGCATATGTGGTCGTTGGTCAATGGTCGATACAAAACACAATTTATACTCCACAAACAACTCTACAATTAGTAAAGAGGCAAGTAAAGGTCGGATCCCAAGGGACGGGTATTGAAATGAGAATTCTATTGTAACTAGTAGTGTCTAGGGGTGTCACAAATTGGGTTGATGTAGAAGGTTACTAAACTAAAATAGCAATGAAAATAAACAAGCAAGATGAATAAAATAAGGGGTGTAAACAATTGATTAAAGGCACTAGGGTGTCATGGGTTCATAGGGGAATCATGGGATATGATCATACAAACATGTTCTCAAATTATAAGCAAGCAATTATTGTTGTGATGGATTGAGCTGGGTTATATCTTACAATCCTAGGAAAGTTTGGGTCCCGGAGCCGAATCGATTAGATTGTACAACACCTACAAGTCGACTTAATCTTTCCTACTCAACACATGCATGGTCTAACAAGACTCGAGTTGGGTTATGTCTTACAAGTCAAGTTGAAAGGATAGAAGATGATAGTAAATGCAAGGATTCATAGGCTTAGCATTTCATCAAATATAACATGTGCATGTATTAAGATCAAAACAAGCAAGCAAATAAGATATGAAAGCATATTAATTTAAGCATGAATCATTCCCCATGTTGGTTTCCCCTAATCACCCATTAAACCCTAGCTAAGAGACTACTCACTCATTATCATGTTGATCATGCTAGAAAGGTTGTCAATCATACTAACATAATGAAACATGATGAATAAATGAAAGTAATTAACAATAATTAAAAAGGGATTAAGAGATTATACCTACTAATGATTCCAATAACAAAGCAAGAATAATAGAAGTACTTGAATCCTAGATTGAGAGGTTGTCAATCTCCCAAAATAACCCAAATAATCTTCAATTACCCAAAAATAAAGGAAGAACAAGAGAGAGATTAAAGAACTAAAACTTGGATTAAAACTTGATTAATACTTGATTACAATATTAAAGAGAGATTTGATTGATATTAACTACACTAATTATTGATAAGAAGAACATGCCCCTCTAATTAGCCTAATGGGGTATTTATAGTGAAAATTAGGGAGGATGCATTAGGGTTAACTAAGGGCTAAACTAGTAATTACACTTTTTAAGTTGAGCAAGGAGAATCCGGTATTTTCTGAGAGAAGGGCTTCTCTTTTCGTAGCTTGAAGAATGAAAAACGTCTTTGCATCTTGAAATCCGTGCGGATTGGAGTCGGGACGGCCGGATCTGGGCTGAGGAATCCGAGCGGATTCAAGAGAGGGACGCTCGGATTGTGCTGGGGGAATCCGAGCGGATTCCAAGGTGGGACGCTCGGATTGGGCTGGACGGACGGATTTGGTACAATCCGTTCGGATTGTTGGTCAGCTTCAATTCTTCTTCTTTTCTTCCCTTTTCTTCATAAATTCCTTGGGGATTTCCTCGGGGACTCAAGGATCCTTTTCTCAACATTGTTCTTCTACTATGATATGTACAAAGGCCTTCTAGTCTTGTCTCTTCTTGATGCTTGGTCATTGAATACAATCAATTTAGCCTCGTTTTGCCACGAAAATGCAAGATTCTTACTCCTTTCCTACCAAGGGATCAAAATCTCAAAGAATATGCAAAACAAAGAACTAAAGATAAGAAATGACCCAAATAGGCACTAAAAAGCATGGAAACGATGGTAATTCGGGGGCTAAATATGCGCCAATTATGGTCACATCAAATATCCCCAAACCGAACCTTTGCTCATCCCGAGTAAAGAGGTGACAAAGACTAGGACCAATACTAACCTAACCTAATAATAATAGCCGATATGAGACAATTAGCGGGCCTCACTCCGCCCCTTCAACTCACAACAAGACAACCATGAGGTAGGATGCCTTCTTGCAAGGCAAGGTGGGTCTTGCCAAAATGGCGACACATCCAAACATTAAAGCACATAAAATCACATAATGGATGCATCTACAAAAAGAATAGCCACTTTCCTCATCTAAGTGGCGGAAATTATCTACAAGGGAAGCAATTCAAGGGTACACAATCCTTCATAGATGCAATTTGTTCAAACTACTAGGCCTAGAAGGATACCAATAAATCACCTCCAAAAGGTGTCAAGCTAGGGTATCTTTGTCCTCAATCGTTAAATGCTTTTGTCAAGAGTAGACTCCCTATGGTGTTAGAAACACTGGAGGATCGCGGAATTCCCCCTCTTGCCTAGACAAGAAGAAGGGTCGTCCCCTCTCTACCATGCACAAAAATGGATACGATGGATAAAGGGATCAATAGATATTTGAGTTTCATTTTGGGAGTTTGCTTTCATTTTTGTTTTTCCCCCCAATTTCTTGTGGCATATAACATTTGAGAACACTTTCTTGCTATTTCTTTTTGATTTTTGGCTTTTCAATACTTGACAACTTTTTTTTGCATTTCTTTTTTGAACATTTTCAAAGTCACCCCAATTAGTAACGAGGGTGCCTTGTATTTGAAGCTTTAGGAGTCTATTTTTGCTCCTCTTTTCATTTGATGCAATTTTGCAAACTTTCTTTCATTTTTCATTTCATTGAACTCAAATTGATTTCTTTTTGTGCCCATTCCCTTTGATGACAAAAATGTATGGTAGAACATGGATGAATGATAGATGTATGCATGGTTTCAAGGGTCACCTTGGAATAAACGGTAGCCAAGGAGTTATCACACCACAAGGTACTCTTGACTAGGCCTTAATCCATGGGTCAAAGGATACTAGCATGGCACATCCTAGGGTGTTTTACAAGTATTCTAACAAGCAAAGTCTTAAGAAGAAAAAGCATCTACTAGGGCCTATAAACACTTGTCAAGCTTCCAAAGTAGACGGTTTCGCAAAATTTTTCTAACATGCAAACTACATGCCATGATGCAACTAGCATATACACATCCTAATGCAAATGATTCTACCAACTAATATGCCAAATAATCTAAATGCAAGTCCTAAGTTCACATTGTTTTTACCGCATCAATCAAAATAAAGCCACATAGTCATTAACATAAAGAGGAAAAAGGAAATTGGAAAGATCATACCATGCGGTCTTCAATATCCTCATGTCTCGGATGTGGCGTAGTCAATCAAAGTGAACAAGGATAAACAAACACAATATATACAAGACAATATATACAAAGGAAATGAACTTGTTTTTGGTTTTTCAATTTTATTCAATTTTTAATGATTTTTTGAAATTTTTTCAATTTTTATGGGTTTTTGAATAAAAGTTAAGTGTTAGAATTCCCATCCCCACACTAATATGGGCATTGTCCTCAATGGCCAAAATGATGGAAATTATGCAAAAATGATGCATGATTTCTATACTAAATGCAATTCTACACTAAGCTATACTACATGATGCATGGTTTTTGTTATGACGGAGAGGATAATTTAGATTACCTCCCGTTGTGTATGCATTAACTTCCCCAAACCAAATAAGACACTATTGCTAATGTCAAGGATGGGTATAGTTCATGCACACACTATGCTATACATGAAACTAGATTGTCATTTTGGATTTTCAAAAATGGGAACAATAAAGAACACCTCAATGGTACCGAGGTGTGAGTCCTTTGATGTTGCTAGGACTAAACCAACAATGATCAAAATAAAATAAAATACAAAGAGATATAGACAAACCATGGGAGTGTAGGAGTCTCCAAGGCTAGTCTTCCATCATGCTATCATCATCACTTCCCTCATGAGAAGTGGTCACATTGCCACTTTCCTTGGCACTTTCTTTATCACTTTCTTCATTATCTTGCTCATCATTATCTTCACCATCTCTTTCTTCATCTCCACTTGCTTCTTCCTCAATATTATCATCAATTTCTTCACCATTTCCAACAACCTCATTGTCTTCCACCACGTCCCTAGATGCACCCGGAAACAAGGCTTCTTTATCCGCCCAACTAGGCAAAGGACAAGATGGATCAAGGAGTCCTTGCCTAGCTAGATGTAGGAGGGGAGGATATTGAGCCAAATATGCATTCTTTCGATCTTCATAAGCTTGCTTGTGCATGGCTTGCATAAGAAGAGTGACATAGTCTTTCCCAATTTCAACTCCTTGCGGTTTGAACTCTTCATACACAAAGGGGTAAGGCGGTATAACAATGGAAGAGGAGGGGGTTTCATGATCACCCTTTTGTTGTTGAATGATGTACTCGGCTTCTTCGGATAGGGGAAGTAAATAGTTGGTCCGGTGGACACTTAGACGACAAATCTTCGCGGGTAAAGTGAATGATCGAGCCTCACTAGTAAGCCACCCATACTTGGTGTCAAGGGGATTGTGAGCAACCCACTTGAACTTGTTAATAATGATAGACATATCAATAAGATGGCCACCTTCCTTAGCCTTGTACTTGCTATCCTTATTGAAATTAGGATCAAAGTGCTTGGCTAGGACCGTGACTAGGCCGCCATTAACAATAACGGTTGTACCCTTCTTCCCACTATCTACATGGAGCCATCTATCAACCAATAGCCTCAAAGAATTGTAAGGCTTGGTATGAATTCTTCCAATATTCAAAGCCGATTCAAGGAGAATAAAATCAAGTCTTGTGAAATGATTGGTGTCTTTCCTAGCAATTATGGTATTTCCCACAACTTTGTGCCATACTCTTATGCCCGGATGATGGACCAAAAGAGCACGACAAGCATGAAAATCATCAAATTTCTTCCCGGAGATTGCCTCCCAAAGAGGCTCGGGGTCATACTTCCCATATTGCTTATAATATTTCTCTTCATCGCTAAGACCCAAAATTTCACCCAATTCCGGAAAGGTAATGCGTCTACTAGTGTTAGCTAGACGAAACTCAAGATTTTCCCTATTCTCAACTTTGGTGACTTTTAAAGAACTTAAGAATTCCAAGACAAGGGAGGGGTATGTTACTTCCTTTGTTTCAAACAATTTCTTCAAACCCATGGCATTGAAAAAGGCTTTTGTTTGTTCAAGAACACCTAATTTCTCCAAAGCATCTTTACATATGAATTTGGTGGATTGAATTGATTTCATAGCAAACTTGGCAAATGTCTTTCTATGGGTATCAGAAATAAAAGTTACCTCCGGATAATGCAAGAGTTGATCGATTACCGGAGTAGAAGGTGATGCTCCCATAGAAGTTTGTTGTTGTTGTTGTTGCACTTCCAAGTTTGGTGTTGCTACCACCATTGCCAAAGCTTTCTTTGTTTGGAGAGCTTTTTGCCTTTGAGAGAGAGCCCTTGCTTTTGGTGCCTTTGTTGCCTTTGTTGTACCCTTTGTCCTTGCCATTTGATGAACTAACCAAGAAAAGAATCAAAAATCTTCAATTTGTAGAATGCCCAAATCGATTTGAAGGTGAAAGGCTTTGCCTTTATGAAATCAAAAATCGACTCAAAGGTTTGAAGAATTTGTTCTTGGTTTTGATTGTTATTGAAGATGGAGTGATTGATTTGTTGTTTGAAGGATGGTTTGATTTGATTTTGGTGGATTTTGTTGAGGGTTTTTGTTTTTGTGATGGAGAGGATGAGGGTTTTGATGTTTAGGGTAGTGTTTGTAAGTGAATGAATGAATGAATGAAGGTAGGGTGGGTTATAAAGAAGTCGACAATTTCAGAACGCAGGGACAATCCGTGCGGATTGGGTGCAATCCGTGCGGATTCTGCAGCTTCAAAATTTTCAAAATCCCGCCTAGAGACGGGCGGATTCTGGGGAATCCGCTCGGATTCTTTTGAGATGAGACGGGCGGATTTTGTGCGGGACGGACGGATTTCAGTCCAGAGATTTTTCTTTGTTTTCTTGACTTCAAGACGGGTGTCTTGTTGAAAACGGACGGATTCGTGAGACGGGCGTCTTTCCGTAAATCCGCTCGGATTCTTTAACGATCAAGAAATTTGCAATTTCGGCTCAGCCCAGACGGGGCGTCTTCTCGGCAGGACGCTCGGATTTGCTGCAGACGGGCGGATTATCAGGAATCCGCTCGGATTCTGGTCCTTTGTACCCGGATTCACTTCATTCGTGCACAATGCATTTCCCTTTACCATTCTTCCATTCTTCTTCATTTCTTTTGTTCTTCATTGTGGGGGCACTACTAAGGCATGAATAGCCTAGGCAATTGCCATCCCCACACTAAGGTAAAGCACTACACATCAATTGAAATCGTTAGTCCCTCCCTCACTTCTCTCTTTTCATGACAATTATTTTGATCAAAGTAAATAAAATCCAAAAATGACAAAAATGCAATACAAAAATTGAAATGTAAGTTAGGGAGTTAGAAATATTTACAAGTGGTGGTTTAGGGAGGACTCCACCAAACTCTCATTCTTGATGAGATGTCAAGGGGGCATGTTCAAGGTGTTGTTGATGTTGCTCAACACCTTGAAGAAGTAATCAAAAGCTTGTTCATTGTTATGGTAGAGGTCCTCAATAGACCGTGGCCCTTGTTGTTGATCATGATCGATGGCATGCCCAATGTAGGGATTAAAGATCCCTTCAAATTCGTCGTCCCAAAGACCACAAACTTCATTGAGTTGATCATTGAAAATCTCTTGCTTAGATGGAGACAACTCTCCCAATTTCTTCTCTTGGCCAATGAGGCCATCCTCTTCTTCCTTGGTTGATTTTGATGAGCTTTGCAAGCTCTCCTTGTCACAATTCACTTGCTCTTTGAATGGAGCATCTTCAATTTTCTTCCTCCATTGGAGTTCCGATTTCTTCCTTTCATCTTTCCGGCTATAATGATCAATCATGAAACATGGCTCATGTAAACGAGGAGCTCTCATGGTCTTGTCAAGATTAAAAGTTATGCTTTCATCTCCCACTTCTAGAGTGAGCTCTCCATGTTTCACATCAATCACCGCACCCGCGGTGTGTAGGAAAGGTCTTCCTAAGATGATTGGAATGTTGGAATCTTCCTCCATATCAACAATGACAAAGTCCACCGGGATGAAAAACTTCCCAATTCGCACGGGGACATCTTCCCATATCCCTAATGGTGTCTTCGTCGATCTATCGGCCATTTGAAGAGTGATATTGGTGCATTTAAGCTCTCCCATTCCCAACCTTTTACTCACCGAGTATGGCATGACACTCACACTAGCCCCTAGATCACATAAGGCTTTGTTGATCGTTGTGTCGCCAATGGTACACGGTATTGAGAAGCTTCCCGGATCCTTTAACTTTGGAGGTGAACTCCCTTGAAGTATTGCACTACTCACCTTAGTGAAGGCGATAGTCTCAAGTTTCCGGATCGACTTCTTCTTTGTGAGGATATCTTTCATGTACTTTGCATAGGCCGGTACGTGATTGATTAATTCCGTGAAAGGAATTGAGACTTCTAAATTCTTCACAATTTCCATGAACTTTCCAAGTTGATCATCAAATTTGGGCTTGGCTTGACGACTTGGAAAAGGAAGTCTAATCACAATGGGCTCCTTCTCTTTGGCCTTGTCTTCATTTTTCTTTGAACTTTCTTCTTTTGATGATTCCCCTTCTTTGGAGTTTTGCACAATTTCTTCCTTTTCACTAGCTTTCACAACTTCATCCTCAACTTGCTCCTTCGGTGCTTCATATCTTGTACCACTTCTCAAGTGAATGGCACTAACCGTTTCATGTCTAGGGGGATTACTTTGAGGTGGTAATTGCCCCTTTTGTCTTTGTGAGCTTGAAGATGCTAGTTGAGTCAATTGTGTTTCCAACATCTTGGTGTGAGCTAGAATGTTGTTGATGGTGGTGTCTTTTGCTTGGCTATCTTTTTGCATTTGAGTGAAAAATTCTTGTTGATTCTTTTGCATTTGGAGGACCGCTTTTTGGACATCAAAACCTTGGTCATTTTGGTGATTGTATGGATTTTGATTTTGGTAACCTTGGTTTTGATTGTAAAAGGGTCTTTGATTTTGATTTCTCATGGGTGGTGGAGTGTATGTTGTTTGAGGGTTTTGAACATTTTGGCTTTTGTATGAGAGATTTGGATGGAACTTGGTGTTTTCATTGTAAAAATTTGAATAAGGGGTACCACTTTTGTAAGCTTGGAAAGCATTAACTTGTTCGGTTGTTCCCCTACACTCACTTGAGTCATGACCCAAAGTTCCACAATTCTCACATATCCCACTTGGGATTGATGAGGATGCCGTCATGGCATTGACATGATGCTTTGATGTTTTTGAGTTTTCCTCAAGTCTAGCCATAGCTTGTTCAAACTTCAAGTTGATTGTGTCAATGTGAGCACTAAGTTGAGCACCCAATTGAGTAACGGAGTCCACTTCATACTTTCCTCCTCTAGTAGCCTTGCGAGGCCTACTATATTGTGAACTATGGACCGCCATTTCCTCAATTTTGTTCCATGTTTGATTGTCATCAACTTCGGTGAACATTCCATTTGATCCCATATTGAGAATGTTCCTTGAATCTTCATATAAACCATTCCAAAATTGTTGCACTAAAAACCATTCGCTAAGTCCATGGTGAGGACATGAGCGACAAATACCTTTGAACCGCTCCCAAGCTTCATACAAAGATTCTTCATCCCTTTGCTTAAAACCCGTAATTTGAGCTCTTAGCATGTTAGTCTTTTCCGGTGGGTAGAATTTTTTGTAGAAAGCTAGAGCTAGCTTCTTCCAAGAATCTATTCCAAGGGTGGCCTTATCAAGGCCCTTCAACCATTGCTTTGCGGTGCCGATTAACGAAAAAGGAAATAAGACCCATCTTATTTGGTCTTGAGTCACGCCCGTTTGAGAGATACCTTCACAATAATCGCAAAAGGTTTCCATATGAGAATGAGGGTCCTCACTAGGCATTCCCACGAATTGGCTCCTCTCAACTAGTTGGATGAAGGCGGACTTGGCAATAAAATTACCGGTGAGATGTTGTGGGGTAGGAGTACCATTTGGTAGATCCTCCTCGGTGGGTATAGAGTGTGACGAGAATTTAGGCATTGTAGGTGGATTTTGTGTGGTATTGTTTAATGGGTTTTCTTCTCCTTCTATTGCGAAAGGATTGACAAACTCACTAGTGGGTTGAACAACTTCACCAACACCTCCCAAATTCCTCCTAACAAGTCTCCTATTATTCGTCAAGGTTCTTTCGATTTCACGGTCAAAAGGTAACAAATCTCTTTGTAACCTTCTAGACATGCAAAATATCAAACAACTCGAAAACAATTAGAACAAACCTTGAGGAGTTTTACTTCCCCAAGGTGAAAAAGACACAACTAATAACAATAAAAGAAATCTTAAATCAATTAAACACCGTCCCCGGCAACGGCGCCATTTTTGATCGAGGCCATTTCGTGTTCACAATTAAGCATATGTGGTCGTTGGTCAATGGTCGATACAAAACACAATTTATACTCCACAAACAACTCTACAATTAGTAAAGAGGCAAGTAAAGGTCGGATCCCAAGGGACGGGTATTGAAATGAGAATTCTATTGTAACTAGTAGTGTCTAGGGGTGTCATAAATTGGGTTGATGTAGAAGGTTACTAAACTAAAATAGCAATGAAAATAAACAAGCAAGATGAATAAAATAAGGGGTGTAAACAATTGATTAAAGGCACTAGGGTGTCATGGGTTCATAGGGGAATCATGGGATATGATCATACAAACATGTTCTCAAATTATAAGCAAGCAATTATTGTTGTGATGGATTGAGTTGGGTTATATCTTACAATCCTAGGAAAGTTTGGGTCCGGAGCCGAATCGATTAGATTGTACAACACCTACAAGTCGACTTAATCTTTCCTACTCAACACATGCATGGTCTAACAAGACTCGAGTTGGGTTATGTCTTACAAGTCAAGTTGAAAGGATAGAAGATGATAGTAAATGCAAGGATTCATAGGCTTAGCATTTCATCAAATATAACATGTGCATGTATTAAGATCAAAACAAGCAAGCAAATAAGATATGAAAGCATATTAATTTAAGCATGAATCATTCCCCATGTTGGTTTCCCCTAATCACCCATTAAACCCTAGCTAAGAGACTACTCACTCATTATCATGTTGATCATGCTAGAAAGGTTGTCAATCATACTAACATAATGAAACATGATGAATAAATGAAAGTAATTAACAATAATTAAAAAGGGATTAAGAGATTATACCTACTAATGATTCCAATAACAAAGCAAGAATAATAGAAGTACTTGAATCCTAGATTGAGAGGTTGTCAATCTCCCAAAATAACCCAAATAATCTTCAATTACCAAAAAATAAAGGAAGAACAAGAGAGAGATTAAAGAACTAAAACTTGGATTAAAACTTGATTAATACTTGATTACAATATTAAAGAGAGATTTGATTGATATTAACTACACTAATTATTGATAAGAAGAACATGCCCCTCTAATTAGCCTAATGGGGTATTTATAGTGAAAATTAGGGAGGATGCATTAGGGTTAACTAAGGGCTAAACTAGTAATTACACTTTTTAAGTTGAGCAAGGAGAATCCGGTATTTTCTGAGAGAAGGGCTTCTCTTTTCGTAGCTTGAAGAATGAAAAACGTGCTGTACTGAAATCCGTGCGGATTGGAGTCGGGACGGCCGGATCTGGTGAGGAATCGAGCGGATTCAAGAGAGGGACGCCGGATCGGATTGTCTTTGGGGAATCCGAGCGGATTCAAGGTGGGACGCTCGGATTGGGGCTGGACGGACGGATTTGGTACAATCCGTTCGGATTGTTGGTCAGCTTCAATTCTTCTTCTTTTCTTCCCTTTTCTTCATAAATTCCTTGGGGATTTCCTCGGGGACTCAAGGATCCTTTTCTCAACATTGTTCTTCTACTATGATATGTACAAAGGCCTTCTAGTCTTGTCTCTTCTTGATGCTTGGTCATTGAATACAATCAATTTAGCCTCGTTTTGCCACGAAAATGCAAGATTCTTACTCCTTTCCTACCAAGGGATCAAAATCTCAAAGAATATGCAAAACAAAGAACTAAAGATAAGAAATGACCCAAATAGGCACTAAAAAGCATGGAAACGATGGTAATTCGGGGGCTAAATATGCGCCAATTATGGTCACATCAATAAGCATGTCGATAGAGTAGGGTAGATTGAGCACTTACACAGTTATGGACCATTGAGTAGCTATTCTCTTTGATTGTTGTTTTAATATAATTGAGTGATATTTTCCGAATGGAGTTTGATGTTAATTATGTTGAAATCGAACCCGATCATTTAGTTTTTGATACGTCAACTAAGTTACACAAAGTAGACAAGAGACGACTCACAAGACCTTACATCCTTACATCTCATTACATGCCACTTAACATCAATTAGCTTAGCTGATGCTATGAATTACTATGATCATAGTACCACTAGGGATGATTTTAGATAGTGTCATGTGTCACTCTAACCGATACCGCAACATAATATTATACGTACCTATTTATTACTCCCTCCACTTTTGTATATATGACGTTTTGCATTTACGAGGTAAACCTTTGACTTTAATATTTACAAAAATATATTTGTTCAAAAAATATAAAAATGGTACCTTTAAATTCCTTACGAAAAACTCTTTCATATGAGTATACATATCATAATATTTAGTCTTATATTTTAAGAGATATTGAAGAGAGAAGAGAGTGTCTCGAAATGTGAGAAAGTCATATATAAAAAAATAGAGGGAGTATAAGATAATATACTTCTTAATATGTTATTTGTCCCACATTGAAAAATAATATTGGTGTGGTGAAAATAGTACGTATAAATAATAGAATTGTCCCACATCGAAAGATTCACATAAGGCGGGGTGAACCTATCATTATAAATAAGAGTCATCCTTGAAATTTAGAAATCATGTTATTTGTCCCACATTGAAAAATAATATAAGTGTGGTGAATATACTACGTATAAATAGTAGAATTGTCCCACATCGGAAGATTACCATAAATTGGGGTGATCCTATATGATTATAAATAAGAGTTATTCTTGGAACTTAAGAAACAACCCAAAATCATCTTTTGAGTATTGTGAAAGAGAGCTCTTAAGAGTTTGTATTATTATCTCATAATAGTGAAATTTATTTCTTTTCTAGCATAACTAATAAACGTTTGGTAACAACAAATCAACAAATAGCATACAAAACACCTTCCTCAAAAAAAAAAAAACAAATAGCATACAAATATTAATCTTTTAAACTTTCAGTATTTTGAAAGAGAGCTTTGAAGAGTTTGTATTATATATCCGCGATAGTGAAATTTATCTCGCATAATTAAGAAAGAGCAATAAAATGGTCAATATTACTGGAGTCTTTTACTTTTTTTTTAATAATGATATGGTTAATTAAATTTTTTATTTGAAAAGAGAAAAATATTTGTACCAATAAAACATTACTCAGTATATGTAATTTATATAATGACATAATTTAAAATTACCAATAAAGTAATTCAATGTTAAATATTGTTTAACATATTTATCTCATGTATTTATTTATCTTTCATTTTTTTTAAAGAGATAATTTGATCAAATGTAAACAAGATGATTAGATATAGGATGTAAACATTAAAGCCTTATAACCTTTTTTTTTTCATTATAATTATAACTAAGTTAATTATCCCGTTGCAACGCACGGGCTTTTAACCTAGTTTAGTGAGTATAAGGTCATACCACGCCAATCACACAATTTGGACCCTCAATCTTTATTTGTTGCTCTCCATTTCTTCTATAATATACTCATATTTTAATATATTTTATTTCTTCATTCATTAAACTTTTTATGAAACAAATATAATCATTAAATTGTCACAAGATTTAATCTGGGTTGTTCATAAACTCAAAAAAATTTCAAAAATTGAAACTAAAACTCATAGAGAGGTTACCTTTATTGTTTCAATTTGATCACCACCGAATATTTTCGCTTTGATCCAAGTAATCAACAATTTAGCACATACATATTGCAAGTAAGACTGATATTTTACGCAATTAAATGTGATCTTTATACTGCATATTACCGTATGTGTATGTGTTCAGTTTATGTTTCTTTTTATTGCAAATAAACTCACAAGAATAAATATGGGTTCAGTTTATGCTGAAAAAATCCACGTACGCCCCCTACTTATAGTAGTGAAGACGTTTATTATATCAATTAGGGCGAGCATGGTCAATAAAGTTGCCCAAAATCTCATTGAAGCCGGCATGTATCCGTCACTTTGGAGTGACGGATACCATTTTCTCTCACAAATGACCCAAATAGAGGAGAGATCGAGGGAAGCACATGGGGGTGCCCCTACCTTGTCCCCCTATTCTTTTTGTGAGTGTCATTACCCGTCACTTGTTCCGACCCGTTTTCAACAAGACTAACTGATAAAGTTGAGGCTGAGATTGCCAGTTTGGATACCACTAGGTAGAAGTACTTGCATGCATGCATGAAAAGTCAATAATGAGTCATTTACGAAGAAGGTGGTAAGCCCAAGTTCTAACCAACCACGGAACTTTGGAGGCGGCTTGTTTTACCCAAACCATGAAATTTTGAGATGTAATCCTATGAGGTCACACGTATAAGCATAATTAGAAAATAATATTAGTTAGATAAGGACACAGATTTGAGGTAACGATTTTAAGAAAGGAATAGGAGTCATATTATTTTCCATATCCTTCCCAGACTCTATTATGATATATGATACTATATATTATAAAGGGTTTTAGTGTTATGGAAAAAGAGGTTTGGTGTCCGGTCTCGCCCGGGTTACATCATTTACCGTTAAATTTTATTTTCAATGAAATAAACTATGTTGGAGTTGTCTAACGCACACGTTTACTATTTGTAATAAATTTTTCTATGACATATTTTGTAATTATGATGAAATGTAAACTTTATTTTCAAATTATGAGACACGTTCACTAACCCGCTATTAATATTATTACTTTCACGACATTCTTTGTTAATGTCATTACGTTCACTACTCCCGTGGTTACTATTGTTTCTTTTACTAATTCCTCTATTTTTTTTCTGTTAAATTCATTATTCCCGTTAATTTTATCCGGCCTATATTTAAATAAATAAAATATTTTCTTGAGTCGATTGGTTATTTAATTGTTCATACTTTTTTCTCATTGTTACTACTGTTACTTCCACTACATTCGTTGTTACTTTCACTACTGTCACTGTCATTATTATAATTGTCACTACTCCCACATTAATTAAAGCGTTATTTAATGAGAATAATCCAAACTAAGCCCCATCTTCTCATATTAATCCCAACTAATGTTTAACTGAGAATAATCCTACTTATGACATCATTTAACTCGCACTGAACCCATGAAAGGGAAACCTGAGCAACCGGTTTCCCTTGACTATAACCCTAATTAGTCAATAAGAACTTCATTCATCCTCTTCAATCTTCATCCCTTTACCTCCTCCATCACCAATCACCAAACCCCAAAAATCGAAACACGCGCACCACCGTCCATCACCAATCTCCTTATTTCCTCTTCCCACTCCTCGCTACATCCCCGAATCGAAAAACCCACTTTTTAATTTCTCTTCTAATCCCTAGTTTTTCCTGGGTTTGAATTTCTATTTTTTTATAATATTTTGTGTAATTTTTGGGGGTAATTAATTAGCTATAACATGGTTGCACTCTGCCTCCTTAATTGTAGCATATAATTATGAGGAGTTTCTTATCGATTGTCAAGTCAGCAAAAAGTTCAATTTTTTCTTTTACTTCACAAATATCTGTCCTTTTTTGGGTTTTATTAACACTAACTTTGAAATTTTAGGTATTACCAGTATGATACTAGGATCTTGAAGCAGTTGTTTTTTTATTTAAATTTGGTCATTCTACAGCTTCCAGATTATTATGAAATTATTGCACTCAAGGAATTTTAGTACAGTATGGAAGAAACTTGAGGATGGTTCTTATGGCCATCCGGAATAATTTGTGGTTCGTATTTGTGTAGCATTGGAAATTTGTTTGGTCATGTTGTGAGTTTTGGTTGTTTGTTGCTGACAATGGAAGTGAATGCATAGATTAGGCAATTTATGAATGATAAGTTTATAGTGAATTATGTATGATTATGGTCTATTTGTGTATGTAGATTATCACTTTCATTCTTTGAAATTGTAGAGATAAGGAATGAACTATGAATATATGAATAAGGAAGAAGAAGAGATGAATAAGGAACCAGAAAAAAATAGAAAAGAGGCGGACCCACGTCGTCACCTGTTGGAAAACTGGTTCTAGCAGGTCAATTATGGGATGAGTTTAATGAAAGTTAAATGATGTAATAGTTAAGATTATTCTCGGTTAAACATTAGTTTGGATTAATAGGAGAAGATGAGGCATAATTTGGATTATTCTCATGAAATAACCCTTAATTAAATTAAATTAATTTTACTATATTTAATTTAATGTATAATTCTATGATGATACTAATTAATTCCATAAGTGAGGCATGTTAATTTTAAGGAAAATCACTATACTTGTGTTTTCTAAATTTAATTACTTTAATTTAATGTAATTTCCATAAATATTTTTCATCAAGGCATCTTTATATTATACTTTTAACCAAAACTATATAATATTTACATTGAGGTCCCTTTATCAGGTCCATCACACGGTGCTATCGATTTAAAACTATATAGTATAATTAATTTGTATAGATTTCTTTAATTACATCGAAGTCCCTTGATTTCTGGAATTAATATATAGTATTGAAGAGGATGGAGTTTTTCCATATGAAACCACAAGGGAGTAAACATCTTATTCTAACTACATACTGTCTGCCTCAAGCACCCATAAAAGTAAGAGACCAGTAGTGATCCATCTATTCTAGCAGACATGGGTTTCAGGGTTGTGCTTGTGGACCGAGTAGAGGAGCAACAAGTGAGGCTCTCTGATCTCTCCTATTATAAGCTATTTGAGGAATTTACGCTTCAAGAGGTAAATATTTTTTTCGTCTTTTAGCATAGTTCATATTATCTTATGCATGTGATCATAGGATAAATGTTAGGAAATTGTTTCCTGTAATATTATCTTTAGCATGGTTCATATTTTGTTAGCTTTGATTGTCTAATTAATTGTTAATTAGATAATATTTGCATTTATTATAAGTTAATATTTAAATGATTAGTTTCATTTTTTTGCCCGTCTACATTATGATTCAATTATAATTTAGAGTTTATCATGGGAAAATTTACATGATTAATATGGAGAAATTGGTTGATTGAATTTTTGTTAAGTCAGCCGTAAATTATGAATTTTACGATCAAAGATTAATTTTTTTCTTTTATATCTCTATAATTATAAGATAAATTCATAGTAATTGCTTGACTTCATTAAAGCCAAATTCTATAAAAAAGTTTTTTTATGAATTTGGGTAACAAATTTGAAATATCGTTTTTCCTTATTTTGTTATAAGTTAATGATACATCCTAATACTTCCCCAATAAAATTCTGATTTGTGTCAATTAGGTAAAAGTGTTTATCTTTTTGTTACAAAATTGAGTTTAATTTTATTTTCCTTCTTTAATTATTGGGTTGTTTGATAAAACCGATTAATGACCAGGGAAGTAAGGGAAGACATGTGCTTCACGTATTAATTAAGCTCACTCTAATTGATTCAATTTGATTGTCATATTGAATGACATAAGTGTTCTTCTTTTGGCCTATCAAGGAAAACGTGATTTTTCCTGTGACAAAAAGAAAATTTATTTTTCAATTATGCATTTTTTCATAATTTGATTACCCCCATGATAAAATATTAATTATTGAGTCATAATAAATTCGTTTGTCTAGTTTACGACTTAATCGTCAAGTCGTGTTACTATTTCTTTTAGTTTTATTCTAAATCGTTAATAATATGATGAATGGTTCATTATTTTTGCATATTGTGAATGCGGCGCTTGAATGCCATCATATTTAATATTGTGATTGCTTAAGGCGACTAGTATGGCCTAAACTAGGATGGTTTACGATCTACGTATCGTTAATTTTTTGTAATGGTTTAAGATCTGTGTATCGTTTTGCATTGTAATAACTTATTTCGTCTTGTTATCCGAGCAATGTGTAATTATTTTAGGTCATACGATTGCGGGCGCATCGTATTGCAATGTAATAATTTATTACTTTTTTTAAAAAAAAATTTATTAGCTAGTTTGTAATTAGTAAAAATTAATGTAATTCGAAGACAAAGTCTAGAGAAGATGTAGGATGGCGATCCAAAAGATTCGAGGGAGGTTTCTTGAAGGACTTCTTCTGCTGAAGAAGTTTTTGGACCTAATTAGTTTAGGGGCCATACTAGATCATTGTTCTTTTTTATGCTTGCATTTAAGTTCGTTTTACGCTTGCTTGTTTTTGTGAATGTGGTTATTTTTTTATAGGTTCACCGTATTATGACCGACATTTGATCCCCAAATTTGAAATATTGAGTCTCATGTTTTTCCAAACAACACCTATTAAGCCTTATGAAGAGTCAAGCACGGGAGCACCTAAGAGAGGGAGGGGGTGAATTAGATGTCTATTTATAAATTTAAGCGTAATGAAAACTTCTTTTAAAAGTCTTAAACACTTTCGACTACACTTAGATGAAAGGATAGGTTGATACTTAGAACTATAGAGTTAGAAGTATGCAACAACAACTCAACAAGTATAAGTTACAGTGTAATCCACAGTGGATTCTGAAATAATATCGAGAGTTAAAGTGAAGCGGAATCAAATCGTAAATAGACAAAACAAACGATATTTTTAAAACTGGTTCGGTCACTACTCTGCGACCTACGTCGAACGCTATTTTATTAAACGTCTTAGAAGTAAACTCATACAAACTAAGACTACCCCGAATAATAAAACTGTAATACCTGGATATTTTGGAACCTGCAAAGTAACTTTGGGATGCGTGAGAGGACCCTCGGTTTTATTGAGTCTACTTTGGCGTGAAGTATAACTATAAAGTGGACCGAGTATAACCTATACTAGACATAGTGGAGTGGTATAATGTCCGCCTATAGAAGGGTCGTCTTAAAACTGTCATAACTTGAGATCTAGACACGGTATTGATGTTATTCCAATTAGAGGTGATAGCTTGTTCGCTTACTGATGAGCGTGTCGTTGTATGCTCTCAAACACATTTATAATCTCAACAAACAACTAGATAGTGGTTAAGTCGAGGTCGATCCACGGGACGGTGTGCTTTGGGTTCTAAGTCGATCTATCTCAACTTATGCTAGTGTCACAATTGATTTGGGTTTGTAGTTGTGTTCTAAACTAATGAAAGCAATAAAGTAAAACAAGCAATAACTCATTCATAGCTTAGGAATTGAGATTGTGGGTGCCAAGTGTCCACAAGTAAGCTCATTCATAGCTTTGTTCTTGAGCTTCTCCACCAAGTACCTTTTATATGACAATTTGACCTCTTGGAGAAGGTTTACCATATCATCTCCAACAATCATAGGTTTCATGGTGGGTGCGAAAAAGTCTTCATATTCAATAGGAAAAAGACATTCATCTTCTTTATGAAAGCATACCTCAAACTTCTCAAGTATGGGTTCCTCAAGTGAGGCAATATCACAACTCCTTTCCTCTTCTTCATTCCATAAGTCATTGTAAGACACATATTCCGCATAATCCTCTTCCATAGGCTTGTCATCATCGCTATCTTCATACAAATCATAAATGGGGGCTTCACTCCTCTTCATTAACTCTTTCTCCAACACCTCAATGTTCACATAAAATGACACACCCTCATACTCATAAAGGCTAAGAGTATTTGGCTTACTCAACCTCATATCTTCTTCATCAAATACCACACTTTCATACTCACAAGAGCTCAAGGAGATTGACTCTTCCCACTTCACATCTTCTTCATGAAAGGTCATTACCTCAAATTCACATTCATGGTCAATGCTCAAGGATTGAGGAGTGGTTGCTTGGGTCGCCTTCATTTGGGCAATTCGAATTGCCAACTCCTCACCATAGGTAGCAATGCTTTGAAGAACACTGTTCCTATTTTGGATCTCCTCTAGCATTTGTTTGAAGAAGTTTTGTTGATCTCCCATCATTTGGAGAACCACATTTTGAATGTCAAAGTTGGGTTCATCTTCTTGTTGTGGGTAGGTGTGAGAGTGGTAGTATTGTGGCATTTGGAATTGGTTGTAAAGTGGGTATTGGGAGGGTGGTTGTTGTGAATATTGGATGTGGTGATTTTGGTGGGGAAAGTTGGGGTATTAGTTAGGACTTTCATTGTATGAGGTGTAAGGTAGGTTTGTGTTGACTTGCTCCTCAAACTCCCATACCCATAGTCATACTCAAAATCTCCCCCACAAACTCAATGTACCAAGTCTTGGGTCATCATCATAGCCAAGATAAAGATACAACTACAAACATGGAAACTACAATAAAACGGTAAAAACGACCTTGAGGAACAAGTTCCTCAAGGTTAAAGCACAATTAAAAATAGACAAACAAGTAAGAACTTAATCACAAAACACCGTCCCCGGCAACGATGCCATTTTGATGAGCGTGTCGTTGTACCATCTCAAACATATTTATAATCTCAACAAACAACTAGATAATGGTTAAGTCGAGGTCGATCCACGGGACGGTGTGCTTTGGGTTCTAAGTCGATCTATCTCAACTTATGCTAGTGTCACAAATATTGGGGGTTGGAGTTGTATGCTAAACTATAATAAGGAAATGTAAACAATACAAGTAAATAGAAATGGAAGGGTAAACAAATGATTAACAATACTAGGGAATCATGGGATCATAGGTGAATCATGGTGGTGATCATACAAACATGTTTACATAGTTGCAAGCAATTATTGTTGTAGTGGAATCGAGTTAGTTTATGTCTTACGATTGATATGAAGATTTAGGTTCCGGAGCCGAGTCGGTCAAGATTGTACAACACCTACAAGTCGACTTACTTTCCTCCTGTTCACTTCTATGCATGGTCTAACAAGACTCGATTTAGTTTATATCTTACAAGTCTTGTTGAATAGATAAGAGATGTATATAAATGCAAGGTTTCATAGTCTAGCATTTTATCAAACATAACATGTGCATAGGTTGACATTATAACAAGCAAGCAATCTTATGATAACATATTAAATTAAGTATGAATCTACATCCATGTTATAGTTCCCCTAATCCCCCATTAACACTAGCTAGGAGACTACTCACTCATGGTCATGGTAAACATGCTAATAAGAGTGTCAATCATATTAACAAGGTTAAACATGGTGAATTAGTACAACAATAATTAATTAAGCAAAGGGTAAAAGAGATTATACCAACTTAAGGATGATCCAAATAATAAGCAAAGAATAATAGAAGAAAACTTGATTGATGAATGAAGAGTTGTCAATTCTCCAATAATAACCCAATAGTCTTCAATTACCCAATAAAAAGTCTTGAACAATAATTTAGGAAAGATTAATGTGTAATTTGTGGAATGATTGAGATTAATCTATTCTAATCTACTCCTAATCTAATATAAGAAAGCTTTGCCTCCACTAAGAGGGCTTAATTTCTTGGTTATTACAAAAGAGGTATTGATAGTAATACAAGGATTAGGTTAACTAAGGGCTTAAATGACGATTAAACCCTTTTAGAAGGAGATTAGTGCCTTGCAAGTCTTAGGAGGAGCCTCACGTCTTGTGCAGAGAGAGACGCTCGTCCTATGCTCGGGACGCTCAGATTGGTCATTGAGACGCCCGGACTGGGCATGAGACGCCCGGATCGTGAGCCAGGATGGTTTCTTCTTCTTTGACTACCTCAAGATCCGTGGGGATCATTGAGGGGTCGGGCGTCCTGGGTCTTAGGTCGGGCGACTCTGCTCAGGTCGGGCGACTTTCTGCTCAGTTTGTCTATTTGAGCTCGGATTGTAAAACGGACGTTATTTCATCATCAGGACTCCTATTGGAGTGATTCAAAAGCCTAAACCGCTTTATTTTTAGACCCCGTTTCATCTAGCATATTTTCAGAGCCAAACAAGCAAGTATTGGTTTGGTTCCAAGCAATTTCCTCTTGTAATGGCTCCCTTCCAATATGTGGGGATCTTTCATGGGTCGTGGGGATCCTTAGTCATTGCCCAATTACTTGTTTTATTGACTTAGGCCTTTAGTATTGGTCTCCTCTTTGGTGCTTGGTCGTTATATGCTATCAATTTAGCTCCGCTTCACTCCATCTAGTCAAGTTAGTGCTTTTCTCCTACAAAGGACACCAAACCTCATAGAATATGCATAGAAGGAGGCTAAAGACAAGAAACAACCCTAATAATTACTAAAAAGCATAGGAACTAGGCTAGTTAGGGGACTAAATATACATAAATAGGAGTAACATCACTTACGATTCCAACGGTAGGTCACACGCCCAAAATGACCAAGAAACGAGTGAGATATGACTGTTTTACGAAAACTGGTCATTGCCGAGAACTGCATTGCACTCGACCGAGTGAAGGTCACTCGACCGAGTGGACTCGAAACTCGATCGAGTGAGTGACACTGGACCGAGTGAGTGACACTCGGCCGAGTGGATCGAGTGACGCTGAATCAGAACACGGGAAAAGGAAATCTTATCCTCTTATCCCCATTCATTCTATCTTCTTCGTTCTCACTCCAAATGCTCTCCCTTCTCTCTAAAACCCTCACAAACACTCTTACATGGGATTCAAGCATACTTTCATGGATTATTCATCCTTTTCCTTCCTCCCTCAACATTTGTAAGTTAAGATCTACCCTTCTTTAATTAGTTTAAACCCGAACTTTTGGGGGTTTTGTGTTGGGTAATTAATTAGTAATTAGTATATGTAATATTGGTAATTAGTGGGTAGTAATAAGGGTTTTTTTAGTTTATAATAGTGTAGGATGTATTTATGATAGTATTAAATTATTTGTATAAGATTAAGACGGTCTTGCGAGCCGGAAGCGTGCGGGATTCGAGTTGCTTGTGAAGAATGCTAAAAGGTAGGTTAATCCTACTCGGTTTCAATAATGTGTTGTTGTTTATGTTGATGTTGCAATTAGTCTCATATAATTTAGGGCATTTGCATTACAACATGTTTAGTGGTTAATTGCGTCATTAAGAGGATGATTATGATATGTTGGGTTGTATTTCATGTATTGGTTATTATTGTGTATGTGGAGGACGTGTTGTTGTTAATGAGACGTAAGACGGTTAGGAGACCGTCTTATGCTTGAGTCGTCTCTTGGAGCTTCCCACTCCAAGAGGGATGTGCACATTAATGGCTTGAGTTTGGAGGGACGCGTGTGGTTGAGGCACGACGTCTGGCAGGGGATCCGGTTGGCTTTCAGACCCGGTACGTCGGGGCGTGTTCCAGTACCATTGTGGTTGTCGGTATGTCTGGGCGTGTCCCGGTACTGTGGTGGTTGTGGTTACGTCCGAGCGTGTCTCGGTACCGGTGTGGTGGTTGTTGATAGTATATCTTTCATATTATTGGCATATTGCATATTTATTAATCATTTTGTGTCGTATGTTTAATTATTGAAACTGACGTGTTGTGTGTCTTTGTAATTGTCACCTATTTTCAAGGTGGTCTGTGTCGATCCATATGATATTTCCAATCATATGGGGAGCAGGTTAAATACAGGTTATCTTTGGTAGCACGTGGGAGACGGGACGAGCCTTGACAACATCCGAGTCAAGTATAGTTAACTGGAAGAGTATAGTAGTCATGAGTTGTACTCTATTATTTATTCATTCATGGTTATGTAGTTGACTAAATTTATCATTTATAACAAATGTTTCTTGATTGTATCTCCGATTTACCGCCTCGGGAAACCGAGATGGTAACATCTCCCAATTACCTTGGCCGGGTAAGAAGGGAGGATTACAAAGTGGTATCAGAGCGACGATTTTGGAACCTAAACCAATGAACTAAAATGAATCTAGGAGTGTCTAATAAAATGAACCCAACATGAGTACAATAGGAGGTCGGTTTTGGATGAGTAGGCGCCCTCATATAAAAACTAGTGCCTATTGTCTCGGTTGGTCACTACGTGGGTGGTTAAGAGTATGGATGACCGTGATAAGGTTATTTTCAGTCGTTGGCCTATCAAAATAAATCCTAAATTACTACTAATTGGTAGCTAGTGGCAAGAAAAGTTCGAATCCACAGGGAGGCGAGATAATTAATCTAGTTTGTTTATATTCAAGTTCGTCTTAAAGGTAACAATTTTTTTGGGGTTTGATTGTTTGATTTTATTGTTGAAAGTCATATGATCGGTCGATTCTAATATGTCTTTTTAGATCTAAACTTAACATGAAATCGCTATTATTAAGTCGGTATAATTCAATTATCGTGGCCTATACTAGTCTTAACCCGGTCGGTGAAAATCCTAGTTTATGGAATACTAATTAACCAATTCTGATCAGTAATTAATTAACTAGATGTAAGACGATAATTAAACAACAATCAAAAGCAATTTAACAATCAATTCATAAGTTAACCCTTTTCTAACAACCTATATCCCATTTCACCCTAGATTAAAGGCTTAGCTAGTCATACTAAAGGGAAGAACAACAATAGTAATAACAAGAAACATGATGAAAAACAATAAAAAGACGAATAACGATTGAATAATAATAATTGAGGAAAGATTAATACCGTAATAGAGGAATGCTTAGATCCAGAAGTAAGAGCAATAAACTAAACTAAACTAAGAGTTTTAGAGAATTTTCTAGGGTAGCTATGCGTAACTATGTAAAATAAGACGTAAAATAAACTAGGGTACGATTTAGGTATTTATAATAAAACATAACCGACTTAAGAAAAATTGTGGAAAATATAGAAACTGATGGTTCCTCGATCGAGCCTCGAAGTACTCGATTAAGTACATGCTTCCTCGATTGAGCGACCTTACACTTGATCGAGGATCTCCCCTGTTTCAGCTCCTTTCTTCGTGTTATCTTCTTAACTTCTCTTCCTTCATTCTTATGGATTCCCGTGCCATACTTCGTGTATTCCTTCATGCCTACTCCGCGATGCCCATTTCATTCATTTGCTCCTTAAATGCATCATTCCTGCATTAAACATCAAATAGCGGAAGTATCGAAATTCTAACATAAAAGGCATGTAAATAATATTATTTAGCACGAAAATCGTATCAAAAGAAATTAAGGAGAGACATAAATATGTATATAATTACGACTCATCAAACTCCCCCAAACCATCTCTTTGCTTGTCCTCAAGCAAAGCATCACACAATTACAAATGGCAAATCATACAAATGGCGAATAAACAACTCAGAGCTAATGTTGATGCACATACAAATCCCAAGTTATCCATATCTGTAGCAACGTAATGACCAAAGTGTACCAATAAAACAAATTCAAAGGTACGGAAAATAAAAAACGTAGCTCAAGTCTCATGTCACCATACTATAGACAAATGCCAAATACCTTTCGAACTTGCAGGGCAAATTAGTCGGATTCTCGTGGATTCACTCATGGTAAAGGGAATAACAACAAGAAGAGTAATGAACAACATAATTAAAAGCATAAATTTAATAATGTTATTTCCAGTCGTTGGCCTATCAAAATAAATCATAAATTACTACTAACTGGTAGCTAGTGGCAAGTAAGGGTCGAATCTACAGGGAGGCGAGGTAATTAATCTAGTTTGTTTATATTCAAGTTCGTCTTAAAGGTAATAATTTTTTTGGGGTTTGATTGTTTGATTTCTAATAACTAATTGCGATGTAAATAAAGACAAATTCAATAATAATAAAGAGTCTAGGGATCGGGTTCACTAGGAAGTCATTGATGACCGGTTTTTGCCGTCACTTCCGGTACCAAAAACAATTTATAAAACCCAATTAAAAAGTAGTATTTAATCGGGGTCGAACACAAAGATGGCGGGGGTTAGATACTTGGTCGGTTTAAGTCTTTAGTTTAGTCAAACAAATGTAAGAGGTTGATTATTTGTAAACTAAGATGCAAATAAGATATAAAATTAAGTTAAATGAAAATTGCTTCTAATCAAATGAATGAAAGCTAAAGTCTTTGGGTTCACTTGGGTAAGTCGGGGAATAGAAGATTGTTAACAAGAACTGGGTAATGATAAGGTCCTATGATTGATCCTAATTTATTAGTCAATTAGAGCTAACCAACAAGCAATTACTTAGTATGAAAAACTCATCTCGACCATGCCATATAGGCCTTCCATTGTCTTTCGACCTAGGATAGACTAAACATGATAATGAAGGACTCAAACTTTCATTTAAGCAATCCATCAAACATTTCATAGGCATGAGAGTAAGGGTTTACAAACAAGCTTTCACTTAGTTGAGACAACCTCATCACAAACATGCATAAAGACTATCTAATAGCAATAGGCACCAAGATGGATCAAATATGTCTAAGAAAGGCTCCAACTTTCATTTAAGCACCTCATTAAACACTTCTAAAACCATCCAATAGCAAAATGCACCAAGATAAGTTAAACATGCTAATGAAAGACTCAAACTTTCGTTCAAACATTTCATCGAGCACTTCATATGCACAAGAGTAAGACCAATTAATTACCCAATTCAAAAGGTTAACAACCCAAATTCACCCCCTTTAATCACCCAAGATCCCCCCATGACCTTAGATGAGACTACTCACACATGTTCATTGGTGAGAAATTAACAACAAATTGCAACAAAATACAACCGAACATTGTAAACATGATAAAGATTAATACTTTGGATGAATAATAATTAAACAACATAAGAAATGTAAACAAATGAAAATAAGATTTAAATAAGAGAGAAATTGTACCAACAAAGATGAAAGTAACAAGCTTGGATAATAATGGGAGATGAATTTCTTCTTGTCTTCCAAATACAACCCAAATGACTAATTGTAAACTATTGAAAATTGAAGAACTTGCATAAACTAGAGATCGATTAAACTAAAATTAAGGAAAGATTACAACTTTTATTCAATAAAATGAGAGAGGAAATATTAGGGTTCTACAAATATTTGAGAGGAAAATAAGCTAAACTATTCTAATTCTAATTCTAATTCTAATTCTAATTCTAATTTCTAATATCTAATATGGTGTGTGTTTCTAATCATGTGAGTGTCTTCATATATATACTAGTCTAATAATAATAATAATCAATACTATATATTAAATCCAGAAACCAAGGGACTTCAATGTAATTAAAGAAAGTTATACAAATTAATTATACTATATAGTTTTAAATCACTAGCACCATGTGATGGACCCGATTAAGGGATCTCAATGCAAATACTATATAGTTTGGGTTAAAATTAAATTGGATAGAAGCTTGGTAATTTTCCTAAACATTTGTAAGAGACTAAAACATGGTCAATTTCCTTAAAATAAAATAATTAATTAAGATGATCAATTTCCTTAAAATAAAATAATTAATTAAGATGGTCAATTTCAAGGAGACTAAAAAAAAGAAGATGTTTGGTAATTTTTCTAAATATTTATAGAAGACTAGAAGATGGTCAATTTCCTTAAAATAAAATAATTAATTAGTATAAACATGCACACTTATGGTATTAATTATTATCATCATAAAATTATATATTAAATTTAAAATTTATGCAATTTTATTAAACTTTATAGTTTATTAAATGTATAGAGATGTTAATTATTTAACATACAAAAATATAATATAAGTAGGTTATAAATAATTCAAGTTAGATTCCATAATATATAATATTGCATAATTTTTTCGATTTGATTTAACGCATATATGTAATATATTTATATAAATATATAATCCTCTTAAAATTGCATGCCTAAGTAGTAAGAGTAATTTCGTCAGTAAAGAAAAGAACTGTAGTAACATTGGATATAGCTATATGATTATCGTCACTCATTTGAATAGTAAAAGTAACAATATTATCAGCGAGATTAGTGAAAGTGGTAGAAACAACAACGGGAGTAGTGAAATAATCAATATTAATACCGCAATATTGAAAGTAACAATAATTACGGCGGGAGCAGTGAAATTATCAATATTAATGCGGCAATAATGACAGTAACAATAATTACGGCGGGAGTAGTGAAATTAACAATGATTACGCGAAAGTAGTGAAATGCTATTACTATTGTTTCATTAATAATAGTAAAATATTAATAGTGGGAGCAGTGAATTTGTCTCAAATTTTATTTCATCGTAATTTTAGGATATGTCATAGAAAAATATATTATTGATAAATTTATAGGTTATGCAACTTTAAGTAATTTTATTTAATGAAAAATTTTTTTAATGGTAAGTAGAGGTAGCCCGGGCGAAGCCGGGCACCAATACTAGTAATAATAATAATAATAACACCACTCAAAACAAAACTAATCGACATCCTCTAGACAAAACTTATCGACACAATACAAACAAAAGAAAAGGGAAAACGAGATCTAAAATTGCCTAAAAGTGGTGCCAGTCGGCTCACCGGCCGCCGGCTGTGCACCGGCACAAAACCCGCTGAAAAATTGAGGTGAAATAATTGAATTTTGAGCCGGTGAGGCGACAGGCAGACGGTTGACCGGCTGAGAGCCATTTGAGGCTTGTCGCGGGTTGGGAGCCGGTTGCCCGGCCACCGGTGGGCCAGCTCAGAGCGTGATGGCGGAAATGAGCCCAAATTGAGGTGCTGCTGCTGGTGTGCGTCGGTGATGGAGCCCAGGAGAGCTGCTCGGTGGCACGGTGGTTGATTAATGGAGTTGATGGTGCGTCGGAATTGATGATGCGGGTGTGTTATGGCGCTTGTCAGAGCTAGATGGTCTGCTGGGCTCGGGTTGTGGCGCCAAAGTGGATGCAAATGTGGAGCTCCGATGTCGGGTTTTCGGGGAAGGAACATGGTAATGGTGGAGGTAATTATGGAGATGTAATGGGCTCATGGTGGGTAATTTGTGAATATCGTTGAATATGGAGGAGCTTGGTAGTTAAATTGAGAATTAGCCATTGTTAATTGAAATTAGAGGTGGAGTTGTAGACAAAAGCGAAAGAAAGCAGGGGAGGTAATTGGACTTTTGTGAATTGAATTTGGTTGATACTGATGAATCAAGCGAAGAAGGCACGTGGGGTTTGTTTGGTTATTTCCTTGGTCAAATCATTTGGCAACTTACATCTCTTTAGGTTAATTTAATCCATTTTCATCCAATTGACTCCGTCTAAACCCGCTTTATTTCCGTCTCGTTATTCCTTCTTGCCTGCACATTATTATAATAGAGTAATATTAATATTAATATTAAATAAAAATTCCGACTAATTAATAAATATAACTATGACGACTATTATTATAAATTAGTAAATAAATGAGCTAATTAGTGATGTGACTCATATTTGCGCACATTTAGTCCCTTAATTGAGCTTATTTTGCATATTATTATAACGTTCCGTAGCCATTTTATCCGTCAAATGCTTCCTATTTTGCTTTCCTAGTGCATTTCGTATGTTTTGTAGGAAAGAAGACAATTAGGCGGAAATTCCCGTCTCTCGTGCTTATTTAGAAGGTTATTGATGATATTGGGTGAACGAGTATGGAAGGAGAGGCAAGAACTAAGATCAACAACGCAAGAATAAGAAGTATGCGAAAGGAAGAAGAAAAGCATTCTGAAGGACAATTCGAGCGTCCTAGCAGGAAGACGCTCGTCGCCCCCTCACACAATCCGAGCGTCCCGACGGTTGGCCCGCTCGTCTCCCCTGCCCAGAATCCGAGCGTCCCCCTCCTTGGCACAAACGGATCGTGGCACCTTCAGCAAAATATGCTCATCTCCTCGAGGATACTTGCATTTCCCTACTTTAGAACTTAGCATTGTTAATTACTAATTTATCCTTACTTAACCTAATGATGCACCACTATATATACCCCATTTGTAATAATCAAAAGGGGAGACTACATTACATTAGATAGTAGGAAGCTCTCTTAGATTAAGGGTAGATTCGAATAAATTACTCTTTAATCTTTCCATAAATCACACATTAATCTTTCCTTAATTATTGTTCAAGTTTATTATTGGGTAATTGAAGATTATTGGGCTATTATTGGAGAATTGACAACTCTTCATCAATCAATCAAGTTCTCTTCTTTTATTCTTTGCTTTATTATTTGGATCATCTCAAGTTTGGTATAATTCCTTTACTCTTTACTCTTTACTGTTTATTTCCTTAAGCTCTTATCATGTTTATACTTTTTTGTAATGATTGACACCATTAATGACATGTTTTCCATGATAATGAGTGAGTAGTTTTCTTAACTAGCATTAGTGGGTAATTAAGGGAAGTAAACATGGGGAATAATCATTCTTAATCTAATATGTTTCCATGATTAAATTGCTTGCTTGTTGTAATGTCAACCTATGCACATGTTATGTTTGATAAAATGCTAAGCCTATGAATCCTTGCATTTATAACCATATCTTATCTTTTCAACTTAACTTGTAAGATATAAACCAACTCGAGTCTCGTTAGATCATGCATAGAAGTGATTAGGAGGAAATTAAGTCGACTTGTAGGTGTTGTACAATCTAATCGATTCGGCTCCGGGACCCAACTCTTCCTAAGAACCGTAAGACATAAACCAACTCGGTTCCTTTACAACATTAATTGCTTGCAACCTTGTGAACATGTTTGTATGGTCAACTCCCATGAATCCCCTATGAACCCATGATATCCTAGCACTTTTAACCATTTGTTTACATCCTTCTTTTTATTGCTTATTTTACTTTATTGCTTGTATTAGTCTAGACACAACTACAAACCCAAACAAATTGTGACACTAGCATAAATTGAGATAGATAGACTTAGAACCCAAAGCACACCGTCCCATGGATCGACCTCGACTTAACCACTAACTAGTTGTTTGTTGAGAATTATAAATGTGTTTTGATTGGGTGTACAACGACACGCTCACGTCAAAAATGGCGCCGTTGCCCGGGACGGTGTTATGTGATTAAGTTCTTACTTGTTTGTCTATTTTTATTTGTACTTTAACCTTGAGTAACTTGTTCCTCAAGGTTCGTTCTTACCATTTTTGTGTAGTTTCCATGCTTGTAGTTGTTTCCTTGTCTTAGCTATGATGGCTCAAGACTTGACATATGGAGTATGTGGTGGATCTTTTGAGTATGACTATGGGTATGGGGAGTTTGAGAAGCAAGTCAACACAAACCTATCTTACTATTCATACAATGAAAATCCTAACTACTACCCCAATTTTTCCCACCAAAAACACCACATCCAATATCCACAACAACCATCCACCCAATACCCACTTCATAATGAATTTCAATTGCTACAATACAACCACTTTCACTCCCACACACAACAAAAAGATGAACCCATTCAAAATGTGATTCTCCAAATGATGGGGGATCAACAAAACTTCTTCAAACAAATGCTAGAGGAAAGCCAAAAGAGGGACAATGTTCTTCACGACATTGTTACCCAAGGAGAGGGGTTGGAGATTCAAATTGCCCAAATGAGAGAATCCCAAGCAACCACTCTCCACAAATCCTTAAACATTGATCATGAATGTGAATTTGAAGTAGTGACCTTTGATATGGAAGATGAGAAGTGGGAAGAGCCAATTCCTTTGAGCTCTTGTGAGTATGAAAGTGTGGTATTTGATAAGGAAGATATGAGGTTGAGTGAGCCAAATACTCTTAGCCTTTGTGAGTATGAGGGTGTGTCTTTTGATGTGAACATTGAGATGTTAGAGAAAGAGTTGAATGGAGCCCCCATCTATGATTCTTATGAAGATAGCTATGATGATAAAATCGTGTTTTACAAGAACTCATGGGATAAGGAAGCGGAAGTTTGTGAGGTTACTCTACTTGAGGAGCCTATCCTTGAGAAATTTGAGATATCTTATCATGAAGAAGAAGAAGAATGTCCCTTCCCTATTGCCTATGAAGACTAATTTACGCCCACTATGGAACCTATGATTGTTGAAGACGATATGGTGGATCTCCTCCAAAAGGTCAAAACATCATACAAAGGGTACTTGGTGGAAAAGCTCAAAACGAAACTTGCACATAAGCTACTTGTGGAAATTTGGCATCCACAATGTCAACTGCTAAAGAACTCGATCATCAAAGTCACGACAATTCTCCTTCTACTTTGGAAGGATTGAATAATCAAAATGCTATCATCATCACCGAAATTGAAGAGGAAGGTGGTAAGTGGAAGTCTCCGGACGAATATGAACCATACTTCATGCCTTATGTTGACAAGAATCATGGGCTAGTTGGTTTGAAGCATCGAAATTATTCAAGTGCCAAGAAGAAGAAGAAAAAGAAAATGGATGACAAATTCCTTTGGCCAAGCTTTGTCTTGAAGTTAAGCAAACAATACTTATGCTTATTTGGGGCTTGTTCACAAGCTTTTGATCTCCTCCTAAGAGCCTTGAGCTCTTTGGACAAAGAGTTTCGACAAATTGAACTAGTTTGGTGGAGTCCTATCTCAAACCACCATTTGTAAGATATTTCTTGAACCTTCGCATTGTATAATATTGTACATTTTCGCATTTTTACTTACAATTTCTTGCATGAGAGTAGTGAGAGAGGGTTTTCTTACCCATTTATTGAGCATAATTTCAGAAAAAGATAAGGAGGAATAACAAAAGGGTGCAAGGGTATGATCTTTGAAAGAAAAGAATGAGAAAGTGAGAAAAACGACACGGGACGCTCGTCCGGAGGGCAAGCCGTTCGTCCTCAGCCTCTTCATGGGTATTATTTGGTGCTAACTTAAAATCCGAGCAGGTTATCATGCAAGACGCTCGTCCGACTGGAGACGCTCGTATCAGGGAAAGGACGCTCGTCCTGTATAGCAGCTCGAAAATAATTTTGCACTGGAACAGAATCCGAGCGGATTCTGATGAAGACGCTCGTCCTGCTCAAGCCGCTCGTCTCCTGCACGAGACGCTCGTCCTCAGCCCACATCAGGAGAGGCAGAATCACTGGAACAGAATCCGAGCGGATTCTTCCCAAGACGCTCGGACCCCTGCTGCAAGACGCTCGTCCCGACAGCCAGGACGCTCGGATTCCTGCGCACACCTCGTAAAATCCGCCTGAGCCCGACCCTCAGCCGCTCGTCCCACACCACTTTTTCTATAAAAACATCCCCACCATCCCTCATTTCCTCACCTTATCTAAACCTAATCCTCACATCTTCATCTCCAAACACTCCCATCACAAAAACCAACCAAACCCTAACTTTCTCAAAATCAAAAATGATGAACCTCAAGGGAAAAGCCAAGAAGCTCATCGAGTCCGCCACCAATAAACGCAAGGGCTCTTCTTCATCTGCCCAAGGAGGGATGCTGCCAAGAGGCAATCGCAATGTGATGATCGGAGGGGTGGAGCAACTTGAGTACTTTCCGCAGGTGATCTTCACATCCAATGAGCACCGCAAAAAGTTCGTCACATTGCTAGGTAAGCATTTTGAGCCAAATCAATTTATTGGCACCAAAGTGTTAGAAATCCTAGGTATAAGGTATCATACAGAAATGTTCTTTGAAGGTTTGGGGCTTGGAAAACTATTCTATGCCCACGAACAAACATACCTTAGCCTTACCTTGGAATTCTTGAGTAGCCTCCACATTGTTTCAAACACGCAAAGAACCGTTTGTATGGAGTTCCGGTTGTGCAACCATGACCATAGTCTAACACTTGACCAATTTGCGCGTATTTTTGGTCTTGTTGTACCAACGAATAACACCGATAAACCCTCCGACTTTGATGTGGACCAAATTTGGAGGGCTATTTCTGGGAGGGACTTCATACACTTGAAACAATGCTATACCTTTGCAATTCAACATCCGGTGATTCGAATCACCGAACGCTTCATTTCCGGCACCATTAATGGGAGATTTGAGCAAGATAGGTGCACTCTCCTCGATTTGACTTTTCTAGAGTCCTATCTAAACGTTCGGGGGACAAGGCCCTACAATTTCAATACCCCCCTTGAGATGCTTACAAGGTTCTTCGACTTTGATCAAGGGAGTTCCCAAATTAAGACCTTCGTGATGGGAGGTCTAATCACAATGTTGGCTAATGATCTTTGTCCCGGGTTAAACAACTATGGGGCTTATAAGCCACTTGAGGGTAGCACCTTAATTGATGAGGAAGCCGTCTTTAACCACCACCGGTGGTATACCTACACTCAAGCCGGGAGTGTAGAGTGGTTTACAAAAGGGTGCTCCTCTATTGTTCTTACGGGGTGGAATGTGCCCGCTACCGACCCAAGGTTGAGCCAGTATTCACCTACGCCGAGCTACCTCCTCGACATTGAAATCTACCCCAACTCCCCTCAAAGAGAAGAATTACCCCGCCAACCTCCACAACCTCGTGGGATACCGGTAAGGGGTAATGCCCCACCATCTTATGTACCCATCCCACCATACCCAACTCCTCACATGCCGTTCACACCACAAGTCCCTAATGCTCCAGATATGAATGACTTGATGAATCTTATGAAGAAGGTTGATCTTGAAGTATACGATGGGAGGGCCGACAACTATATGGCCCTTTATCCTCAATACTACCAAATGGCACAACAAGGGTACATCGACCCTAATGGCCCTCGTCCATCTTGGGCTCAACCACACCTTTTGTTCCCTAATCAAGGGAACCAAGCCGGGAACTTTTGCGGTCAAGGTGGAGGATACTTTGGTCAAGGAGGAGGGTATGACCAAGGAGGTTCTAGCGGGTATGGCTACCGCAATGATGATGATGATGACGAGTGAAAGATGCCTACCTCATCATCTCCAATTGTATGATACTCTTCTCTCCCTTTCTCTTATATACAGTGCATTGCATTTAGTTTAATCTTCACTTGCATTTGTATTATATTTCATATTGCATTTACATTAGTCAGTTCATATAGATTAGTTTGCATTGTATTATATCTCACATGATTCATGTAAATAGTTGCATATAGATTAGAATTCATGCATAGTCACTAATGACCAATCCTATTCTTTTCTACACTAGAGATAGTGTTTAAATCGGTTTAGGGAGGTTTGATCATAAGTGACCATAGTTCAAATCATGCATCATATAATATAGTTTAGATTGCATTCATTTGTTATATATGTCATATAGAATTGCATTTAGTTAGAGCATGCATTCATTCATATCATTGCATTTATTCAAAAATCAAAAAGAAAAAACATGTACTTTCTTTTTTATTCCTACTCCTACATGTACATTGAGGACAATGTCCAAAATAAAGTGGGGGATGGGAATTTATATTCCAAAAATGCATAAAAATTGAATTTTTTTGAAAAATACAAAAACATGTCTTTTTGTTTCATAAACATAAAAACCATAAAAATTTGAAAAATTCAAAAACCCAAAAAAATGTTCATTTCCTTTGTAGTGTAGTCTTGTATATATTGTGTTTGTTCATCTTTTTTCACATTGATCGACTACGCCACATCCGAGATGTAACACCCCACGTTAATTGAAGAGGTCCAGTGATAGGCTTAAATGACTAGTGCTTAAAGGGATTGGAAGTACTACTCATATCAACAAAGTGCATTTTCTTTTATGGTCATCCATGCGAAAGAACTCCAAAGTTAAGCGTGCTTGGCTGGGAGTAGTCTTAGGATGGGTGACCTCCTGGGAATATTCCCGGGATGTACATGAGTGAGGACAAAATGCTCTATAAAGGACCCGTGTTGATCTGTGGGCCATGTACACAACCTGGTGAGCTATCATAAGTAACCGCTCCCGACCCGGTTTGGGCCGGGGTGTTACAAGTGGTATCAGAGCAACCCTGCGACCGTGTGGTGATCGGAGGCAGTTGTTATACGCTCCTGGAGGCAGTGGTTATACGCTCCATTGTAATCACACACCTAGCGGGGGAGGATTCTGGGTTAGCGGTTATGCTCCCAGGCGCAATGAGGACGTTGCGTTCTTCAAGTAGGGGTGATTGTAACACCCCACGTTAATTGAAGAGGTCCAGTGATAGGCTTAAATGACTAGTGCTTAAAGGGATTGGAAGTACTACTCATATCAACAAAGTGCACTTTCTTTTATGGTCATCCATGCGAAAGAACTCCAAAGTTAAGCGTGCTTGGCTGGGAGTAGTCTTAGGATGGGTGACCTCCTGGGAAGATTCCCGGGATGTACATGAGTGAGGACAAAATGCTCTATAAAGGACCCGTGTTGATCTGTGGGCCATGTACACAACCTGGTGAGCTATCATAAGTAACCGCTCCCGACCCGGTTTGGGCCGGGGTGTTACACGAGACATGGGGATATAGAAGACCGCATGGTATGATCTTTCCAATCTCCTTTTTCCTCTTTATGTTAATGACTATGTGGCTTTATTTTGATTGATGCGGTAAAAACAATATGAATTTAGGATTGCATTTAGATTATATGGCATACTAGTTGGTAGAAGCATATGCATTAGGTTGTATAAATGTTAGTTGCATCATGGCATATAGTTGCATTTAGGAAAAATTTTGTGAAACCGTCTATTTGGGAAGCTTGACAAGTGTATATAAGGCCCTTGTAGATACTTTTTCTTCTTAAGACTTTGCTTGTTAGAATACTTGTAAAACACCCTAGGATGTGTCATGCTAGTTTCCTTTGACCCATGGATTAAGGCCTAGTCAAGAGTACCTTGTGGTGTGATAACTCCTTGGCTACCGTTTATTCCAAGGTGACCCTTGAAACCATGCAACTATCCATCATCCATGTTCTACCACTTTTTGTCATCAAAGTGAATGGGCACAAAAATTGTTCAAAATTTGAGTTCAAGAATTGAAATGAAAAGTAAAAAAAGTTTGCAATTGCATCAAATGAAAAGAGGTACAAAAATAGACTCCTAATGCTTCAAATATAAGCACCCTCACTACAAATGGGGTGACTTTGAAAATGTTCAAAAGAAAATGCAAAGAAAAATTGAAAATTGTCAAGTGTTGAAAATGCCAAACATCAAAGAAATGGTAAAAAGAAAGTGTTCTCAAATGTCAAATGCCACAAGAAATTGGAGGGAAAAACAACAACAAAAAGCAAACTCCCAAATGAAACTCAAATACTATTGATCCCTTTTCCATCGTATCCACTTTTGTGCATGGTAGAGAGGGGATGACCCTTCTTCTTGTCTAGGCAAGAAGGGGAATTCCGCGATCCTCCAGTGTTTCTAACACCATAGGGAGCCTACTCTTGACAAAAAACATTTAACGATTGAGGACAAAGGTACCCTAGCTTGACACAACTTGGAGGTGATTTATTGGTATCCTTCTATGCTTAGTAGTTTGAAGAAACCGTATCTATGATGGAATGTGTACCCTTAGATTGCTTCCCTTGTAGATAATTTCCGCCACTTAGATGAAGAAAGTGGCTATTCTTTTGTAGATGCATCCATTACTTGTTTTGTGTGCTTAATGCTTGGATGTATCGCCATTTTAGCAAGCCCCACCTTGCCTTGCAAGAAGGCATCCTACCTCATGGTTGTCTTGTTGTGATTTGAAGGGGAAGAGTGAGACCCGCTAATTGTCTCACATCGGTTATATTAGTAGGATAGTTTAAATAAAGGTCTAGTTTTTGTCACCTCTTTACTCGGGACGAGTAAAGGTTCGGTTTGGGGATATTTGATGTGACTCATATTTGCGCACATTTAGTCCCTTAATTGAGCCTATTTTGCATATTATTATAACGTTCCGTAGCCATTTTATCCGCCAAATGCTTCCTATTTTGCTTTCCTAGTGCGTTTCGTATGTTTTGTAGGAAATAAGACAATTAGGCGGGAATTCCCGTCTCTCGTGCTTATTTAGAAGGTTATTGATGATATTGGGTGAACGATTATGGAAGGAGAGGCAAGAACTAAGATCAACAACGCAAGAATAAGAAGTATGCGAAAGGAAGAAGAAAAGCATTCTGAAGGACAATCCGAGCGTCCTAGCAGGAAGACGCTCGTCGCCCCCTCACACAATCCGAGCGTCCCGACGGTTGGCCCGCTCATCTCCCCTGCCCAGAATCCGAGCGTCCCCTTCCTTGGCACAAATGGACCGTGGCACCTTCAGCACAATATGCTCATCTCCTCGAGGATACTTGCATTTCCCTACTTTAGAACTTAGCATTGTTAATTACTAATTTATCCTTACTTAACCTAATGATGCACCACTATATATACCCCATTTGTAATAATCAAAAGGGGAGACTACATTACATTAGATAGTAGGAAGCTCTCTTAGATTAGGAGTAGATTAGAATAAATTACTCTTTAATCTTTCCATAAATCACACATTAATCTTTCCTTAATTATTGTTCAAGTTTATTATTGGGTAATTGAAGATTATTGGGTTATTATTGGAGAATTGACAACTCTTCATCAATCAATCAAGTTCTCTTCTTTTATTCTTTGCTTTATTATTTAGATCATCTCAAGTTTGGTATAATTCCTTTACTCTTTACTCTTTATTGTTTATTTCCTTAAGCTCTTATCATGTTTATACTTGTTGTAATGATTGACACCATTAATGACATGTTTTCCATGATAATGAGTGAGTAGTTTTCTTAACTAGGATTAGTGGGTAATTAAGGGAAGTAAACATGGGGAATAATCATGCTTAATCTAATATGTTTTCATCATTAAATTGCTTGCTTGTTGTAATGTCAACCTATGCACATGTTATGTTTGATGAAATGCTAAGCCTATGAATCCTTGCATTTATAACCATCTCTTATCTTTTCAACTTGACTTGTAAGATATATACCAACTCGAGTCTCATTAGATCATGCATAGAAGTGATTAGGAGGAAAGCAAGTCGACTTGTAGGTGTTGTACAATCTAATCGATTCGGCTCCGGGACCCAACTCTTCCTAAGAACCGTAAGACATAAACCAACTCGGTTCCTTTACAACATTTATTGCTTGCAACCTTGTGAACATGTTTGTATGGTCAACTCCCATGAATCCCCTATGAACCCATGATATCCTAGCACTTTTAACCCTTTGTTTACATCCTTTCTTTTATTGCTTGTTTTACTTTATTGCTTGCATTAGTCTAGACACAACTACAAACCCAAACAAATTGTGACACTAGCATAAATTGAGATAAATATACTTAGAACCCAAAGCACACCGTCCCATGGATCGACCTCGACTTAACCACTAACTAGTTGTTTTTTGAGAATTATAAATGTGTTTTGATTGGGTGTACAACGACACGCTCACGTCAATTAGACAATTAAGCACGCAAAACCGAGTCGTAATAAGATATAAATGCGGGGTAAAAAGCGACTAAAATATTATTCATCAGTCATTCAAGGGTAAGGTTTAATTCATTGATTGAGCAATTTATATTGTTGAAAGTCATATGATCGTTCGATTATAATATGTCTTTTTATATCTAAACTTAACATGGAATCGCTATTATTAAGTTGGTCTAATTCAATTATCGTGACCTATACTAGTCTTAACCCGGTCGGTGAAAATCCTAGTTTATGGAATACTAATTAACCAATTCTGACCAGTAATTAATTAACTAGATATAAGACGATAATTAAACAACAATCAAAAGCAATTTAACAATCTATTCATAAGTTAACCCTTTGCTAACAACCTAGATCCCCTTTCACCCTAGATTAAAGGCTTAGCTACTCATACTAAAGGGAAGAACAACAATAGCAATAATAAGAAACATGATGAAAAACAATAAAAGATGAATAACGATTGAATAATAATAATTGAGGAAAGATTAATATCGTAATAGAGGAATGCTTAGATCCGGAAGTAAGAGCAATAAACTAAACTAAACTAAGAGTTTTAGAGAGTTTTCTAGGGTAGCTATGCGTAACTATGTAAAATAAGACGTAAATTAAACTAGGATAAGGTTTAGGTATTTATAATAAAACATAACCGACTTAAGGAAAATTGCGGAAAATATAAAAAATGATGGTTCCTCGATCGAGCCTTGAAGTACTCGATCGAGTACATGCTTCCTCGATCGAGCCACCTTACACTTGATCGAGGATCTCCCCTGTTTCAGCTCCTTTTTTCGTGTTATCTTCTTAACTTCTCTTCCTTCATTCTTATGGATTCCCGTGCTATACTTCGTGTATTCCTTCATGCCTACTCCGCGATGCCCATTTCATTCCTTTGCTCATCAAATGCATCATTCCTGCATTAAACATCAAATAGCGGAAGTATCGACATTCTAACATAAAAGGCATGTAAATAATATAATTTAGCACGAAAACCGTATCAAAAGCAATTAAGGGGAGGCATAAATATGTATATAATTATGACTCATCAGACCGCTATGTGGAAAGTTGTATGGTTGCATGATTATGTGTGTAATACCTCTTAAATTCTAGAGCTAGTACTCGGTCGAGTGGCCGAGTACTCGACCGAGTAATCCTCACTCAACCGAGTGAGTCTACAAATTTGTTAAAGCTCCTGATTCGTAGGTCACTCGATCGAGTGGTGCCTCACTGGACCGAGTGAACCGAGCACTCGACCGAGTGCTGTGGGAAGCGCTGAGTTTTCACGCGTGGGCTTTTTTATTGATGCGCCTTGACATATATATATACCCTATTTTCTGATTTTTCCCATTTCCAAACCTTAATTCGTTATCTGTAAATCCCTCCTACCTCTCTCTATAATCCCTCCTCTCTAAATCCTAGATGTACAACTATGGGTGAAGAATTTGGAAGATTCATTACATATTCTTATTCCTTATCACTTGGTGAGTATTATACTATCTTTTTTCCTTTAATTTGGATAATTCACAGAATTTGGGGGATTTTCATGGGTAATGTTAATTAGTTTTTTAATTAGTATTAGGAGTAATTAATGTATAATAATGAAGGGTTAATTAGTAGTATTAGTTGTTGTAGGATGCTTTGTGATAGTTTTTATGGAATTATGTAAGATGAGACGATTTTATGATATGGATGCTTGGTGGTTTCGGATTTGCTTATTGAGTATGCTAAAAGGTAGGTTAATCCTACTCGATTTCAATAATGTGGTCATTTCACATGTTATTGTTAATGTTGTAATTAGTGTCACATAATTAGAGTAATTGCATTATAATATGTTTAGTGAGTAATCGAGGAGATAAGTATGTCGGTTGAATTGCATTATAACATGATATTGATTTAGATGACTTGATGAGTCGGTAATTTGCATATTGTGTGGTATCTTGCATTATTGTATTTGTCATGTATATTGGAGAATATGACGGTTGTGATTGTTTGGTGATGTTACTTTGTTTTTGAGGAGACGTAAGACGGTTGGGAGACCGTCTAACACTTAAGTCGCCTCTTGGAGGTTCCCACTCCAAGAGGGATGTGCACTTTAATGGCTTGAGTTATGGAGGGACTCCCGTGGTTGAGACACGACGTCTGGCAGGGGACTCGGTTGGCTTCCGGACACGGTACGTCTGGGCGTGTCCCTGTACCTGTTTGTGGTTGTTGGTAAGTCTGGGCGTGTTCCGGCACAAGTGTGGTTGTCGGTATGTCTGGGCGTGTCCCGGTACCGTGGTGGTGGTTGTGTGATAGCATGTTATTCATGACAAGGCTAAAGTCGTATCACCTTAATCAAAGTAAACCTAAATTACTACTAACTAATAGCTAGCGGTAAGAAGGGTCGAATCCACAGAGAGGCGAGGTAATTATTCTAGTTTGTTAATATTTAAGTCTGTCTTCAAGTAAGCAATTTTGTTGAGTTTGTTTGATTTGATTTCTAACAGCTAATTGCAATAAAGTAAAAGATGAATTCAATAAGATTTAAAAGTCTAGGGATCGGGTTCACTAGGTAGTCATCAAAGGGTAGGATTTAACTCATTGATTGAGCAATTTATATTATTGAAAGTCATATGATCGGTCGATTCTAATATGTCTTTTTAGATCTAACTTAATATGCAACCGTTATTATTAAGTCGGTCTAATTCAATTATCGTGGCCTATACTAGTCTTAACCCTGTCGGTGATAATCCTAGTTTATGCGATACTAATTAATCAATTCTGATAAGTAATCAACTAATTAGAAGTAGAACAATAATTGAACAACAATAGAAAGCAATTTAACAATCAATTCATAATAATCCCTTTTCTAACAACCTAGATCCCGTTTTACCCTAGATAAAAGATTTAGCTACTCATACTAATAATAATAACAACAATAGCAATGATAGAAAGCATAATTAAGAACATAAAAGATGAATAGTAATGAAAATAATAATTATTGAAAGATTAGAACAATACCGTAATTAAAGGCAATAGATCCAAATGCTAAATTAATGTAAACTAATCTAAAGTATTCTAAGAGAGTTTTTAGAGAAATTCTACTAAACCTACAGAAAATAAAGCATAAATAAACTAGGGTACGAGTTTAGGTATTTATAATAAAACATAACGGACTTAAGGAAAATTGCGGAAAATATGGAAATAAGAGGTTCCTCGATCGAGCCTAGGGCTACTCGATCGAGTCACCACTTCCTCGATCGAGCCCAACTCTAGTTGATCGAGGAATCATCCCTTTTCAGCTCCTTTCTTCGTGATTTCTTCTTTACTTCTCTTCCTTTATTCTTATGGGTTCTCGTGCCATGCTCCGTGTATTCCTCCATGCCTACTCCGCGATGCCCATTTCATTCCTTTGCTCCTCAAATGCATCATTCCTGCATTAAACATCAAATACGGAAGTATCAACGTTCTAACATAAAAGGCATGTGATTAATATAAATTAGCACGAAAACCCTATCAAAAGCAATTAAGGGGAGGCATAAATATGTATATAATTATGACTCATCAAACTCCCCTAAACCATCTCTTTGCTTGTCCTCAAGCAAAGCAACACACAATACAAAAGGCAATCATACAAATGGCGAATAAACAACTCAGAGCAAATGTTGATGCACATACAAATCCCAAGCTATCCATATCTTGTAACAAAGCAATGACCAAATGTACCAATAAAAAAAATTCAAAGGCACGGGTAATAGAAAACGTAGCTCAAGTCTCAAGTCATCATACTGTAGACAAATGCCAAATACCTTTTGATTTTGCAAGACAAATTAGTCGGATTCTCGCGGATTTCACTCATGCACTCATAAGTATGAAAGGGTGAGTTATATGTGAAGATAGAAAGAAGTTGAAACACTCACTCAACTTATGAAACATGCATGCAATCTAATGTGATAGATATTTCCCCAACTAATATGCAATCACCATATGTAGACAAAAGTACATGTATCAATGACAATAAGGGTGGCAAATGGGTAAAAGGTTTAGAAATGGTTTGTGCCAAAGCACGTTATGGATATGTGGAGCTAGACGGTAGTCGCAGCGCTAACCAAAACCAAAACCAAATCTTAAAGTAACAAATGAACCTAACTTAGAGAAATGATTTCAACTTTACAACACATGAGAGCTAACAAACTACTCTCCAAAAATGCATTAGACTCTAACAAACATCCTTTTGATCTTTGACAAAACCAAATGAAGCAATCAATTTCTTTTCTTTTCTTCTTTTTCTATTCTTTTCGATTTTCTTTTTCTTTTTCTTTTCTTTTTTCTTTTCTTTTCTTTTCTTTTGCTTCATATTTTTTCTTTTTCAACACAAGCATACAACACAATTGCTAAATAATTCTAGTACACCCACAATTGACAAAAATAGTCCCAAACCCAACCATAGTAGTACAATAGACATGATAAACAAGCAACTGCGACTGTCCCGAAAAGGTAAGAAAATTCTTGGATTGTAGCTAATAAATGTAGGATATAGAATGGCTACAAGGGTTCAAACGGGCTAAACAAAAGGTAATTGTAAGGCTTATTTGAACTGTAAGAACCGCCTATCCACATATACTTAGTCAAATGAAAGCAATAAAAGTATCAAGAAATCAATGTCACACTTATGCAGTTTGATATTACATATTCCACAAGGAGAAACGACACTCAAGCCTATTTGACAAATGAGATCAGTTTATTGATGTTCCTGGCCTAGGAAGCTCTATAGACCACAGAATTTAAGTAGTTACCAACATAATAGTGTCAAATCTAATCAATATAAGGCATGTCAATACGGTTAAGACTTGAATTATGAGCTTTGTTTTCATGGCTAACGAGTCAAAACAATGTACATGAACAACTATATGGGATTCAAATGCAAAAACAATGCAATTTAACATCATTGTTATTAAATTCACCAAGACTCGACCTAAAACAAAGGAAAAACATGTTTTTCTGTTTTGAAAATTTTTAATTTTTATGGATTTTTGATATAAAAGCACACAACATAAAATAAAGGCACACAACATAATTAAATTCCTCCCCCAAACCTAAATGTCACAGTGTCCTCATTGTGACGCCTACATCATAACAATCACACACAAATCCATCAACCTAGAGGATACAACTAACAAGAGGAATGGAAAAGAAGTAGAGATAATACAATAGGAGTAAATACAAGGGAAGATAATACCGGGTAAGAGCGTAGAAATTCCCCCAAACCAGCTGCAAAAATAGGGGAAAATATCAACCGCGCAATTCCACATCAAGCCATCTACGAAATAAATCCCAAAAATGTGGGTACTCGATCGAGCCCCATGACACTCGATCGAGGAACCTTCCTGTCGAGCATAGTATCTGCATTTAAAATAAATGCGCACACAAATTACAATCAATACAACTTAAAGCTCGTAACAGTAAATCAAAAAGTAGCGCATGTGCTACACACAAGCATAAGTAGCACCAATAAAAAGTCCAAGAGAAAATAAATAACAAATAAAGTTCATGATCATCAAACTCAAAGTCTAATGTAAAATATGAGCAATATTCATTGTTCTTCAAGTCATCATCACTTGGTAGGAGATAGGGCACTTCATCCGTCGTAGGAGCTTCATCAAAAACTTTGACTGACTCTTCTTTGAAAATCTCAGCTTCCAAAGCATCCAACTCGACCTCTATGTCAACACTCTCATCATAGTTATAAATCATCTCAGGAGGAGGCTCATCTCCATAAATCAACCTCTCAATTTCATCCACTTCCTTGCTCCATAGATATGACGCAGCAGCAGGGGCGTCAGGTGGATTCCTGTCAAAACACAAAGCAAGACAATCATCAGAAGAAGGATCAAGAGCAGTAATCATATGACAAGAAGCTTTTAAATTAGGAGGAGGTTTTAAAGCATTATCAAGAACAAATCTAATAGTGTCATCCCCAACTCTCAGTGTCAGACCGCCATCCCTAACATCTATGAGTGCTCTTGAAGTGTGAAGGAATGGTCTACCAAGAATGATGGGTACTCAAGAGTTCTCAGCCATATCCATAACAATAAAGTCAAATGGAATGAAATACTTCCCTACTTTAACTGGCACATCCTCTAAGACACCTAAAGACTTCTTTAAAGATCTATCGGCCATTTGTAAGGTCATATTAGTGATACGGAGTTGACCCATATTTAACTTTTTGCAAATTGAATACGGCATGACACTAACACTAGCCCCTAAATCACAAAGGGCTTTATCAATAGCTATACTACCAATATGAAAAGGAATAGAAAAACTCCCCAGATCCTTAAGCTTAGGTGGTGAGTTAGCTTGGAGTGCGGCCGCGCACTCTTGAGTGAATGCTACTGTCTCAACTTCATCAAAAGACCGCTTCTTTGATAAGATCTCTTTCAAAAACTTAGCATACGCCGGCACTTGAGTTACCAATTCAGTAAATGGCACTGTCACTTGAAGATTCTTTATTACCTCCATAAACCTCCGAAATTGTTGTTCAAGTTTGGTTTTCTGCAATCTTTGGGGAAAAGGTAGTTGAATTTTAATCGGCTCGGCTTCTTTTGCTTTGATAGACGGTTTGGAAGTATTATCGTCAGTTACAGAGGTGACTCGATCGAGTCCAGTAGTCACTCGATCGAGGAACCTATTTTTATCCAATGCCGTAGCTGAAACAGGCGAAAAATCATCAACAGGGGGGGGGGGGTTGCCTCGATCGAGCCCGAGGTGAACTCGATCGAGTAGCTTGGTTCCTCGATCGAGCCTCATCCTACTCGATCGAGTCATCATGTCAGTCCTCTCTTTTTCGTCTTTTTGCTTATCCCGTGTTTGATCCTTGCAAGTTTCTTTCTCGTCATCGCTCAACTCGAGATTTCCCAATCCTTTAGGATGCATATAGGGAACCTCATCTTCATTAATAGGCATGTCCGGACCTTGATAGGAAGTACCGCTCCTCAAAGAAATAGCATTAACTTGCTCATGAGCTTGTTTACCTTGAGGAGGAAGACCAGACTGTTTTGAAGGATTTTGAGCCGCCATTTGAGCAACTTGAGTATCCAACATCTTGTTGTGAGCCATGAGTTCGGAGATTTGGGCCGTTTAATTTTGTTGCATAGATAAAGTTTGATTTAAGAGAGCTCTCAACTCGGCCATCTCATTATTAGAAGCTTGAGGAGGAGGTTGCATTTGTTGAAAACCTCTTTGATTTTGCCGAACAGAGCTTCCTTGTGGTTGGTTACCACGATTTGGAGGAATAAAGTACTTTGTTGAGGAACTTGAGCATAAGCATTCTGACTCCTTTCAGAGAATAAGTTAGAATATGGAGTACCTTGCTTGAAAGATTGGAAGGCATGAACTTGCTCAATGGTACTCATACACTTGGCCGCAGTGTGCCCATCTATCGCACATCTCTCGTAGGACACTTCTTGTTGAACCATGTGAACCGTCGCTTGCTTACCGAAAGACTAAGTAGTCTTTAATTCGGCTATTTGAGCAAGTATAGTCTCCAACTGTTCCGCGACCGCATTAATTATCTGAACCGCTTCCTCTCTTACTTCCTCTGGGGTTGCCATACTCAGCTGTGTGAGTAGCTATTTGATCAATCAACTTCCAAGCATTACCGTCATTAGTGTTATCTTTGAATCTCCCATTAGCAGCTGTATCAAGCCCGGTCCAACCCACGGTTCCCAATTTATAATGCCATAAATAACTCCTAACTCATATTAGCTATATGAATACGTATCTATCACGGGGTATAACCCGATTATAATTATGTATCTATATCACGTCAAATCTCATGCTTTCACATGTATGCACATCAAAACACCAATTATGCGAATTCTAGGAAACAATCAATTAATGCAAAATTTCTTATCATTTGACTCAATCATGATTAACATTCCCAATTCCGGACCTCATGCCACGTATATACCGTGTCAAATACATCACATGATCACACATGTGTTTCCATATCCGTTCCCATACATCATCAACCCTTCCGCTTATACGGAAGGTCATAATCACTATCATGGAAAGACCACTATGCGACACATAACTTGCATGTTTCATCTTACTTTTACACAACAAAACAAAATCACGTCAATTAACACATATACAACAAGATTATCACATCATTTGTCATCCAATTACTCATGTTAAATCACGATTTCCATTCAATTGCAACATGCCACCCAAGCTGATCAAACGTAAACAATTGACAAGGCCTCATCGATATGGGGTCAACATATTCATCCGAAACAAAACAACTAATATAAATCACGAAAATAAGGGTATACACCCCATACTAGGGTCAAAGAAGACCACTCGGTCAAGTATAGGAGGCCACTCGGTCGAGTGCATGGTGCACTCGGTCGAGTGCCACCTGAGCAGAATGTTTTCATTCTCTAACTCGTTCCCAAGCTTTCCTATTTCATCACTCAATTAGGCACTACAACTAGATCACGATGTACACCGTGGGTGTTTCACTTGACGATTGGGAGGCAACTTCACAAACAACATCTATACTACCGCTCATAGGACAAAATTTCACCAACTACTTTCACACGTCATGCATGCATACTTAAATCAAACGGTTACGCTATATACACCAATGATCAAGTACCTCAACAATATGATTGAATCCTCAAACATTATATGCCACACTCTTACTCTAATGACCGCGAAAACTGACTTTCAAAGGGCAACCTCGTCTCTTTGTCTCACAAAATAATATCCCCCGAAAAAGGCCGACGTCGGCATAATAATACGATCATCACTTACCATATCACACATGTACACTACCTTTCAAATAGTTTCGCCAAACATTTCTCTCTACGACCTTTACTAGACATATTGCACCCTCAATTCTCCTTGATCACCTCAAATTCAGCCTAATATCTTCTTATATTCCTGTTTCATAAATCTTTGCTATCATCTTTCAATTCTCGGCAATTCAATTCTCGGCAATCCTTAAATTCAATTTACATATTCTGACAATTATGAACAACCCAAATTATCACTTTATTCTACCCTTAGATGCCTCAATTGCTTTCTCACTATTCCACCATTCAATCTCATTTATTTATCAACTCAAGATTTCCAAGTCATGTTCAACCACAATATCCCTCAACATACAACCTAACCTTACTCACTATGCATAAGTTCAATCAATCAACAAATGTTCAACCTAGATCACATATCACTCATTGTCCTATTGTCCACAAGGTCATCTCATGTAATCAACTCACTCAGTCACAACTTTGTATGGGCTAACTCATCTTCCTAGTGTTTCTAAATTCCCAACTTGATGTTTATACATAATTCCACACTTCAACTCTTCACCTGAATCCATTAAATGCATCAATACCGCTAGGTAACAAGACACACACTATATACGACTAGTTTCCGTTCATTGTTCTCTTACCCACAATAGTTACACCACCATATAACCGAGCCCAAATTATTTCTAACACATTATCCAAGGTTTCAACCAATACTATTCTCATTCATCACATGACCTACCATTCACGACACCGTACATGTGCCTCTCTTCCTCAAAGTCAATAACCACGTCAATTATCAAATTTACCTAAATTCCAATAAAACACGTGTTTCTCATTTAAAATCCTCAAGATGCAACACTCACTCATCCTACATTATTAGCACTCTTTATCCTCGTGGCTCATCGACTCACACCCGTTTCTTATCCTCTCCAACACAACCATATATACCTATACGTCTCTACTCATCACGACTATATAACCCCTCCCCCAGGGCAGACTAGGCTCTGACTCACATATAAGCAAAACAACACATTATTAGTAAAGCGGCAACATTATGAGACAAGGAAACCATGTTTTAAACACGGACATGTAAAATTTAATCGTATACCCTATGGTATAAAAAATATTTTGGCGAAATTTTGAGATAAGATTATCAAATTAAATCAATGCATAGCACTATTAACAAAATTGAAGTCATATCACTCAATTAAATCAAGAAAACTTTAGAGCAAAATTTTTAAATTTTAAGAACTTACCCAACATTGTTAAACAACATTTGGATCAACGCATTAATACATCAACAAGGACTAAGTACCAACAAACAATGAGCAAAAATCAAAATTATTCACTTTTCGATGAAATTTCAAAGGATTTTGGATGACACCTTAAAAATGAAATTTCGATTCAAAATGATACATGCCGTCACTAACCAAGATGGTGCCTCACTAGTTAATTAAACTAAGTTTCAAACACGAAAAATCAAAATTTAGGAATGAACCTTAAAGTTTCGAAAATTTTGCAACAAAATGTTCAAGACAAATTTTCAAATGTACGAGAAATTTGGCAATAACAACCAAGTTTTGGTCCATGTTAAACCATCAACCAAACAACAAACATAAAATCAAATTATTGACTCAAGAACATATATTTTCGAGTTCATAAAAAAATTTTGAGCAAAATTCAACATAAAATTCTATACATGACATCATGAATGAAGTAGAAGGTGACTAATATCACGAGTCACACAAAATATGCAATTAATTGATAAAATTCGAAGGAATAAGCATAGATTCAAACACAATAAAATTGGAAAATAAGAGAAAAGAAAACCTCAATTTCATGATGAAATCAGTCGAATTAAGGAATTTAAATAAGGAAAAACTTGAATTCGGGCAACAACCAATCAACAACGATGTTTATAAGCAAAATGATCTTAAATGAATGAATAAAGAGATAAAATAAGGCAATAATGCAATTTTAGCGAAATTCACAACCCAGAAATTGGTACTCGGTCGAGTGCTGAGTCCACTCGGTCGAGTGACTCACTTCCAGAAAGTTTTCAAGTTTCTGGACATGTCCCACTCGGTCGAGTGATAGGGTTCACTCAGTCGAGTGACTTGTGCTCGGCCGGGTACTAGCTCGCACTCGGATTGGTGCCCCTCTATGGTTTGCAATTCCCGACTAACGAATACCATTTTATACTAATGACTAATCCACTAACAAACATTACTAATCACACTTTAACCATATTATTAGTGAAATTCAAACATATACGGTATTAAAATGCCTAAAGATGGGCACATTCTCACATAATAAGACACACCATATCATAAATAACGATATAATGCAAGAAACCGATCAATTAGTTATAGCACACACGGAATCACGCCACATTTTACATATTATCATACATTAAATGGACCAAAATATGATGTAAGATACTTAACTATAATAAAAACTACATGTAATCACGCAACATTTCAATTGAGTAAGTAAATCATGCAAGATGCTAAGTAGAATTCATATCACGCATACAATCATGCAACATGCCACTTCACGTTTCCCGATTCGTAACCACCCACGTAGTGACCAACTGAAACAATAGGATCTAGTTTTGAAATGAGGGATCCTTCTCACCCAAAACCGACCTTCTATTGTACTCATGCCAGGTTCATTTTATTAGATACTCCTAAATTCATTTTTGTTCATTGGTTTAGGTTCCAAAATCGTCGCTCGTCGCTCTGATACCACTTTGTAACACCCCGATTATCTGGCCAAGATAATTGGAGCGTTACCATCTCGGTTTCCCGAGGTAGTGTTTCAAAACTTCAATAAAGAACATTTTATTAATGTAAATGTTTAGTGAATTACATAAATGTAAACAAATGAATCAATAAAATACAACTCGTGATTTCTATACCCTTCTAGCCAACTAAACTCGTCTCGTGATCTCATCAAGCTCGTCCCGTCTCTCGCGTACTATCCAATTAACCTGATCATAACCTGCTCCGCATATGACCAAAGGATATTATATGGATCGACACATGCCACCCCAAAAGAGATAGCTGACAAGACACAGACACACAAATGTCAGTTTCATTAAAATAGATAAAGTGTGACTCGATTCGAGTGTGAACATACAACATGACTATGATATGAATGAGCCACTATCAAGCAACCTCCACCATGGTACCGGGACACGCCCAGACATACCAACAACCACACTGGTACCGGGACACGCCCAGATATACTGATAACCACAAACAGGTACCGGGACACGCCCAGACGTACCGGGTCCGGAGGCCAACCGGTTCCCCTGCCAGACGTCGTGTCTCAACCACACGCGTCCCTCTAAACTCAAGTCATTAATGTGCACATCCATCTTGGAGTGGGAAGCTCCAAGAGGCGACCCAAGCGGAAGACGGTCTCCCAACCGTCTCCCGTCTCCTCAACAACAACCAACAATCACAACCGTTATATTACCCAAATTACACAACAGGTATGATAAATGCAAATACCACACAATATGCCAATCACCGATTCATCCAATCAACTTAACCAATATCTTGTTATAATGCAATGACAATTAAAATACGACTCACATGACAATTCAAACGCATATTGAAACTGAGTAGGATTAACCTACCTCATAGCATATCCGCATAAGCAAACCGTCATACAAGCTGGGCCCGTCTCGTACAACCGTCTCACAAAACCCATTTCCTAAAATACGATAATAATATAAATACATATAAATATACTCATCTAATCATAAAAATACGTATAAATATACTAATCCAATATGTATAATATACTAATATATTTATACCAATACGTATAAATATACTAATACATTATAAAAATACGTATACAACTAATTAAATATTCGCCTTATATACTTATCCCAAAACCCGAATCATCAAACACCACTACTCTCCCCACCATGGCCACCACCTAGCCATGGTGGCCAGGTCAACCCGTTAGCCCTACCTGCCACCCATCTTTCGTCCCAACCACCACACCAAGCAACAACACCAAGCAACAACACAAAGCAACACCACCCGTACCACTCCCCACGCGGAAACCGACACCACCGTGGCCGCCAACACCACCAAGGTGCCGCCCTGACCAAGGTGGACCCAGCCACCCGTGGCCACCACCACAGCAGCCCCCACGACAGCCGCCAACACAACATCAACAATAACGACACAACACCACAACATAAACCACTCGACACCTCCCTTTTCTCCCCCATTTCCACCACCTACAACCGCCCTAACCGCCACCCATGACCACCCCTCAACCCTCAACTCAGATCTGCCCAAGTCGAGACCCAGCTGACCCGAAACCCTTATAAAAAATGCAGCCTTAACCGCATAAACTACCACCCGAGCTCATCCCTTTTGCGGCCCATTTTCGACCACCACGCACCTCCCATTCCACCCCCTAAGGCAACCACTATACTCCTCACTCAACCCTCAACAACCACCGCCCTAGCCGCCCCCAGTTCAGTCACAATTTATGGGTCAAAAACCCGTCTTAATACGGTATAAAACAACACAACAATAATCCTTATAATACACGGTCAAACCCATTTTGGGTGGTCAACGGTGGGTCAACTGGGTGGTCAACGGTAGTCTAAGGGGGGTCAAGGTCGAGGCGGTTTTATAAAATAATATATAAGCTAGTGTGAGACGGTTTACCTTACGATCTCGAGGCGGAGGGACAAAATCTCCCTTTATCTCTCTTCCTCTCATCTTTTCTCTCTTAAATGTGGATTTTGTGAGATTACAATAGGATAGGGTGGGATGGATAAGGTAGGGTGGAGTATATATATGGTGAGTGCGGTATACGTATACATGTATCGTATCTCGTGTCTCGTATTATTATTATTATTATTATTATTATTATTATTATTATTATTATTATTATTATTATTATTATTATTATTATTATTATTATTATTATTATTATTATTATTATTATTATTATCATTATTATTATTATTATTACAACTTATTATTATCATTATTATTATCATTAGCATCTAATAATAATTGTTATTATTTTATTATTCCGTCTCAAGCATAATTCATGTAAAATACCATATAGTATTATTTATATAATTATAAAATACGGAGTATTACATGCTTGGTCGTTAAATGCTATCAATTTAGCTCCGTTTTTGCTCCATACACGCAAGGCTAGCGCTCCTTCCCTACCAAGGGCACAAAACCTCAAAGAATATGCAAAGTAGGAAGCTCAAGATAGAAACGACCCTAATACAAGCAAGAAAGCATAGGAATGAGGCTAGTTCGAGGACTAAATGTGTGCAAATATGAGTCACATCAAATATCCCCAAACCAAAACTTTGCTCGTCCCGAGTAAAGAGGTGACTAAAACTATGACCCTTATTAATACTACTAGCCGATGTGAGACAATTAGCGGGTCTCACTCCGCCCCTTCAACTCACAATAAGACATCTATGAGGTAAGATGCCTTCTTGCAAGGCAAGGTGGGGCTTGCCAAAATGGCGATGCATCCTAACATTTAAGCACATAAAAATAAGTAAGGAATGCATCTACAAAAAGAATAGCCACTTTCCTCATCTAAGTGGTGAAAATCACCTACAAGGGAAGCAATTCAAGGGCACACACTTCATCATAGATATTGGTTCTCCTAGTTACTAAGTCCAAGAGGATACAAACAAGTCACCGCCAAGTTGTATTAAAATAGAGTACCTTAATCCACAATCGCTAAATGCTTTTGTCAAGAGCCAAGTCCCTATGGTGTTAGAAACACTATAGGATCGCGGAATTCCCCCTCTTGCCTAGACAAGAAGAAGGGTCGTCCCCTCTCCACCATGCAACAAAATAGGATCATCAAAGGATAAAAGGGTTTCAAGATAAATGAGTTTCATTGATAGTAGTTTTCTTTTTGGGCTTATTTTTCCCCCCATTTATGTGGCATTTAGCGATTAAGAACATGCCATTTTTTGATGTTTGGCATTTTTTAACTTTTTGCATTTTCTTTGAATATTTTTCAAAGTAACCCCATTTGTAGCAAGGGTACTTCTATTATAAGCATAGGAGTCTATTTTTGCTCCTCTTTTTCATTTGATGCAATAGCAAACATTTGACATTGACTACATGAACTCAATTTGACATTTTTGTGCCCATTCTCTTTTTATTGACAAAAATATGATGATAGAAGTGTAAGGACGGTCGCATGGCATCAAGGGTCACCTTGGAATAAACGGTAGCCAATGAGTTATCACAACACATGACACTCTTGACTAGGCCTTAGTCCATGGGTCAAAGGATACTAGTATGACACATCCTAGGGTGTCTTGAGGGTATTCTAACAAACAAAGTCTCAGGGAGAAAAATTATCTACAAGGGCCTTATATACACTTGTCAAGCTTCCCAAATAGGCATTTTCACAAAATTTTTCTAATATGCAACTACATGCCATGATGGAACTATCATATATACAACCTAATGCATATGCTTCCATCACTAGTATGTCACATAAACTAAATGCAACTCCTCTAATCACATAGGTTTGTACCGCACCAAACAAAAAGAAGCCACATTGTCATTAACATATAAGAGGAAAAAAGAGATTTGGAAAGATCATACCATGCGGTCTTCATATTCCTCATGCCTCGAATGTGTCGTAGTCGGTCCCAAGTGATAGGAGTAAGCAATAAACAAACAAATATATACAATATATATAAAGGAAAGGAACACGTTTTTGGATTTTTAAAATTTTTATCGTTTTTTGAATAAGTTAGAGGTTAGAATGTTAGAATTATCCATCCCCACACTTAGAATGGACATTGTCCTCAATGGACAAAACAATAGGGAATTGTGCACATACAATGATATGAAATGCATGAATCTACACTAAATGCAAGCTATATGGAATATATTACAAAATGATGCAAACTAAACTAGTATAAGTGATTCATGCTTTCTATTGTTCGGAGAGCTAATTTAGATTAACTCGGGATGCTTGTGACTAAACTTCCCCAAACCGGTTAAATTTATTGGTGAAGTTTGGCCACAAGGCCATGCATGCAATACAATGCAATTTGTCATTTTTGATTTTTCCTAGTGGGAACAAAAATTGTCATCACCTTGATGTGGCTAAGGTGGAAAAAGTTCTTTGATGTTGCTAGGACACTTCACTAGGCAAAAAGGCGAAACAACAATAATTATTCAAAACAAGTTAGATAAACAAATCAAATTTTGACATTGAGATGAGAGAGGAATAAAGAGCTCACATAAGCCATGATGGGTGCCTCTTGCCCGCTCCATCTAGCCAAAGAACTCTTCACTTATCGTCATCATCTCCTCCATCTTCACCACTCCACTCCGCTCTAGACTCATCACTATTATAGAAGTCCATGAACTCGTCCCCATCGCTATTCACCTCCACGGTGTCATTGGCACTCTCCCTTCCACCACCATTGCCATTCGCTCCACCATTCCCATGTGCCGAGTTTGGAAAAAGTATATCGACTTGAGCCCAAGAGGGAAGCATTCCCTCTTCACTAATACGCCCTTGGCGGGCCATTTGATGGAAATAAGGGTATAGAGCATCATAAGCATCCACCCTATCATCATATTGTTGGCGATGCATTGCTTGAAGTAAACCCGTGGCAAAGTCATCCCTTGGAAGAATGAACGTGTTAGGGTGGTTGTAGGGTTGGTAAGGGAAGGGGTAAGGAGGAATAGCGATCTTCTCCCCTTCATTCTTGTTTTGATTCTCTTGTTGTTGTTGGGTAGGGGGTGGGGCTTGGTTCTCTTGCCTGAGTTTCCGGGCACTAGGTATGAAGGTAGATGGGAATGAGGCCCTCTTGTTAGTGAAATTCTTGTCAAACCTTCCATTGGAAGGATTAGCGGATCGCTTCCCTTTGTTAGCCATTTGATTTTTCTTTCATAGCCCTCATAGGCTATCCAATGATGTCGTTTGAAAAGAAGGCATTTATTAATCCTAGTATCGCCTAAAAGATGCACATACGAGTTATCATTGTTGAAGTTTGGGTTAAACCACTTTGCAATCCTTGTTATCAAGCCTCCATCACAATATGCTTCATCCCATTATAATAACCGTTTCGGAAACGCGCCCATCTTTCAAGTAGTACCAAAGGAGCATTGAAATGGTAACCACTTTTACCTTGGATTTGCAAGTAAGACTCCATAAAGTTAAGATCTAGCTCATTAACAACGACCGGGTCACGTCGAGCAAGTAGGGTGCTCTTGAGAAAGCGGTAAGTGAATCGAATGATGGGGTTTTGAATGTAGGAGGCCGAACAATCCTTAATATTTGACATATCACGGCCCGTTAGGGCTCTCTAAAGTGGTTCTATACGATAATTTCTAGGCTTGGATGTTCGAGAGGGTGATACATCTAAGCCCAAAATGTCCGCAAACTCAACTAGTGTTACCATTCGTGTGACATTTTTCAACCGAAATTCTATGCATATGGTATTGTTAAGGGTAGAAATCTTTAAGAAATTTATAAATTCAAGCACTAGTGATTTGTAAGTGAGCTCATGCATATGAAACATGGTAGAGAGTCCAAACAAGTCGAACAATGCTTCAGTTTGATGGTAAATCCCTAGCTTTCTCAAAGTGTCATGACAAACAAACTTAGTTGGGAGGATGTTCTTACCCAAAAGCCGGTGAAAGACAACCCTTTGCGCATCATTAACGAATTCAATGTGGGAAAACCGATCACGTCTTGAAAGATCGATAATTTCTTCATTTTCTCTCCTCCTTGTGTTGAGATGTGATTTTGAAGAACTTCCAATGATCCTTGTTCTCTTTTGTTCCTTGGTTGTGAACCTTCTTGGTGTTTTCATTTTGACTTGGATTAAGGACTTTGTTTGTGATTGAGTGGGAGTGAAATCAAACCTTCTCAGTTAGATCTTCTTTGCTTTTTGGAAAACCCTAGATTAAGTGAGCTCAAGTTTAGAGAGGTTGATTTGTTTTTTTAGGGATGAAGTGGGGTGATTTTGTGTATTTGTGAGGGGGATTTGGGTTTACTAAGTGAGAGGAGTTGATGTGTCTTGATTTGTATGGTGGGAATTCGGAAAGGAAAGAAAAATTATAGCCAATAGAAGGACGGCATGAGAGGGAGACGCGCGATTCATTTAGGGAGCTGGGCGTCTTCTGCCTTTTAGAAAAAGTTGTAAACGCAGGGGGAGACGCGCGACTTGAAGTCGGCCCGCCCGTCTCGAGCAATGGGACGCCCGACCTATTTCTAGGACACCCGGATTTCGTGGCAGTGCAAAAATTCTCTTTGATGAGCAGATAGGGACGCGCGTCCCTATAGGTGGTCTGCCCACCTGAGTATTCGGGACGCCCAGATTTCTTTCCAACATAAAATCTTCTAATCCTCTTGGCTCCAGCTCCCACGAGTCAAGGCTAGCTCGTGGGGATCCTCCTTTTAGCTCTTCTATTGTTTCTTCCTCCTTGAATGAGTGATATAAGCTCTCTCTTAGCCTAGGCAAAAGCTTCCCCACACTTGAACCTCAATTTCTTCACACATCAAACTTGATTAGTAACCCTCCCTCACTTACTCTCATGTTGAAAATTGCAGTTAAAACAAGGAATTAAAATACAATGCAATGAAGTTAAGTGCAAGTAAGTAAGTTAGTATATTTACAAGTGGTGGTTTAGGGAGGACTCCACCAAACTCTCCTCCATTTTAATGCTAGATCATGGTGGGAGAGGCTCAAGGTGAGTGACCTCAACCTCCCTTACAAAACCTCCTTCATAATAAGGCTTGATACGTTGACCATTGACTTTGAACCGATTCCCATCTTCCGACATTAGCTCAAAGTCTCCATACTTTCTAACATTTGTGATTACAAAAGGACCCGTCCATCGTGAATTCAACTTTCCGGGGAAGAGCCGATATCGAGAATTGAATAGAAGGACTTTGTCTCCCTTGTGCAAGGCCTTTTGCTTGATTCTCTTGTCATAAAGCAATTTGGTACGTTCTTTGTAGATCTTTGCGTTTTCATAAGAGTGAAACCGAAATTCCTCCAATTCTTCAATTTGAAAGATCCTCTTCTCTCCACTTAGTTTGAGATCGAGATTGAGAGTTTTGATTGCCCAAAAGGCTTTGTATTCCAATTCAAGTGGCAAGTGACAAGCCTTTCCATAGACTAACTTGTAAGGTGAAGCTCCTATGGATGTCATATTGGCCGTCCTATAAGCCCACAGAGTGTCATCAAGCTTCATGCTCCAATCCTTACGAGTCTTGTTAACAACCTTCTCTAAAATTTGCTTGATCTCTCTATTTGAAACTTCGACTTGACCGCTTGTTCGAGGATGGTATCCCAAGCCGGTCCTATGTTGAAAACCATACTTTGCCAAGAGAGATGCAAGTTTCTTCTCATGTAAATGTGATCCACCATCACTAATAATTGCTCTAGGAACTCCAAACCTTGGGAAGATCACTTTCTTTAAGAGCTTGGTCACCGCCTTTGCATCGTTGGTTGGGGTAGCAATTGCTTCTACCCACTTGGACACGTAATCAACGGCAACTAGAATGTACTTGTTGCCTTGAGATGATACAAAGGGACTTTGGTAATCAATTCCCCAAACATCAAAGATTTCAACCTCCAAAATGCCGCGTTGTGGCATCTCATTCCTCCAAGATATGTTCCCGGTTCTTTGGCAAGGATCACAATGTCGGATAAACTCTCTAGCATCTTCAAACATGGTGGGTCAATAGAAGCCCGATTGTAGGACTTTGGCAACCGTCCTCCTAGCTCCGTGGTCTCCTCCATATGGGGATGAGTGTCAACCTTCCAAAACTCCTTGAACTTCCCATTGTGGCACACACTTGCGGTAAAGACCATCACTACATGCTTTGTAGAGTTTGGGATTATCCCAAAAGTATCTCTTCACTTCGAACAATAACCTCTTTCGTTGATTGTAGTTCAATTTCGGTGGTAGGACTCCTCCTACAATGTAGTTTGCAAAATCGACAAACCATGGTGTTGAATGTCTCTCAAGTTGTGTGTGGATGGCCATTAGAACATCATCGGGAAAGGAATCATTGATTGGTGTATCTTCATCATTGTTGTCAAACCGAATCCTTGACAAGTGATCTGCTACTACATTCTCGGCTCCTTTCTTATCTCTTATCTTTAAGTCAAATTCTTGGAGTAATAATATCTACCTCAACAAGCGTGGCTTTGATTATTTCTTCACCAAGAGATGTCTAAGAGCACGGTGGTCCGAGAATACTATTACCTTTGATCCAAATAGGTAGTAACGGAACTTGTCCAAGGCATACACTATAGCAAGAAGTTTCTTTTCCGTGGTATCATATTTGACTTGTTTTGCATCAAGGGTCTTACTTATATTGTATATAGCATGTAAAGCTTTCCCAACTCGTTGGCAAAGAACCGCGCCAATGGTGTAGTTTCTTGCATCACACATTATCTCAAAAGGTAACTCCCAATTTGGCGTTTGAATGATTGGTGCCGAAATTAGAGCTTCTTTGATCCTATCAAACGCTTCAACACACTCATGAGTAAATTGGAACGGGGCATCCTTAAGCAAAAGTTGAGTGAGGGGTTTTGCAATTTTGGAAAAATCTTTTATGAATCGTCGGTAAAACCCCGCGTGACCGAGAAAACTCCGCACCCCTTTGACATTCACGGGTGGCGGTAATTTCTCTATCACCTCAACTTTAGCTTTATCTACCTCGTTGCCTAATGTGACTCATATTTGTGCATATTTAGTCCCCAAACTAGCCACGTTCCTATGCTTTCTAGTATTTATTAGGGTCGTTTCTTATCTTTAGTTCCCTACTTTGCATACTCTTTGAGGTTTTGTGTCCTTGGTAGGAGAGGACTTCTAGCCTTGCATTTATGGAGCAAAGTGGAGCTAAATGGAGTACATCTAATGACCAAGCATCAAAGCGGAGACCAATACTAAAGGCCTAAGTGAATAAATCAAGTAGAATGGGCAATGATGAAGACCCCCACGACCCCTCAACGATCCCCACGGATCCTTAGGCAGTCGAAAGAAGTAGAAAAAAAGTTGATTCACAATCCGGGCGACCCGAGCTCAGGACGAGCGTCCCAAGCCACAATCCGGGCGTCCCGTGGTCAAGTCGAGCGGATCTCTGAGCAGCTCGAGCATACATCAAAGACAAGTCGGACGGCTCCTTATGGGACTTGCAAGGCACTAATCTCCTTCTTAGGGACTTAATCGTCATTTAAGTCCTTAGTTACCCTGATACTTGTACTTAGTATAAATACCCCATTGTGTTAGGGGATTGTTTATCAAGCTTTAATCAAGTTTATATATTATTAATTAAGTTTTAATCAAGTTGTATTTACTCAATTCAATATTAATCAAATCTTAATTCCTCTTTAATCATTCAAGTGTTCTAAGATTTAGTTGGGTAATTTGAAGACTATTTGGGGTTTATTGAAGACTTGACAACTCTTAATCATTCATCAAATGTTCTTCTATTATTCTTTGCTTATTATTTGGATCATCCTTAAGTTGGTATAATCTCTTTTACCCTTTGCTTAATTAATTATTGCTTTACTCAAGCACCATATTTAACCTTGTTAACATGATTGACACCCTTATTAGCATGATTAACATAACCATAAGTGAGTAGTCTCCTAGCTAGGGTTAATGAGGGATTAGGGGAATTAAAACATGGGAGTAGATCCATACTTAATCTAATATGCTTTCATAAGATTGCTTGCTTGTTGTAGTTTCAACTTATGCACATGTTATGATTGATGAATTGCTTGATTGACAACCTTGCATGAATGTCTTATCCATTCAACAATACTTGTAAGATATAAACTAACTCAAGGCTTGTTAGACCATGCATATAGTTGAATAGGAAGAAATTAAGTCGACTTGTAGGTGTTGTATAGTCTTGAACGACTCGGCTCCGATCCGGGACCCAAATCTTCCTAGGAATTGTTAGACATAAACTAACTCGATTCCACTACAATAATAATTTGCTCGCAACTATGTAAACATGTTTGTATGATTTCCACCATGAATCCCCTATAAACCTATGACACCCTAGTGCCTTAATCAAATTGTTTACAACCCCTATTTGTTTACTTGTTTGTTGCACTTTCATTTCTTTACATTTTATTGTTAAGTAGTTTAGTTTGCAAACCTCAATCTCAACCCAATTTGTGACACCCTAAGACATAGCTCTCTACAACCGATAACTTAATTCAATACCCGTCCTTTGGGATCCGACCTTTACTTGCCACTCTACTAAGAGTAGTTAGTTAAGATTATAAATATGGTTTTGATTGGTTAGCTTAGACGACAAAGTTTTAAACCGAATTAATGCCCTTTTCCGAAATCAAATGACCCAAGACAATGCCTTCATTTACCATGAAATGGCACTTTTCCCAATCCAAAAACAAGGCTAACATCTTTACATTTTTGCAAGACAAGAGTTAAATTATACAAACACGAATAAAAGTCTTTCCCATAAACACTAAAATCATCCATAAAAACCTCCATTATGGTTTCTAAGTAATCGGAAAAGACACTCATCATGCAACGTTGAAAGGTAGCGGGAGCATTGCATAGCCCAAAGGGCATTATCCTATATGAAAATGTTCCGTAAGAGCAAGTGAAAGTGGTCTTATGCTTGTCATCCGGGTGTATCGGGATTTGGAAGAATCTCGAGTACCCGTCAAGGTAGCAAAAAAATTGTTAGAGGCAAGCCTCTCAAGCATTTGATCAATGAATGGGAGAGGGAAATTATTCTTTCTTGTTGCGGAATTTAATTTACGATAATCAATACACATTCGCCAACCGGTGATCTTCCTTGCGGGTATTAGCTCGTCCTTGTTGTTTTTCACCACCGTGGTACCTCCTTTCTTGGGTACCACTTGAACGGGGCTAACCCACAAGGAATCCGATATAGGGTAGATGATTCCCGCATAAAGCAATTTCCTAACCTCCGCTTTGACAATTTCATGCATATGTGGATTTAGTCTCATTTGTCCTTGAATGGTAGGTCTATGGTCCTCCTCTAGATGAATCCTATGCATGCAAAAGTTGGGGCTTATTCCCTTAAGGTCATCTAGACTACAACCTATAGCCTTCTCATGTTCTTTCAACACACCAAGCAAACTTTTCAATTGACTATCATCAAGTTTTTCATTGACAATCACGGGTTTGGTTTTAGATTCATCATGGTAAGCATACTTCAAATTAGGGGGAAGGTGTTTTAGAGATGGTGTTTGTACCTTAACCTCTACCTTTGACGGTTCATTGGGAATACATTCCACCTTCATTACGCTTTCCACCTCTATTACACTTTCTACTTTCATTGCTTGTTCCACCTTGATGGGGTGTGATGATTCTTTGAGGATGCTATTTATCCTCATGGATTTCTCATAGGTGAGCTTTTTGTTGGCTAGAGCGGCCTCAAGGAGATCTATTTTCGATGCCAATGTTTACCATTGGCCTCACTTGCTTCCAAGGCCTCCAATGCTTCAAAATGGTCTTTGATGAGAGTAGAACTTGCATGGTCCTCTACACAAAAATCTATAAGGTCCATCTTGCAATGTAAACTAAGAGAAAAAGGTGAGAAGTACCTTGAGGAAATGTTTTTCCCCATGGCAGAAAAAGACACAACTAAAAGCAAAGATTGATAACAATTCAATCGAACACCGTCCCCGGCAACGACGCCATTTTTGATTCGGTCTTAACTTTGTCGTCTAAGCTAACCAATCAAAACAATATTTATAATCTCAACTAACTTCTCTTAGTAGAGTGGTGAGTAAAGGCCGGATCCCAAGGGACGAGTATTGGATTAAGTTATCGATTGCAAGTAGCTATGTCTTAGGGTGTCACAATTTAATTTGGATTGAGATGGTTATCTAAACTACTAAACAGGTAAAAGAAAGTCAATGGAAAAACAAAGCAAGTAAAGTAAATGGGAATGTAAACAATTGATAAAAGGCACTAGGGTGTCATGGGGTTATAGGGGAATCATGGTGAAGATCATAGAAACAAGTTTACATAGATGCAAGCAAATTATTGTTGTAGTGGAATCGAGTTAATTTATGTCTTACAATTCCTAGGAAGATTTGGGTCCCCGAGCCGAGTCGGTCAAGACTTTACAACACCTACAAGTTGACTTAGTTTCTTCCTTTTTAATTATATGCATGGTCTAACAAGCCTTGAGTTAGTTTATATCTTACAAGTCTTGTTGAATGGATAAGAGATTCATGCTAGGTTGTCAATCAAGCATTTCATCAAGCATAATATGTGCATAAGTTAAAACTAAAACAAGCAAGCAATCAAATGAAAACATATTAGATTAAGTATGGATCTACCCCCATGATTAATTCCCTTAGTCCCCCATTAACCCTAGCTAAGAGACTACTCACTCATGATCACGGTAAACATGCTAACAAGGGTGTCAATCACATTAACAAGTCCAAACATGATGAATGAATAAGACAACAAACTATAATTAAGCAAGGAGTAAATAATTTGTACCAAACTTGTGATGAACAAATGGAAGGAAAGAATAATAGAAGAAAACTTGATTGATGAATGAAGAGTTGTCAATTTTTCAATAAATCCAAATAATCTTCCAATTACCCAACTAGATCTAAGAATTTTTCAATAATAATTAAGGAGGGATTAATACATAATTAAGCTAATTAATTTATAATCTACTCTAATGACTTGATAATGATCTCCTAATACAATGGAGTATTTATACTAAGTACAAGTATTCGGGTAACTAAGGGCTTAAATGACGATTAAGTCCCTAAGAAGAAGATTAACGCCTTGCAAGTCCTTAAGGAGCCTCACGACCTCCCTATGTTGGATGCTCATACTGCATAGGGAATCGCCCGTCCTGCTTGTGGGACGCTCGGGCTGAGCATCGGGATGCCCAGGTTGTTCTTCAGAACGCTCGAGCCGCTCTCAGGACGCCCGGATCATGGGTCAGCTTGGCTTCCTCTTTTCTTGTCTGCCTCAAGATCCGTGGGGATCATTGAGGGGTCATGGGGGTCTTCATCATTGCCCAACCTACTTGTTCTATCTACTTAGGCCTTTAGTATCGATCTCCTCCTTGTTGCTTGGTCGTTAAATGCGATCAATTTAGCTCTGTTTTTGCTCCATACACGCAAGGCTAGCGCTCCTTCCCTACCAAGGGCACAAAACCTCAAAGAATATGCAAAGTAGGAAGCTAAAGATAGAAACGACCCTAATACAAGTAAGAAAGCATAGGAACGAGGCTAGTTCGGGGACTAAATGTGTGCAAATATGAGTCACATCATGTATCACGTTTTGTTTTTGTTGGGTTGTAATAATGGCCATAAGGCCGTGAGTTGTTCTAATTTGGTTGTTTGACGGTGTAATAATCACAATCGAAATATATTAGCATTTGTGGGATAAAATAGGAAGGTTGAACCAAGTTGAGAATAAAAACTTTCTGCCCAGGTGACACTCGACCGAGTGCACCCTTTACTCGACCGAGTGGTCACCTACTCGACCAAGTGTCCTCCTACACTCGACCGAGTGGCATGCCTTGACCTTTGTTTTGTTGATAATTGACCGAATATTGAACATGTACCCTTATTTCGCGGTTTATATTAGTTGATTTTTGTTTGGATGAGCATGTTGACCTTACATGGGTGATATTTTGTGAATGGTTTACGTTTAATTATATGGTGTGGCATTTTGCAAGTAATGGAAATCGTTGATTTGACATGAGTGGATTGATGATAGAAATGATATGATAATCTTGTTTGATATATGTTAATCGACGTGATATTGTTTTGTTATATAAAAGTAAGATAAATAATGCAAATTATGTGTTGCTTAGTGGTCATTTGCATCATTGTGCATTATGGTTTTCGGTATGAGGGGAAGTGTTGGTGATAGATGGGAACGGATATGGAAACACATGTATGATCATGTGGTGGATTTGACGCGGTACATGCATGGCATGGTGTGTGAAAATGGAAGTATTGTTCATGGTTGAGTCACATTACGAGTAATTTTGGCATTGTTTAATTGTTTCATGGAGTCCGCATATCCGTGATTGATGCGCATACATGTTAATGTATGAGATTTGATATGATATAGATACGTAATAATAATCGAGTTATACCCGTGATTGATACGTATACATATAGACAACATGAAATGGGAGTTATTTAAGGGATTAGAGTTTCGAACCGTGGGTTGGACCTTGCGCTTTGACGTTTGGGAGGCTTCTAGAGTGGGATTATGACAATGGCATAAGACGATATGAGATTTGATAATGCAATTGCAATAGGTCAGAGAGAGTGTTAAACCTGGAACATAAGCATTTGTGGAATTTAGTAATAAACGTATGAGAGAACACTATGAGGGTTGACAATTGAACTTCGGGACGAAGTTCTCTTTTAGGGGGAGTGAATGTAACAATTCGGAAATTAAGGAAAGAGGAAGTACGGAATGTGAGAAAGCAATGAGAGTGGAACAAAGAACTTTGATGTGAGAGTGATAATTAGAATGAGCGTATACGGTTGATAAGCATGTGAGGCGAGAGAGAATACATACGGATCAATGATGAGACTGGAGGAAAAGAGAAAGTGAGGTGAACTTCGGGGACGAAGTTCCTTTTAAGGGGGGAAGATTGTAATACCTCCTAAATTCTAGATCTAGTACTCGGTCGAGTGGCCGAGTACTCGACCGAGTAAACCTCACTTGAGCGAGTGAGTCTGCAAATTTGTTAAAGCTCCTGATTTGTAGGTCACTCGACCGAGTGCTGCGGGAACCGCTGAGTTTTCACGCGTGGGCTTTTCTATTGATGGCTCTTGATATATATATATATATATATATATATATATATATATATATATATATATATATATAGACGGACCTTTACAGACTTATCAAAGTAATACATGAAAAGGTGGTACACCTAAGTACGTACATTACTAGTGATTAGGACTTTACCATAAAGTGTTAAATTTGAACCTGTTTAAACCTATAAGGAACTGCAAAACAGCCAGCGCCTTCTAACGGCATAAAACAAACGGTGCGGTACACCCAAACAGGTCGCTAGTTCAAACTGAACACAATATGTACCCTCACTAAACCGTCATAAATTACGTTGATAAGTAATAAAAATCAGTTAGAAAAATAACATAACCATGGTCAAATAGGTAGTTTAGTCAAGTCTTGTCATAATTCAACAAAGGATTTAGCCTATAATGCTCATCCTTGGGGTATGTAAAATAAAAATAAAAACAAAATTAAAAGAAACAACTTACAAACTTAATTTTCAACCAGTAGATGAGGAACGCTTAGTAAACTTTTATTATAAAGAGAAAACATTTACAAGTGAGAGATAGAGATAGAGCTAGGAAAAGGCCGCCTATAACAATAAAAAAAACGCTTCCTTTTATAGGCAAGGAGCGGGAAACGGATGAATTACATAACAGTAGATTTACTGTGTGCTTTATAAAAGGAAAACAAAAATTTCAACGACTTACTCAAGTGTGCTTTTGAAACACAAAAAAATAGGCATGCATTATTTTACGCATCTTTTCCCTAATATTCCAAATGTGTGCACCTTTTCTTAGTGCTCATAATAATACATCCAATGGTCCTTATTTACCTTTGAAACTATTTGACAATTCATGAAAAATCTGGGTATTTTTGTTGATATCATCTGCTATAATATTGTCCTCTTTTGGATTTTGAGCGTCTTGTAAAATATCAAATTTGTTTTTACTGCTTGATGCCATAGATATTGCCATAGAAGTATCACTTTTCTGTGATTTGTTATCATCATTATTGGCCTTTTGAGCCAAAAATTTTTGAGCTAACGCGAAATAATGTTGAACAATTTCTTCCTCTGTCTTGTCCGGGAGATTATCCATGGATTCAGAATAACCCCATCTGAATGACCATCCTCATTATTGAGATAAAGAATAGTGAAACTATCAATCTTTTCTTGAATAAGATCAAGAGTAGAACTACAATTGAGCTTGTTAGTGTCTTTATTTTCTCTAAGCATAGTATCCCAGAAGCGAGAATATGATTCTCTTTTTAAACAAAATAATTTTTCTTGGGCATAACCCGTTTTTGGATTAAATTTCCAAATCCAAGGAATAGAAAATTCAATAAAAAATTGCAATTGGATAATTCCAGGAATATTATCCTCCAGAGCCTTTGGTATAACCTCTTTCCATTCATTATATAGATCTCTAAATAATTGAGGTAATATTTCCTCTGATGTTCCATAGAACTGCCACCATTTTATTAACCAGGGTGGTATAGTTTGGTTATAAATTTCTTAGCTAATTTTTATGAACCAAGTATGACTTCTTTTGTCATTCTCATATAAAAAAGTTTTATCAAATGCTTGTATATAATCCCAATAATTGTACTCAATATGAGATCCTTTGATAATTAAGGATTTTGTTTTGAGAGGGGTGATACCCCATTCTTCAATGGATATAACCTTTCTGATTATAATTTTTGAGAAATTATAAATTTCTGCGTCAATACTAGTGAAATGATTGATTTCACAACAATTTGATGAAAGTATGTTTTCATAAAAAACTCTGTTTTTATATGACTCCATTATATAATTATTATTTATGAGATATCTCTCACATAGAAGCCAGGGCTGATCTTCCCATCTTTTATCAGACATATTAAGAAGGAGTATAATCCTTTCTGCTTGGTTTTTAACCATTTTTTCTTTTTCATCAATTGATTCCTTAACTATCTTTCTAAAAGAAGGAGAAATTTTATCTTGTCCCCTTTGTTTCCATAGTCTGAACTCTTCGAGTTCTTCTTTTTCTATGATTTCATCACTAAACGTTTTAGCTATAAGCTTCCTACTTCCATGCTGGATCAAGATATTACTTGGTCTTGATTCTGATCTACCTCCCTTATTGGGGAAATATCTTCCTCTCCCTCTATTAGAGGGATAAGTGCCACGACCAATACCACGATACATTCCTGAAAGATTAAACATTAAATAGATAAATACTCCCTTGTTAAAAAATCTGGGAGATGATTTTCAGAACCTTTTTTATAAAAGATTTCAAAATCAAAAGGGGCTAAATGCGCTTGCCATCTTGCAAACATCTGTTTGGAAACATCATGTTTAAAAGTTTTTTGGAACATAAATTTCGCAGAACTGCAATCTGTCCTGATTATAAATTTTTGATTATATAAATTATTTTGAAATTTTAAAACACATCTTACTATTGCAAGAACTTCTTTTGCAACAGTTGCATAATTAGATTGTGCTGGATTCCATTTTCCTGAATAAAATCGGACCAAATATTCTTTTTTATCCAGAGGATTAACCTGTTTAAGAATTCCTCCATTTGAAAACAAATTTAACCGTTTTTAAATTTCAATTCAAAATCAAATCTTTGAAAACAAATTTAACCGTTTTCAAATTTCAATTCAAAATCAAATCTTTGAAAACAAATTTAACCGTTTTCAAATTTCAAATCCAACTTCAAATCATTTGAAAACAAATTTAACCTTTTTCAAATTTCAAATTCAAATTCAATCTTTGAAAACAAATTTAAACGTTTTCAAATTTCAAATTCAAAATCAAATCTTTGAAAACAAATTAAACCGTTTTCAAACTTCAAATCCAACTTCAAATCATTTGAAAACAACTTTAACCGTTTTCAAATTTCAATTCAGAATCAAATCTTTGAAAATCAATTTAACCGTTTTCTGATTTCAAATTCAAAATCAAATCTTTGAAAACAAACTTAATCGTTTTCATGGCCATTGTGATGCCGATTCCAAATTCTTCAATTCTCGATTTTTAAATCTTGATTTTCAGATCATTGATTCGGAATTTCAAAAACTGTCTTCGAAAACAACACATTGTTTTCAGAGCCGCCGCAATCTCAACTTAAACCGTCTTTTGAAAACAAACCTAAGATAACCCTTTAAACTGGTCGATCTTCTAAAGATCCCTACTCTTCGGAAGCCGTCCATAAAATGACAAATGAATCTTTTTGAAAATCTCTATTTTCGAAAACTTCAGTCCACCTTTCTGATTCAGCCTCGAGTCGATTAGAGTCCGGTCGATTTCAAGTCAAGTCGTCTAGATAACGTCGCATCTCTGTCGAAGTTAGTACCTACCTTCTGGTCTAGGTCGTGTCGCCCAATTGTCGAGACATCTTCAATGCCGTTAGCAGAGTCAAAACCTCTCGGGTATTAAACCCGTCTTTCCCCCTACATTACGGGTCAAAGGTCAAGTTTGTGTACATGTCTTGTCCAACGGCGTCACGCCAGCAACAAACCTCCAAATCTCGTCAGAAGTCGTCTGTCTAGGCATCACTATGCCAACGTTGACACTCGAGTCTAAGTTCAAAGTCATGCACCACGAGTTCAAACACAAGAGGTCCTTCACGTCTTTGATGAACTCATAACCTAGTCACACAGTCGCGTCTTCACGACATAACTGCCTTTTGTACATATGTATCGTACTTGCCTTTGTTTGTGAAATCCCTTGCCAAGACAAGTTATAACGCCCGTCATTATGTTAAAAACGAATCCCTTGTGTGCCATCGATCGTCAACAAGAAACTCAAGATGCCGATCAATCTGCATCCGCCATGATTTCTGCTGAAACCAACAACATTGTCCTTCGACTCCTAGCTACCGTGGAAAACTTGAGCACTCGTCTCTCCCATGTTGAGGACAAAATGATAACCGGGAATTTCCCCTCTTCTGATATTGAGCAAAGGGTTAAGCTCCTTGAAAGCCGACTACTTGCCAACGACAAAACCAACCCTAGTTGGAGGGCTACCAAAATAACTGAAGCCAATTCCTTAGGTGCTCCACCAACTAAAACCAGACAACCTCATAGGTCCTTCCCTGATTTGGGTATGCCTTATGCCACAGCCTTGGAAAGGCTAATCTCCAAAGGAAAGCTCAAACCGATTGGTCCAACTCCGGACCCTCTACCGAACAAGCGAGGACGTAGATGGGATGGAAAACTGTTTTGTCAATATCACCAAGGTCGCGGACATGACACCGAGATGTGTCTCCCCCTAAAAGGCGCCATCCTTGATATGATCGAAAAGGGAGAATTACCATTACCTCCCTCAGCAAACAACAAGAACAACCATCCTGAAAACCCTATTGGACACAGCCAGGAATCTTCCCTAGACTGCTCTCATCTCATCTCTCCTGACGATGAGAAAATTTATGCAATTGATGAGGATGACATACAGAGCGCTATAATGATGCTCTCCGTCTCTATCAACAACATATTCTCAAAGCTACAAGTGGCTATCGATGATCTGAACACCCGGGTAGCTAATTTGGAGAAAAGGTTTGGTAATACCGAAAACGAACTTAACCGCCAAAGAGGAGACCAACCCTCCATTCACCAACAAAAATCTGTTGAAAATGAAGAATCATCTAATGGTTCGGACACCCATGAACCCATCAACAAAGAACATGAAATGGCTTCACCAAAATCCCTTTCAAAATACAAAGCAATTCCCCCAAAACTTTCCATAGACAAGGACCAAATCTTGTTTCCGCCCAGGATTGACAAAAACAAAAATAAAAACAAAACTCACAAAAACATCCAAAAAAACACCAATGTTGGAACCATGGGAAAACATCAAAGGGTATTCACAGATCTGGGAATAAGATATGGCACCGCTCTGGAGATACTTGCTTCAGAAGGAATGCTGCAACCCATTGGTCCGACTCCGGACAAACCCGAACACAAAAGAGCCCGATCCTGGGATGGTAATGCCTATTGCCAATACCATCAAGGCAAGAGCCATGACACCGAAGCCTACTTCAAACTCAAGAATGCCATTCAAGATATGATTGAAGCTGGCAAAATCATAGTCGCACCTCGCAGTCAAGACAATCCTCTTGGATGTGTTGGGAAATGTGTCCTCAACAATAGTGCGATCACATGATTTAAATATCATTATTAAATCTCATACCTAGAATACAAAAGGGATGATACATTACATATATATATAGTCAACTGGTCCACACATATCGGTAATGATTGGCTGGCTAGAGTTTGACATTCTTTGTCGTGCGACGGTGGTGATCGGTTGATCCCTTGAGGTCACACCTAAAGGACGATTCCCTTAATTGAAAAGGTTAATTAATTGTATACCGATACAGATTAATTAATTCCTTAAAATTGAACAAATTATTATAAGAGAGAGAATAATGACATCTTATTATAATGTGATTAAATGAGATTTCATTTAGTAATTTAAGAAGTTATATTACTAAAATTAATCGGTGTTTGAGAAACACGCGAGATGAGAATGATAAGTTATTTATAATTACAAGATATTGTGAATTATACTAACTAGTAATTAAATGACCATTTTATGAGAAAGTAATTTTATATTACTAGTCAATTTGTTAAATATGATTTATTTAATTTGTAAATGATATTTAATTTTTTAAATATGCATTTTAAATTAAAACATGACATAAGACATGTCACATGTCACATGACATACAATTGTACAATTGACAAAAATAAAATGGACTCCATATTACACTATAGAAACCGAAATATTGGAGGTAGTATGGGTGAGTGGGTGTTTTGTTTAATGGATAAATAAAACACTATGATTACCTAAGCTTCTCCCAACCGGTTTTCAACATAGAGAAAATTAGAGAAAATTTTCTCCAATTAATTCATTCTTAATTTTTATGAAAAACCTCCCTTCTCTCTCTTGTTCTTCACAAAATTCATTTTTGTGAATCTAATTTGTTTAAATCAAACACTAATAATACTAAATGTAGTATATGAGTATTAGTAATAGATTTTAAGGTTAGCCACAATATAAACATCTAGTACATGTTAGTTTGTGGGATTAAGGGATAGTTTTGGGTGCAACTAATTGGAGGGCTTCTATTTTGAGGTCATGTATGTTCATCCATTAATGGAAGGCTCAAGAACTAACAAGAAGGAGATCTTGTTGGTGCCCAATATGACCGAAATTATTATGGTGAGAAAATGTTTTCTTATCTTCTTTTATTAAAGTTTGCATGCATAAGTTCCACCATTTCATTTTATGACAAATTAAAATAAAACATATATGAGTATGTTAGTATATAGATCTACTTTTCCTTCAATCGGTATCAAGAGCCACGGTTGTTTGCATGCAAATCGGTTAAAAGTTTTTCCGAGTTATAAAGATTAACATATAAAACTTGTATATTTTGTGTTATTATGATATATCACGAAATTAATCCATGCATGTTAAAATTTCTGGTCCTAAAATGATTTTAGGATATTTTGGTTAATTTACGGATTTTTATTGTTCATATTATACTATAATGGCATTTAAATATGATTTTATGAGTAAAAATGTCATTTTCGGTCTAAAATTAGCTATACTTCGAATTTTCCAGTGATTTTTGGATATGTTGTCACATATATTATTTTAAGATAACCTGTAAATTTTCATAATTTTTGGACTTGTTATGCTCGAAAAATGGATTTTTCATTTTTAAATTCGGATTTAGGTGAAAAACAGGTTAATATGAGTTAAATTTCGAATCTGGTCTTAGAAATTTAATATGTTGTCACATGCAATTTTACAAGATGTGTGTAAAATAATTGGCTATAAAGAAGTGTTTTTGCATGATTTATGGATTTTTGAAGAAAAATAGCATAAATAGTGACATTATTAGTGAAAAATTAATAAAACATAATCTATGACTTAGAAAAAATGTCTAATGTTGCCTTTTATTATCTTTTTCAGATCTAAAATTGAAAAGTTAATGAATATAATTTTTCCATGTTTTTTATGATTATTTTAGTTAAAATCGATAAACCGCAACATTGTTTTTCCGGAAAAATTTCGAAATTTTTAACCTAAGTTTTTTGAACATTATGAGTGTCATGGTATTTTTCCAGAATGTTCAGGAGTTTAAATTTCAAATTTCAAATTTATTTGAAATTTTGTGATTTATTTGAAGTTTATAGCTTATTTTTGTAATTTTTAGTCCATTAATGAACAATTTTATAAATATGGGTTAATTATGGTCAAAAGACTAAATTTTGAGTCCTAAGAGGTTAGGTTAATTAACTTATGCATAAATATGAATTTATGTAATTTTTTGTGATTGTAAAATGTTGAAATCACGCAAATCCGTAAAAACCGAGTAATATACGATATTGGCTAATTAAAGGCGATTTAGCATAAAATTGAGCATGTTCATACATATTATAATGATGCATTTTCTTTATGATTGTCATAATTTTAATTTAATGTAATTTCGAATTATGTATTTTTACTTAGTATGGCCTTAGATTTTAATTGGTATTTCCCGAAATGTATGGGAATATCGATTCGGTTGTAATTTTTATTGTGATCTCGTATCACCGTTTTGTAATTTAATAGATTTTTTTTTATTTTAGTTACAAATGTATAATAGGAAATTATGTAATTTATTATGTAATTTTATTTATTCCGGAGTTCCCAAAGACGGATTTCTTCAAGAATGGCGATACATAAAGACGGTGTTACCTCGAGATGCGTGCCACAACCGAAGTTCAAGGGACCAATGGAGTTGGTTTCCGAATATGTAATAGTTAAATAGTTTTTCTATTTTAGGAAAGGCCATACTAGGATTTATTTATTTTTATGCTTGCATTTTATTTTATGTCGCATGCATCGCTAAATCGCCATAACTAAAACATGCATTTTCTTTTATCGAGTTTATCGACCGTGTCAATTAAAATTATCGTAGTTCACCGCTTTAGTTCACTTAAAACGTGATAGATAATAAATTGACATGACCTCTCGCTAAAACAATTAATTGAGACATAGCCTTACCAAATAGTAGAAACCATGAAAACCTATTTCGCGAGGGAGTGCACTCGGCTACCCCGGGGTACAAACCTTGTTACGTAGGGGAAGTGGGTGATGAATGTCTATCCACCGAATTCATGTTGATGAGGGTTTCATTGGCTACCCCGTGCCTAAGTTAATGTGGGTTTGGATAATGGACACATTTATTCGAAATTTGGATTGAACTCAACAAAAGTTATTGATAAGGGTTTCATCGGCTACCCCGTGCCCTTGTTGATGTGTTTTGGGCTATAGATAAACATTAGAGTAATTTTAACGACCAAGAGTTCTAAAAGTAGAATCGATTAAAAAGTTAATCCACCGGAGTTATATTGATGAAGGTTTCATCGGCTACCCCGTGCCTAAGTTGATATGAATTTGGATCTTGGAATCATTTATCATAGTTGGGTAGAGGTCACTATGTAAATGCTATACTTGTTTTTCAAGTATTAATAAAACGATAAATGTTAAGTTTTCCACTATTCCGTTGTTATATTGTTCTATTTCTTTACCACAATTCATATACGATATCATTTCGATTCAAAACTCCATTAAAACATCGTATCTAAAGACAAAATTTGAATTTTCTTCTAAAGACCTCGGATGAACCATTGCTAAGGATCTCTGTAAAGAGTATAGATTAAAGTTATTCATTATCAAACAGGTTTTTGATTCTTGACTAACATATCTACTTACAATGTATTGTTTCACATATGCTTAATTAAATTAAGTACCTTGAAGCGACAAATTGTTTTGGTGATTAGATTTTCAGAATTCGTAATTGACCAAAATAACGCAACCACTTCAATGAAAGTTTTAAGACTAAAACGAACAAATGAAGAGTAATCTTCATGAATTCAATTTTGCTTCTCAAAGCAAAGACTCATTGAAATGAGTGGGAGCATTCTCTTAAACCGTTAAGATAAGGACGAGGTTAAAGAAGTAAAATTAGAATGGAATTGATACTAGGTTATGTTAAAGGTAAAGTTGTTGAGAATGACGATACTAAACCTATCAATCCCGACCGATAAAGTTTCCATTGTCTTAAATGTTAGACACGAGAAAGGAAACTACCCCAAATTATTGAAGAATCAACAAGTTAGTTGTGGGACATCTAATGGGACCTTCTTCGTTAAAATGTTTATTTGATTAAACATAAATTTTGCTAGTATTACTTCGTCAATATTAGAAACCGGTGGTGGTTTTCATCATTATGTTTGATACATAGGATGATTAGAATATGACGACTAGCAACAAAGAAAGTCGAGAGATAGAGTAATTGTGTACTCAATCTAGTTTTTGGATTTAAAGTGGTACTTAATTGTGACTATTAAGTGCATAAACTCTAAATAAGAATATAAACTTGTTAAGAGACAAAAGAGGTTTTCACTTTTGTGACCCTATACACCACGATTTGATGAATGGCTAGCCCATTATCAAGGTGATTATATTCTAAACCAAACTAGAATGATATATCATAAAGATGATGCAAGACTCAAATTGGTAACCCAAGATTAAACCTTAAATTCTGGAATGATTAACGCAAAGAGTTATCGAGTACTCTTGAAACCATTAGATTGTTAATGGTATATGCGTATCTTGTATTCAAAGCAAGATGTCTCGTGCCTTTTGGTTAAAAGGAGATCGAGGTTATAAATCATTGATCCAAAATAGGTTGATCATTTTCTTTTACCAACGATTTAGGTTGACACTAATGGGTTCACTTAATAAGGTAAATAGAGAAATCTTTGAAGAAGTTCAAATGTTCAAAGAAGCACGATTTAGTCGTGATGGGATTATCAAAGTGAAGACTTTGATATAAGCCAAAAGAAATGTGATATAGTATCACAAGTTAATCTCTCTTATCACGCATTATGAACAATGTGTGGTTGGATAAGAAATCAAACGCTATTCGATATGGTTTGGACTTCAATCAAGTTACTTTGAGTTACTTGATCCTTTTGGGGATTCTATCATTTTTGTCTAAATTTTTTTTCCTCTAAATCGATTCATATGAGATATGAAATGGTAAGGGTACCATGGTTGTAAGTTTTTCACAAGAAACAAATGCTCATTTTTCCCTTGAAATTATCACGAGCACGACGGGTTTGCGGCTCATGAAGCTGTCTTTCTAAAATACAAGTTTATTTCTAGAAGACAGAGTGGGAGAAATTATTCAAGAGCCACAGAGAATGTTATGTTGCAAGAAACTGGTCTTTCTTGGCTACATGAGACGTTTTGTGTAAGACATTGTTTCTTCAAAACCTAGGAGGTTAAATTCGTCACTTGTTAAAAATGATGAATTCATGCTACTTTTAAGAAAGTAAAGAGCTTATAACTTACAAAAGAAATTGTTTGATTCAAGTTGATTACTTCTAGAAAGTAATGAACATATGACTTACATAAGAGTGTTTAAGTCACAACTCAATACACGGCTTAGAGCCATGAAAATCCGAAACGAAAGGGCTTGATTAGTGACAAAGGGTTTTGCACTAATAAAGAGATATTTCAAAGCAAGATTGGTTGCAAAGGGTTTTGCACTAATTGAAATGATTAAGTCTATTTGGATCTTCTTAGAGATTGTGTTTCATTATGAGGATATGCATACAGCAAGTGAATCTAAAACCCACTTCTTCAATAGAAGGAATGTATTCAATACATGTCATGAGTTTTATAGATTCTTGCAATCCTAAGATAATGTGAAACTTAAGAGAGAATCTTAAGTAGGACATCAATGAGTTGGAATCAACATTTTGATCATGTGAGAAAACGTTTCTCGATAAGTCGAGAAGTTGTGTTTATACATGGAGTTTAGTGGGAGTTACGGAATTTTTAATTAGTGCGATATGTGGATGACATATTGATCATTGAGAATGATTTAAGACTTTTGGAGTATTCTAATACATCTTGAATATCCGAATTTATGAAGATAAATCCACATGATATTAGCGTCAGTAAGAAGTCTTATGTTTATAAGATTCATGACTAGTTCAATTAAATTGAACATATTTGATTGATTTCATTTGCTTCCGCTGCGGAATCAATTAAAAAGAAATGATGTATAACACTTCATATGCTTTGAGTATGATGAATTGTTTTCAAAATCGAATTTAAGTAATCTTTACCAAGTAAGCCATAAAGATTACCCTTAAGTGCTTGCAGAAGCACTAAGGCTATAAAGCAAAGTGTTTATGATGCAATTTTGTGTAAGGGTGTTACACAAGTGACAATTGACAATTGAGATTGCGCATGGTTTCTGACAAAAACCATAATCAAAACACATTAGGATGGTTAAGATACCATTGTGGCTATGTTAATTAAGAAGTAGATTTTCTAGAATCGTTCTAGGCAATAAAGAACAATGAGAGATATTTATAACGGAAATTGAGTACACTTGCAATCATGAGATGTGCGGGAGGATGAGTCCGCACCTTTGTGAAAACAGTGGGAGCTATTCTTAGGCTAGAGGACCTATGTCTTGATTGGATCTCGACACGTACTCAGAAAGTTTTGTAATGCAAATGTATACATTACAAAGGAAAACAAGTATGTAGTAAGGTTGAGTATGGTACAAGAAGTTGATAAAACCTACTAACCAAAGCTTTCTCGTAGGCTAAACATGATAAGTCATATCATTTCAATTGAATTGAAATGAACAACTACATGCAAGATCAAATTAGATTATAGAACATGAAATAGTAATCAGGCATTGACTTTTGATATGTGATAATCGCATTTGTCGTTCGAGTTTTACTTTAAAACTCTTTTATTATACTTTGTTACATCCAAACGGGTTGTAGAGACAATTGAACCCCGTTAAAGTGAACACGGATTAGCATTGTATTCGCCCATAGTCACTTGTATGAGGTGACGTCTCGAAGTGACTAGAGTGTGATGCGATTGATGGCAAGTTCAAGTGCCATAGAGTCATGTGAGATGACTAGTCGATCACATAGGCAGACTGTTAGGAACACTTTGTCGGGCAGTGACCGCTTATAGAGTTCTGGCAAATTTATAAAGCCTGGTCGTGGCGAGAGCTACTATAGTATTCTAATGAGTCGGTTCTTTGACTAAAGACTGTTCACCTAAGATGGCACAGTTTCAGATTAACTTTGATTTATGTTACTACGACCTTCGTAAATGGGGTCAAATGGGCATATTTTGGGTTATGATGGCTGTGGCTAGTCGAAGGGAATAAGTGCGATAGGAATTGTCCACCCCCTTGTCAGGGTTAAAACAATATCTCAGGGCCACTCAAGGAGTAATGAACTGGAAATGCGTGGCCACGCTCGGAAGGTATCCATGGTGGATAAATTCCGGTCAATCAGTTATTCTCCAGATCGAGGAAACCACTCTCGATATGATCACTTGCAAGTACGACCCGAAAGACACCATGCATTGAGTGGGAGATAGTAATAGGACATAAGAATTGGTGACGCACACTTGTCGAGGACAAGTGGGAGATTGTTGGGAAATGTGTCCTCAACAATAGTGCGATCACATGATTTAAATATCATTATTAAATCTCATACCTAGAATACAAAAGGGATGATACATTACATATATATATAGTCAACTGGTCCACACATATCGGTAATGATTGGCTGGCTAGAGTTTGACATTACTGTCGTGCGACGGTGGTGATCAGTTGATCCCTTGAGGTCACACCTAAAGGACGATTCCCTTAATTGAAAAGGTTAATTAATTGTATACCGTCTGATTAATTAATTCCTTAAAATTGAACAAATTATTATAAGAGAGAGAATAATGACATCTTATTATAATGTGATTAAATGAGATTTCATTTAGTAATTTAAGAAGTTATATTACTAAAATTAATCGGTGTTTGCAAAACACGCGAGATGAGAATGATAAGTTAGTTATAATTACAAGATATTGTGAATTATACTAACTAGTAATTAAATGACCATTTTATGAGAAAGTAATTTTATATTACTAGTCAATTTGTTAAATATGATTTATTTAATTTATAAATGATATTTAATTTGTTAAATATGCATTTTAAATTAAAACAAGACATAAGACATGTCACATGTCACATGACATACAATTGTACAATTGACAAAAATAAAATGGACTCAATATTAAAAGGAAAACCGTTTTATATGTAGTGAGTGGGTTTTGATGGTTTTTGTTATTTAAATAATAAAATAAACATCCTGATGACACCTACTACTAGCTAGCTTTTCTTGTGAAGATAAAAAGCATATTGGGAAGAAAAATTTGACTACCCTAAGCTTCTCCCAACCGGTTTTCAACATAGAGAAAATTAGAGAAAATTTTCTCCAATTAATTCATTCTTAATTTTTATGAAAAACCTCCCTTCTCTCTCTTGTTCTTCACAAAATTCATTTTTGTGAATCTAATTTGTTTAAATCAAACACTAATAATACTAAATGTAGTATATGAGTATTAGTAATAGATTTTAAGGTTAGCCACAATATAAACATCTAGTACATGTTAGTTTGTGGGATTAAGGGATAGTTTTGGGTGCAACTAATTGGAGGGCTTCTATTTTGAGGTCATGTATGTTCATCCATTAATGGAAGGCTCAAGAACTAACAAGAAGGAGATCTTGTTGGTGCCCAATATGACCGAAATTATTATGGTGAGAAAATGTTTTCTTATCTTCTTTTATTAAAGTTTGCATGCATAAGTTCCACCATTTAATTTTATGACAAATTAAAATAAAACATATATGAGTATGTTAGTATATAGATCTACTTTTCCTTCAGGATGTCTCAAGTCAAACAACAAGGTAAAATGTTCTCAAAGGACATTCACTAGACTCAACACAACCTATGCCACAACTCTTCAAAAGCTTATGACTGAAGGGAATCTACAACCAATCGGGCCCACTCCGGACCCGCTTAAATGTAGGAAAACCCGTTTCTGGGACGGTAATGCCTATTGCCAATATCATCATGGAAAAGGTCATGACACTGAAACATGCTTCAAACTAAAACATGTTATTCAAAATATGATCGACAACCATGAACTGATGGCTTCATCCCTATGCCAACCAAGTGATGAAAACAACTCTAATGGACATCTCTTTCTGCAAGGAGATGAAAGCCTCATGGACTATTATCCTCATATCATTCCCAACAAACGAGAGTGAGGTGCTCAAGTGGGTCAATGCTCAAGAACAGACATTCAAGCCGCTGGATGCTGCAAAGAAGACCTTCGAGGAGGAAAGTGATGATTAGGGGTTCGTATATACGATTGAGTCTGAGTCCGAGTCCGAGTCTTAGGCTTTCTCATATCTATCCTAGTGTCTGTCTTTTTATTCCTTAGTGTTAAACTGGGGGCTGTCCCCGTGAGTCACATGTATTCATCGAGTCTGTGCTAACCTCTTATTTATCTAAATAAAAGCACAATTTCCAACTATCATATATTCTCCCCTTTACCATTTCCCGTTGACAACGAGAATTGATTTGAGAATTGATTTAAAACAAACAATATGTTCCAATTCAATGTGAGTACACTCGAGTGACGTTCCGTACCGAGTAAGCGGAGGACTCGAAACTTCGTGTCCATTCTCTTTACCTATTCCATGTCTGGCAATAGAAACCTTTCATTAGCACCCGATCTAGAACGAGCTCTCAATCAAAGGGATCCTACGACGAACCTAGATAACAAACCAGAACATCTCCTTGTTCATGATCAATGATGGAAGGCAAGCCCATTCCCCACAAAAACATCCCATCAACAAGTATCAACCTCTCACCAATGGGTACATCCCCATCTGCACGCTTACCATCCTCGAACGAAGGCCAGCAAAGAACGAGTAGATCTAGGTCTACCAATTTCCAAAAACACAAACAAACGTCTAACAAAAATGTTAGTCTAACCCAAACAAAAAATCTCCAAAACCTGGAGCTCCATGACGTTCATGAATTCGACCAAGACCCAGTCCATGAACGATGAATATCACCGACATGTCAAAACAATGACAACAGATAAGGGATAAGCTCCCTTCCCAATTTCTCCAAAGCAAGGGTCACATTCAAAAGGCCTTACATCCCAAAGCTGAAAGGTGATTAACCCAATGCCAAAGCAAACCCAAAACCAAGGCCAAAAGCCATTCACCCAGAGCCAAAGCAAAAACCAAGGCCAAAGCGAAAACCAAAGCCAAAAGCAATTCACTTAAGGCCAAAACCAAAGTCAAAGTCAAAGCAAAAACCAAAGTCAATTCACTCAAAGCAAAAGCCGAAGCCAAAGGCTACTCACCCAAGGTCAAGGCCAAGACCTAAGCCAAAATCAAAACAAAACCAGATTGAACCCTTTCTCGAAAGGCCGAAATCCCCCAAAACACAAACAAACGTCTAACAAAATGTTAGGCTAAAGCCAAAACAAAAAACGAAATAACGTAATTCAAAATTAGTTATTTCCCACAATTTCAAATGACGAACTTCAAAACCGTCACTTTTCAAGAAAATGAAATAACGGAATTCAAATTCATTATCTTCACCAAGACTCAAATGGCGGATTTAAAAACCGTCACTTTTCAAACTTTGGACCAACGAGTCCAACACCAAAATACAAAGTCCAGGACCAACAAGTCCAAAGCCCAGGACCAATACATCCGAAGCACCATGTCCAGGACCAACAAGTCTAAAGCCCAGGACCCATGAGTCCAACACACCAAATCCCGGACCGACGAGTCCAAAACACCAAACACCAAACACCAAAACCCCAACCAACACTGCTTCACCCTTAAGTCCTTCAAGAGACTGTTACAAGGAGCCCTATATAGGATCCTAGGGATTTCCCTCAAGATCACAACCAACACTGCTTCACCCCTAAGTCCTTCTAGAGACTGCTACAGGGAGACCTATCTAGGCTTTCGAGGATTCCCCTCGAGCTCGTAATATCACACCTTAACCTTTAAGGTCCAGACATGGGATTCTGATCCCACATTGTTTACCAACCATTTTGTGCTCAGGCCACATCAAGCTTGAGACCACATTCCGCACCACATTACAAGCCGTAACCCATCGGCCTAAACACCACAAATACAAGCTCCAGATTTTTATCTGTCAAACAAAACTCTTATTACTAGGCTCCACATTCCATATTGTCGAAGCCATTTTCTACCCTGACCCCGATACGGAGTCTTCAAAAACATTGCTCCCTGGAACTAGACATGCACATTTCATTCTTAGAGTCCACTTTTTAGTGTGCTCACATAACAAGAAACATTTTCACAAACTATGCCTCTTCGATTCATGATTAAGAGGAAAATCTCTCCAATCAAATTTCGAGTCACCAAACGGAATTTAACGTCGTGACCCCCAGCTCCATATTTTTATCTGTCAAACAAACCTATCATTACCAAGCTCCACATTCCATAATTTCGAAGCCATTTTCACCCTGACCCAGATACAGAGTCCTCGAATGCTTTGCTACCGAGAACGGGACATACCAAATCTACCCTTAGGATCCACTTTTTAGTTTGCCCACATGATAAGGAACATTTTCACAAATTACACCTCTTCGATTCATGATCAAAGAGGGATTCTCTCAAATCAATTTTCGAGTCACCAAACGGCATTTACCGTCGTGACCCACACACTTTAAGGTCCTAACAGCTCGCTTAGGCACACACGTTCAGAACTACGATCTGGTTTAATTTCACTCACGTGAATACGTAGGCAGTCCTTCAAGAACACAACCATACACCTCAAAATCACTTTAAGGTCCTAACAACTCGCTTAGGCACACATTCAGAACTACGATCTGGTTTGATTTCACACCACGTGAATACGTAGGCAGTCCAATTATAAGGACACAACCGCACACCCCTTTCACAACATTTCCAATTTTCTATCCATAAAAACCAGCTCAGAACTACGATCTGGTTTGATTTCGCAAACACGCGAATACGTAGGCAGTCCCCCAACAAGGACACAACCGCACACCCATTTCGACCTCAACCATCAACATCAATCGTCAAAAGCAGCCCACCTAGCTGCAAAAATTAATCTTATACCTCTTTACTGGGGGCTTCTTCCTTAAGACGTCTGATACCGTCGTTACAGTACCAAAAATAAATACCTAACTACAACTAACAGAAGTCAGCCGTAAGTAGGGTCAATCTCCACAGGGAGGCGGTCACTATCTACTTGTCAATTCTAGTCTGTCTATGGTCACAATTGGGGGTTTTAATTGTATAAAATAAACTAAGGGAGATTAAGGCAAGAGAATTAAAGATAAGAGGGATTAACAAGAGAGAGAGAGAGAGAGAGAAAAAAAACTAGGATTGTCGGGTCATCAATGAATGTCAGTTAATTGTAGCTAAGGTCACAGATCAGTCGATGTGTCAGTCTAAGGGGCAACGAATATCTCCTTCCTGTCTCAATTCACCCTAAAATACTATTAGCTTAGCTTCCGCCCTCACTAAAGCATCCTATTGTTCACTGCGGATCTCACCCCTTCCAACCTTCTGGTCTAGGTTAAGGTTTACCAAAATTAACTAAGCTAAATGCAGCGATTCAAATAGCTAGTCACAATTAACGGCAGTGATTAACAACATAGACAGAACGATAACAAAGGATCTGTAACCTAATTATCAATTAACATCAGTTCACTGACTCCCCTAAATCCTAGCAGGGAAATTAGCTAGACATAATAAATAAGATAAAAGCAGAAGATGAAGAAGTAAATTACATTGCAAAATAAAGAGAGAATAGAGAAAGAATTACTAAATAAGATACGGAAGAAAGGCAGTGTTCAACAGAGAGAAAGGGAAAAGATTAATGTAGGAGGTGTCCAAGTCATCCCAAGTCGTCTATCGTCTTTCCTATTTATAGGAAAGACAATTATTTGACCTAAAAACGAAATAAAACTGAAAAAGCCCGAGCCCAATAGAAAACCACTCGATCGAGCAATTTAGAATCACTCGATCGAACAGATTTCTGGCAAAACCTCTCGATCGAGTAGAAAACCTACTCGATCGAGGAACTCCAATTATGCGCATTTCGATCGAACATAAATGTTACTCGATGGAAGACTTCTTCTATCCAAAACTACTCGATCGACCACAAAAGCTTTCGATCGAATGACTTGACTCAACCAGCTACTTGTTTCGTTGATTTCAGCTTTGACTTGGTGATTTAGCTTCCGAAATGACTTCACGCATCCCATAACAGCAGTATTTCCGCTCCAAATCTACTCATCCTCCAAATGCATACTAAACGGACGATAAAAGGCTTGATTCCATCACTTTCAGGTCCATTCCTGCAAATAAAGCAAAACAAACCAAAGTAGAATATTCGGGGCATTTCGTAGCATAAAACTACGAGGATAGCATAGAAATACGTGCATAAAGAGGCCTAAAAAGACTATATAAAATGCACGTATCAAATCTCCCCAAACCGAAACTTTACTCGTCCTCGAGTAAACTAAATGCAAACTAAGGAACGGATATGAAATCTCAGAGCTAGATACAAATGCCCACTTAAACCAATTTAATGCAAGCAAACTAATACTTATAGCAAAATAGTCAAATGCAAACGAGTTGTAAGATGTTTATAATAAAGCTGAATCGTCGACATTGCAAGGCTTTTAATGATGGACTCTTACGGGTCACTCTTCTCTCATGAAGCAAAGGGTAAGCAATTAAATGTAAGAGAGAAAGAAAAATAGTCGCTCACCTAAACTACCACCCATATAAACATGCATGCAGCTAATATGATAGACAATTCTAATCACCACACATACATTCCAACCAATCAATGTCTGTCACAGCCGAGGGCTTACAAAAGTATGGTAAAGTGAGGTAATGGGTAAGAAAAGGCAAAACATTTTTGGAAATGTGGAGGTAAAGCGTCAAGCTAGCACCTAAACAATACCATATAACAACATCCAATTCCTAACCAATTATAAAATCAAACTCAAGTACCCTTCATATGGCACAAAAAAATCACTCAACCAACACAACTCCTCATAAAATATAAATAAAGCATAGGAGTGAAACTGTCAACAATCAAACATCTTTTTTTTTTCTTTTTCTTTTTTCTCGGTTTCTTTTTTTTTCTTATGATTCACGTTTTTTTTTTTTGAATTCTTTTTTCAACTTTTTCTCTTTTCATTCCATCCTCCTTCTTCATCTTTTCTACCAACTCCAAAACGATATAATATGAACCAAACTTTGATCAATAAAATGTATACCGCAAAACACACACTAACTAGCTTGACAAGGCAGGCTAAATTTGGATGTAGTTAAGGGTCAACAGGCAAATTTGGCTAATGTGGAGTTAAATGGGTAAAAACGAAAGAAAAGGGAAATGCAAGCGCCTCCCTGCATGTGACACCAACCACTAACCCGAATGTATGTAGGTAAAAAGCAATTGAATTTCATATACGTGGAAATTAATGATACATGATATGCAAGGAGTACTACTCTCAGTCCTACATGAAACTGGTCACAAATTACACCAGTTTATACGGCTCTAAATCTTAGAATTTATAAGTAGCTTGTCAAAATTTCAGGTCAAGTCTATTTGTTTAGCTGAATTTTAACATTAACTCGTAGATATGCAAAAAGACAAAGCTAAAAAGATAATTAGTTTTTGCAAGGCTTAAGCAAAAAGACAAATTATAGTGCAATTTCATCACTGAAATACACCGTTCCGACTCAACCTATATGCTAAAGTAAACGTGAATTGTTTAAAAAAATTTCTATTTTTATGGGATTTTTGAATTAAAAATAAACAACAATGCATACAGAAATTAAACGTGATAACAAAAATGCAATAAAAACATAGATGCAGACACAGATATGGATGCATAACCTCCCCAAACCAAACTGTACAATGCCCTCATTGTACCCAAAAATAAGGAAAGGAAATGCAAACTAAAAAGGAGAGAGTGTAGATGCGGAAAACTTACAAAAAATACGCGAAGTGGGACCTCCCCAAACCATCCAGCAACGTGGGAGATCGCCAAATAGCCCAGGGCATCGTCACAGGAAGCGAATCCAAGTCAAAAGCACTCGATAGCACTTGATCGAGAGGATTTAGCACTCGACCGAGTACATTAGGCTGCAAAACTGTTCGATCGAGGAGAAAGGTTACTCGATCGAAAATCTCTCTTTGGCAGGCACTCGATCGAAAGGATGGTGTGTTCGATCATGTGAAAATAGCAGCAAAAGGGGTCGATCGAGTATATAAAGTACTCGATCGAGACATCCATGATAGACTCCTGCAAAGACGCAACATAAACAGCCCGTGAAACTAACAAAACAAGCGTAGCTGATTCAGTCTATGGTATGACAACCAATTATTACAACACAATTGAAATGTTTAACAAAACAACTAAAAATAAATATCCGGTTTGCCTCCTGGGTAGCGCTAGTTTCAGACAGGTCCCAGCTCGACCTTCTTTTCTTCCTTCAGCTGCTCCAGTTAGTCAGAATCGAAGTAACGCAAAGCTCTTAGCAGTAGATCATATAACTGCGCATGTGCTACACAAGAGCATAAGTAGCACCAAAATAAAGAAGGAGCATGTAAAAGCAATCTAAAGTACCGTCTCAGCCTGACAAATTTTCGATGACAAATACGGTGAAACATTATCAAATTATTTAACCAACTGGGAGAGGGTAGAGCATTGAAACATGAAGCATAGGTCATATGAGGTAGTGTACTGTTTATACAAATAATAATATAATTATCGTTAATTACCTCGGGTCGGTCGCTCCTAACTTTGGAATCATTGATAAAAGAATACATTACCTCTTCCGTGCTAGGAACGTCTACTGACTCAGCTGCCTCCTCGTTACCTTCATTGGTGGGTTCCGTCCCGTAAATCGCAGCCTCTAGAGCATCCAACTCAGCTTTGAAAAGGGGAGATTCACCGTAACCATTGTCCTCGTCAAAATTGTCATCCAAAACGAATCAAGATGACGTTTCACTGCTCTCCATGGCTAAACTACTCGATCGAGCAAACATAGAACTCGATTTAGAGGTTTCTTCACACAGTTTACTCGATCGAGCAAAGCAGGGCGTTCGATTGAGGTCCTCTAATTCAGCACTACCCGATCGAACAGTGTGGGGTGTGCGATCGAGGTCTTTCTCATACAAACCATTTGATCGAGTGGTCAGTTATGCTCGATCGACTTCCTCCTCATATAATTCACTCGATCGAGTAAAGTGAGCTGTTCGATCGAGTGTGTTATGCTGCACCATGGTGAAGTGTTTAAGAAAAGCCTCATCTTCATTAACACCTTCAACTTCCGAGTCGTACATGTCTTCATCATCAATAGACAACCCAGGTCTTTCATGGGAAAGACTAGTGACGGGAATAATAGCATAAACCGTCTCTGAGTCTCTAGAATCCAACTCGGCAACTAATTGAGCTACTTGAGATTTAAGTAGATTGAGGTGAGCTTCCCTTGATTTCTCGGTTTCTTGCATTTGAAGTATAAGTGCTTTCACCATAGACTTCAACTCGGCAGTCTCTTCATTCTCTTCAACGGGAGGAAGGGTTTGTTGTTGCGGGGACGAGATAAACAGAGGCTTCTGATAACCTCGTTGCTGAAGCGGATGTGGCGGCACATATGTAAGGGAATGACTAGCTTGTCTACGCTGCCTAAACACATAGACTTCGTCGCGCCGAATTTTGAAACAGTCGTTTCCCGCTAGACAGATAACAGCATTGTGCCCCGCAGCACCACATCTCTCACAGTAAACCACCTGCTGCGCCATAGAATGGAACATGGGTGGAAGATCAAAGGTACTCAAGCCTTCCCTTTGACGATCTTTTACCTAGAACTGTCAAGGTAGGACCTGTAGGACCTATAAAAAAAGCACTAAAGAAGAAGATGATAACGGCCTTAAGGGAAAAATCCCTTGAGGCTAAAAACAGACAAAAATAAACAAGCAAATAAAGTAGTTGCCTCCCCGGCAACGGCGCCAAAATTTGATACCGTCGTTACAGTACCAAAAATAAATACCTAAGTACAACTAACAGAAGTCAGCGGTAAGTAGGGTCGATCTCCACAGGGAGGCGGTCACTATCTACTTGTCAATTCTAGTCTGTCTATGGTCAGAATTGGGGGTTTTAATTGTATAAACTAAACTAAGGGAGATTAAGGCAAGAGAATTAAAGATAAGAGGGATTAACAAGAGAGAGAGAAAACTAGGATTGTCGGGTCATCAATGAATGTCAGTTAATTGCAGCTAAGGTCATAGATCAGTCGATGTGTCAGTCTAAGGGGCAACGAATATCTCCTTCCGGTCTCAATTCGCCCTAAAATACTATTAGCTTAGCTTCCGCCCTCACTAAAGCATCCTATTGTTCACTGCGGATCTCACCCCTTCCAACCTTCCGGTCTAGGTTAAGGTTTACCAAAATTAATTAAGCTAAATGCATCGATTCAAATAGCTAGTCACAATTAACGGCAGTGATTAAAAACATAGACAAAACGATAACAAAGGATCTGTAACCTAATTAGCAATTAACATCAGTTCACTAACTCCCCTAAATCCTAGCAGGGAAATTAGCTAGACATAATAAATAAGATAAAAGCAGAAGATGAAGAAGTAAATAACATTGCAAAATAAAGAGAGAATAGAGAAAGAATTACTAAATAAGATCCGGAAGAAAGGCAGTGTTCAACAGAGAGAAAGGGAAAAGATTAATGTATGAGGTGTCCAAGTCATCCCAAGTCGTCGGTCGTCTTTCCTATTTGTAGGAAAGACAATTATTTGACCTAAAAACGAAATAAAACTGAAAAAGCCCGAGCCCAATAGAAAACCACTCGATCGAGCAATTTAGAATCACTCGATCGAACAGATTCCTGGAAAAACCTCTCGATCGAGTAGAAAACCTACTCGATCGAGGAACTCCAATTATGCGCATTTCGATCGAACATAAATGTTACTCGATCGAAGACTTCTTCTATCCAAAACTACTCGATCGACCACAAAAGCTTTCGATCGAATGACTTGACTCAACCAGCTACTTCTTTCGTTGATTTCAGCTTTGACTTGGTGATTTAGCTTCCGAAATGACTTCACGCATCCCATAACAGCAGTATTTCCGCTCAAACTCTACTCATCCTCCAAATGCATGCTAAACGGACGATAAAAGGCTTGATTCCATCACTTTCAGGTCCATTCCTGCAAATAAATCATAACAAACCAAAGTAGAATATTCGGGGCATTTCGTAGCATAAAACTACGAGGATAGCATAGAAATACGTGCATAAAGAGGCCTAAAAAGACTATATAAAATGCACGTATCAACGTCGCCCATCCATCCTTTTGTCAAAATTCTCACCTTATCTTTCTGGGGGCTTCTCTTTCGAGATGCCACCCATCCTTTATCCTCGAACATCTTTTGAGTCTCAACTACTGTCCAAAATAAACCGCCTATTAGCCTAGTGCTCGGTTCGGACAATGACAAGGTCTTGGTTCCGCTCTCCGAATCATCATACCCCGAGAAGGGATCTTAAACAACCAAATGGGGGCAAAGATGTCTGGAGAAGATAATAGATTCGTGTTCCCCAGCCGAGCGGACCTTTTACCTCTGGGATTTGATATGCGTTGTCACCCTTTATTGGCTAGGAGTTGCACTTACATGTGCAAAGTCTGTCAGAGTCACCCCCGTTTCGTGACGATACTGAGTTCGTATCACATCAGTCTGTCAGTACGCGTCCGTGTGAGTCAATATCGCAACGGTCACGTGTCTCCAATCTATCAAATCACAGATCTACGAGTAACAAGACTCGCCTTTAAGCTTCACAACATTCAAAACTTCTATCTCCCTTCGCGTGAGATATTACATGCTAGTTGCTTATATGCTAACTGCTCACATGCTTATGTGCTTACGTGCTTATATGCTTACGTACTTATATGATTGCATTCAACGTGCTTGTCTATGCGACTGCGGATTTGTGTGGTCACTAACCATGCAGATAATCTTGAGAAGATAAACTCACTCCAACTGAGTACTGGGTTCTTCCCAAAAAACGGCGACCCATCAAGTCCAAGAGCTTTAACCCCGCCGATTACATGGCACACGCTACCTCCCAACGAGCGGCAACTCACATCCCCGGCGAGTCCTGAGAAGCTTCTAACTCCCCAGCGAGTGCCGATTTTCAAATGGAAGTCACACAGTTCTTTCAAAAATCCTCGCAACACCGTTCATGATCCCGAGGCAGCGCTCTCACTAAATGGTTGTCCAGAGAGCCTTGCTTAGATGATTTATCCCCACGGAGCTTATTTAGGACCCCAACAAGTTGGAGTTCGTTGCTCCCTAGCCGAACCTATCAACGTCGACCTGGTTGGAAGTCATTACCAGACAACACCATGAAATAAGATGTTTCAGGCTATTTCCCACAGTCGATCATTCGACCTTCAACATGGCTGGCGAGCCACTACGCATCACCTTCAACATGGCCGGCGAGCCTCGAAACGCCCCTTCAACATGGCTGGCAAGCCTCAAAATGCACCGCCTTCCTATAGCTGGCGAGCCTCAAAACGCACCTTCAACACGGCTGGCGAGCCTTTGCGCGCAAATGATTCAAGGACGTATCCCGAAGATGCCTCAGGTATGACTCCTTCTTATGGCTGTCGAGCCTTTATACGTAGTCTAATGGACTTTAAACGACCCGAATCGGAAGTCGACAGACTCTAAAATGTTCCCGACGGCAGGTCCTTGACTCGAATCTACGAGTTACCTCGACGTCGCCCTTCCTGACAGCAGATCCTTGGCTCAAACCCTTTTGAGTCGCCTTGACGTCGCAATTATCTTCAGGTTGTAATCTTCGATTGACCTGGAGGCTATACTTTGACTTTCGCCCCGTCCAAGCCTCAGTCAAAGTGGGGGCTCTGTAGATACCCAGTATCTGCACCTTCCAAAAACCACCCGATGATGATCGGACTATAACGTGTTTTTGATATGCGTGCGTGGATTGGCTATACATGAGACGGTTTAATGCACTACTCGAATATGAAAAATGATTTCAAAAGTTTTCTAACTTCATTTGCATTAAGATAACACTATTTAGAGTTAAAACCGTCTTCGGACCCAAAACCGACTCAGAAACCCGCAACTCGAGTCAACCTGAGTCAAACCAAATCTCGAATGTCGAAAATAATGCCATGAATGTCTTTATCATGTCATTTCCATTAAAATGACCCTACTTAGAGTCTAAACCAACACCGGGCCAAAAACCGACTGGAAATTCAAATCCCGACTCACACGGGTCAAACCCGAGTCAAGGACACAAAATACCTACCCCAAATAACACCCAAGAGTAAGCTTACACGGCTAATTAACCATCAAAGACCACAAATCACAACCAACAAAACATTGGTTAGATCAAATGGAAAATCCAAATTTCTGAAATGGACAGTACAGCCCTTTCAGTCACTAGGTAGCTCGCGCCTCAATGGGGTGTCTGCTTAGCCTCTAAGCAAACTCAACCGACCTATCATCCCACATTTCTCTATAAATACCCACCATCACACAACACAATCCTTACGCGAGTGTGCGCCACCTCACCTCTCTCTTAAACTTCTAGACTCGACTTCCTAAGTCACAAAATCGACACGTGTTTACGACCTACCGATCGTAAACACAAGCCTTGCACATTTTTTTTGGTACCGTCGCCGTGCATTCGACCGACCCATTTGACCAACTCAATTCATCTATAAACATGTTTTAATTAACAGATTTTCAACATATTTTCAAAACAAAATCCTTTTTTAAGGCACCTTTTTAAACTTCTTTGATCGCGATTAGTCACAACGAGAAAAACGTCTCTAAAGTCGTCTACTTCGCAAACATCAATACACGTAAGTTTGAGGGTGTAATTATCTTATTTATTTCATGTCTTTACTGTTTTCATGAGTTTATATGCATGAACAATGCATAATACGATTAAAATATAGGTTAGACGAGCCTAAACCGAGTTTTGGCCCGAGACAGAAGCCCTTTACTATGCAAAGAGGCTCGCGCCTCTTGCGGGTTCTCGGGTCAGACTCAAACGTGTTTGTTCTCGTCTTTCCTCTTTATTTCATTTCTTATTTGTAATCGGTTTTTACCATATTAATTCATTTTTATGACAAGTACTTTAACCATAAATCATAATCACCCTTGGTTCCTTATACCATGACGGTTTATTCCGTGACTCGATGATATTATTGGTTAATTACATTTTAATGGGTATTTTAACACCCTTTTCTTTTATTTACCATTTTTCTCATTTATTTACACTTGCAAACATATTAGTCATAATTCGTAATCATCCTTGGTTCTTTATACCATGTCGGTTTAATCCGAGTACGATGACAAACTTGACTAATTACAAATAAATGAACTTAACATAATTAGTTCAAATCAAACATTTTCCTTTCACTTTTATTTCATTTTATTTTCATCTTTATCTTGGCCATATTGCATGTCACCCTTGGTTTAAATAAATACCATGTCCATTTAATTCGAGTACGGTGATAAAATGGTTAAGCACACATATTTTACATTTTTATTTATAAACTATGCTTTTCAAACTTGCAAATCCGACAACGAAAATTACTAACATAATAGTAATTATTCCGAGTCATGCAAATCATTCAAACATAAAAATACAGTTTTAAACAATCTTTTAAAATCTGGGCAGAGCCCCTTTCCTCGCCAATAGGCTCGCGCCCCAATGGGGCTGCCTGGCACTGTTCTGTCTCGTTTTGGTACTTGTCTAGGACGATCCCGATTACAGTTAACCCGAATACGTGGCGGATCAGATCGACAAGTTTACGTTTTTACACTTTGTCATTTGACACCCTTTTTCAAATAAATGGATCGTGTTAAGCATCATAATCCAAATTTGGTAAATGGATGTTTAATTTCTGTTTTTACATGCAAATCAATCTAAATCCAACTCGACATCAATTACCTGATATTTGGATTAACAAACCGACTTAGGAAATTCTCACATTTTAGGTTAAGACTTTTGGATGCGCATTCATGCATTTAAACCGTTTTATCAACTCTTGCACTTAAACAACCACGATCGATCAGTAGAGGCCGCTAACGCGGGCGGGATTGGGTGTCTGATTAAAGGGCTTCCCAATACGTACCCTCACCCCTTACTCAGAACCTTTGGATAGTGGATGGCCTTATCCAGGGCGTACGAGAGTCATTTTAGGCATAGAATGCTAAAAGGGGGACGAGTCCTTATCTTTAGTACCTATGTCAAACACCGCTTTTTGCCTTGATTTACCTAGGTATAAAGTGCATTCGAACGGGTTCCAAGCATCCCACAAATGCTTGGTGGCGACTCCGAACATCTCAACATCGTTTCGTGGCCCTTGCCGAGACGAAACCGACCGATCTAAAACGATCCAGTCGAAAGCATTTTACGCCGCCGAGCGTGGCTTTCAAGAGACCAATGTACGTCCACGGATTGGCTTGGCGTGCACGTGGCCCATGTCCACAAATCCCTCATATCTAAATCCTAGATCTACAACTATGGGTGAAGAATTTGGAAGATCCATTCACATATTCTTGTTCGTTATCACTTGGTGAGTATTGTACTATCTTTTTCCCTTTAATTTGGATAATTCGTTTTAAGACTAAAACCCTAGAATTTGGGGAATTTTTATGGGTAATGTAAATTAGTGTTTTAATTAGTATTAGGAGTAATTAATGGGTAATAATGAAGGGTTAATTAGTAGTATTAGTTGTTGTAGGATGCTTTGTGATAGTTGTTATGGAATTATGTAGGATGAGACGGTTTTATGATATGGATGTTTTGTGGTTTCAGATTTGCTTATGGAGTATGCTAAAAGGTAGGTTAATCCTGCTCTTCAATAATGTGGTCATTTCACATGTTATTGTTAATGTTGTAATTATTGTCAAATAATTAGAGTAATTGCATTATAAAATGTTTAGTGAGTAATAACCTCATTAAGGAGATAAGTATATCGGTTGAATTGCATTATAACATGATATTGGTTAAGATGATTTGATGAGTCGGTAATTGGCATATTGTGTGGTATCTTGCATTATGGTATTTGTCATGTATATTGGAGAATATGACGGTTGTGATTTTTTTGTGGTGTTACTTGGTCATTGAGGAGACGTAAGACGGTGGGAAACCGTCTTAAACTTAAGTCACCTCTTGGAGCTTCCCACTCCAAGAGGGATGTGCACATTAATGGCTTGAGTTATGGAGGGACTCGTGTGGTTGGGACAAGACGTCAAGCAGGGGATCCGGCTGGCTTCCGCACTCGCTACGTCTGGGCGTGTCCTGGTACCTGTTTTTGGTTGTTGGTATGTATGGCGTGTTTCGGTACCAGTGTGGTTGTCGGTATGTCTGGGCGTGTCTCGGTACCAAGGTGGTGGTTGTGTGATAGCATGTCATTTATTTCATAGTCATGTTGCATATTCACACACTCGTGTCGTGTCACACTTTATTTATTGAAACTAACGTTTGTGTCTCTGTGTAATTGTCACCTATTTTCGGGGTGGCCTGATGGTCTAAGTTTTAACCTCGCAAGTGCACATATTGTTGCACTATAAAGGGTCGAACACAAGGAGAAAATGAGACTACCAATTGTTACGTTCAATTGTTTAGCGAAGTCTAATAAAACAAGTTGGGTTATTATCTAACAACTAGACTAATGAACAAGAAGTTATTAAACTAAGTAAATTCTAAGATTAAGAAACTAGCAACTGAATATGGTTTTAATCAATTGAAGAAAGCCCTAGGGCGCGATTAAGTCACTAACAATTCATAATTAACACGTTAATTCGGTCAATTTATCATCTATGGGTAGCTTAGTGGGAGAAAACGCCTCTAACTCGCTTAATAACTTCCTCCCGGACTCATATTAAGACACTAGGATCCCCGAATCACCCCACTACGATTCTAGGAGGCACTAAGTATGCGATAAATTCCCGGGTTTCTAACCCTTTTTTCCAAGGTGAAAGCCAACCTGGTTCCCCAAAGGCACCCTCTCAAGGTTCTCCTTTTCGGGTTTAACCTTGATTGACAAGGAATGTAAAAAGGTAGTCAACTAGGTACCTAACCAATTCCCATTGGTGGACAAGAGTACCCAACCAACCAAACTCCTAATTAAATCATAAACAATCAAATTCCAATGGAAACCCCACTACTTTCCCTCTTGACAACAAATTTAGGTGGAATTAAGCATGTTAATTACTCATGTCGGACCTAACCACACCTTAGTGAGGAGACTTGATGTGAGCGAGTCGTTGTTCACTCAATCAAAAACATTTGTATTCTCAAAAAAACAACTAGTAAGTGGTTAAGTCGAGGTCGATCCGCGAGATGGTGTGTTTTGGGTCCGAGGTCACCACTTTATAACACCTACATCGACTTGGTTCTACCTATTCAACTATATGTATGTTCTAACAAGCCTTGAGTTAGTTTATATCTTACAAGTCTTGTTGAAAGGATAAGAGAATCATGCTAGGTTGTTAATCAAGCATTTCATCAAACATAACATGTGCATAAGTTGAAATACAATAAGCAAGCATTCATATGAACTCATTAAGCATAGATATATCCCATAATTAATCCCCTAATCCCCCACTAACCCTAGCCAGACTATAATTCTTAAGGGCTCGATATTGAGAGGTTATTTGGAGAATAAACAAGACTCAAAGTTTCTGAATTGGACTCTAAATTGAGAAAATAAAATAGCAAGTTAGAACTCAACCAAGGACTTGAAATAAACTCTATTTTTGTGTTGCAATTTTCTAAGTTAATAAGAAACAGGAACAATGATAAAAACCTTGTGAGCTGCCCAAGCATACATCAAAGGACACACACAACTTCCAGCACTAAGCAAGGAAGGTTTTCGCAAGCACACAGCCAAGAGAAGAAATGTGGAAACAAAGGTTTTACTCTTAATATTAAACTCAAATCTGAATATTACAAGGATAGATGCTTGGTTTATATAGGGACCAAGGCTTTGATCTTAGCCGTTCAAGGCTGCATCTAAGGGCCATAATTGGCTCACAAAAATTACAAGGACAACAGCTAAAAGATCTTACGCAAACTGAACATAAGAACTAGAAAACAATAAAGCATAAAACATAAAGTAAGTCTTCTTTGTTTGCTAGTTTCAGGCTTAATTAAGAGGAGTTGGACTGATTTGTAGTGACTTGAGGACATGAAGGAGATGTTTCTTGTCTTGTTTCATGTCTTAATTCAGCTCCTGGCAGTAGGACTCAGTGAGGAGGGGATAAGAGAAAAGGAGAGGACAAGCTGTCATTGTCAATGGACCACTTCATGTTCTTACCACCTTTTGGTTGTATCCTTTTGCTCTATAAGACTCCTCTTCTTGCCTTATGATGTTCACACCCTTGGGATAACTTAAGGATCATATTTAATCTCTGGGCGTGATATTTAAGACAGAAAAATTAGACTTGACAGCCCTTGTTGCACACAGATATGAAACAGACTTTGCCATAACATTCCAGAAAACAACTCTATCTTGCAGAGTTCATAACTTCCTGCTCAGGATGAAATAAAAGGTCTCACAGGTGCCAAATGAAAGCTAAAGTAGTTAGCTTTCATGTCCAAAATGAATCACCTGAAAATATGGCCAGAAACTTTACATATAGGACCTTGAGTAAGTTCAGGTTAGAAGCTGATGTTCAACATTCTTCTTGTGCAGTAGCAGCAAATTGTAAAAATCATATCTCCTTGCTCAGATGGTCTAAAAATACCCATGATAGCTTAATTGAAATATAAGGATGTTAGATTTCACCTACAAAAAGAATCACTCAAACATAACGGCTAAATCTTTAGTTATGCAGTTTTGAACACTGACATGTCATTTCAGAAAACAACATTGCATTCCTGCGTGACAGTCTTTGGAGCCCGATTCTGCAAAATATAGACATTTAATAGTGTTGATTCTAACTTCATAGGAAAGTAGACTTCTTCAAGATTTTATACATATAAAGAACATAAATATTCACCGAGTGAAACTCTAGATATGATCCTTTGAATTTGGACCTGAAATTGCTGAACTGCTGCATCAGTTTTAGGAACTTAGTTCATTTCCCCTTGAATTTGCACTTGAATAAGAGGAATGCTTAGACCCTCCTTAGCCATGTCTGATTCTGTCCAAAAGGGAGAGTCAAATAGCCTTAGCTCCTGCTCCAAACTCCCTTTGTTGAAAAACAATTGCCCTCAAACTTTTACAGAACAATTTGACCCATCACCCTTGCCCTTTGCTCATTTGGGCTCAATCAAGAAACAAAAGGTAGCATTCCTCCTGGGTCAAACACCTTCATGAAGTGTCTTGGCATTACAGGATTAACACTCTCAATCCCAGTGATAAGAATTGGTAATTCCAAACTTGAATTTGCAGTTTGCATACTCATAACAGCCTCATTGCTCCCACCCATGCTCATCCCAGTTTTTCTCTCAATGTAGTTCATATACTCAACATTAAAAGCCTAAAGAGGCTTCACCTCAAGCTTAAAAATAACATTATGACATGCTAAAACCAGCAGCAGATAGTCACACAAGTTCAACCATAATGAGAATTATCAAAACTAGTAGAGCACACTAATGCAAACAAGGACATGCAGCTGTTTTTGAGTACTCGTGTCAGCATAAACATCACGAAATGGGCTATGACTCCTTCAACATCATGTAGAGAACTTGTACTTAATATCCCAAATAATTTCAACAAGTTCTCACAATGCATTTGAAAAAAATTCACCTTCAAGCACAGGAATTTCAGAACTGGACAATAGCTTCTAACTTGATCCATCTCACCATTTTCCATTTCCAATATATATGAATTTACAGTTGAATGAACAAGATTAACTTGTAGCCTCACCAACATGTAAAAATAAAAGTGAGGAGCTGATTTGTGGCAAGTTATACCCTCCAAGATGTTGGCTTTGAAGTAAAAACCAAGGTTGGTGCAGGAGGTCAGGTTTGGTGCACTTAAGCATGGGACAACCCAAGGTCCTCCTCTTGATTTATCCTTGCTTGAACCCCAACACACCTCACCTTCAAAGGAGCCTAATAACCTATCTATCTTAAGGCTTAGAGGTTGTTGCAACTTCTTGTTTATGGGCAGCTCTAATGGACTCAAGTACATGCTTGAGCAAGCACCAAGTTCAAGCTCATGCTCTTTCTCAACAAGGACTTGGTTAGAGTGTGTAGGTGTTGATTCTTCCTCCTTGTTGGGTGTAAGGACATCAGCTACATTTTTCCTTATAACCTCATTGGACTTTGACTCAAGAGAGCCCAAGTATGGCATGACACCCCTTTGGTTTAAACTCTCCCTATTCCCAACTGTTTGAATGGGTTCTAACCGGTCCTCTTTACCCGAGGAATCAGAAACTTAAGGCCCTGCTAAGTTAAATTCAATACCCAAAGCCATGATAAGTACTTTACCAAATGAACATTTCATATCCAAATCAATTTGCTTAGCAATTTCAAAATTCAAGCCAAGATAAAATCTGATCCCCTTTTGAAAAGAACTTACTTCATTGTCACACACAAAGTGTAATTCGTCAAATAATCTAGCATACTCATGAACACTCAAGTATTTTTGCCTAAGGCTCTTAAGTTCTACCCATAATTCATTCAAGATAGAATAAGGTAGAAATTTTAATCTCATGTTCATTTCAAGTTTAAACCAATAACTTATCCTACCCTTCCCTTCCATTGTCCTTGAAAAATTAAGAGTATTATACCACAACAAAGCAACACCCTTTAAACAAGACACAACCAGTCTACACTTCTCTTTATCAGAAAACCATTTGTCTTTGAAATAGCATTCAACTTCATATAACCAAGAAACTAATGTCCTACTGTTAATACCATCAAACATGGGAAGTGTAAGGGCTTTACCTCTGCCTCTAAGGGCATGAGAGGACTTAGAAGACTCAGGGAGCAGGTGGTGTTCTCCTTGGTATAAATCAGGTGTTTTTTGTTCCCTTGGAACTCCATGGGTGCTTGTTTCACTCCTTGTATGAACACCACCTTCATACCCTTTTGTTACAGCTTGCAACTTCACCATAGCTGCTTCAAATGACTTGGATATGGAACCAAGGTCATAAGGCTTCAACTTTGAGCATGTAACATAGGGTACATCATCAATAGCTACTAATTTTCCCACGAAAAATCAGAATGACAAAAACTTTAACAAAATTAGAATGTTTATGGAGAGGACTAACCCAAGACTAACACAAGATGAAACTCATGTTATAACCTGGCTCTGGTATACCACTTTGGACTGTAATTATTATTTAAGGGCTCGATATTGAGAGGTTATTTGGAGAATAAACAAGACTCAAAGTTTCTGAATTGGACTCTAAATTGAGAAAATAAAACAGCAAGTGAGAACTCAACCAAGGACTTAAAATAAACTCTATTTTTGTGTTGCAATTTTCTGAGTTAATAAGAAACAAGAACAAGGATATATCTTCACCAAAGCACACAACAAATGGTTAAGATTGGGGTGACCTTATCAAAGCATAAAGCCAATGATAAAAGCCTTGTGAGCTGCCCAAGCATACAACAAAGGACACACACAACTTCCAGCACTAAGCAAGGAAGGTTTTCTCAAGCACACAGCCAAGAGAAGAAATGGGGAAACAAAGGTTTCACTCTTGATATTAAACTCAAATCTGAATATTACAAGGATAGATGCTTGGTTTATATAGGGACCAAGGCTTTGATCTTAGCCGTTCAAGGCTGCATCTAAGGGCCATAATTGGCTCACAAAAGGTACAAGGACAACAGCTAAAAGATCTTACGCAAACTGAACATATGAACTAGAAAATAATAAAGCATAAAGCATAAAGTAAATCTTCTTTGTTTGCTAGTTTCAGGCTTAATTAAGCGGAGCTGGACTGATTAGTAGTGACTTGAGGACAGGAAGGAAATGTTTCTTATCTTATTTCATGGCTTAAGTCAGCTCCTGACAGTAGGACTCAGTAAGAAGGGGACAAGAGAAAAGGAGAGGACAAGCTGTTATTGTCAATGGACCACTTATGTTCTTAGCATCTTTTGGTTGTATCCTTTCGCTCAATAGGACTCCTCTTCTTTCCTTATGATGTTCACACCCACGAGATAACTTAAGGATCATATTTATTCTCTGGACATGCCATTTAAGACCGAAAAATTAGAATTGACAGCCCTTGTTGGACACAAATATGAAACAGACTTAGCCATAGCATTCCAGAAATCAACTCTGTCTTGCAGAGTTCATAACTTCCTGCTCAGGATGAAAAAAAAGACCTCACAGGTGGCAATTGAAAGCTAAAGGAGTTAGCTTTCATGTCCAAAATAAATCACCTGAAAATATAGCTTGGAACTTTAGATATAGGACCTTGAGTAAGTTCAGGTCATAATCTGATGTTCAGCATTCTTCGTGTGCAGTAGCAGCTGTTGGAGTAAGTGTCCTCCGACAATAATGCGATCACAATTGTTGATCATATTGATCACATATTTAAATCTCATACCAAGAATACGAAAGGGATGATACATTACATATATAGTCAACTGGTCCACACATATCGGTAATGATTGACTGGCTAGAGTTTGACATTACTATCGTGCGACGGTGGTGATCAGTTGATCCCTTGAGGTCACACCTAAAGGACGATTCCCTTAATTGAAAAGGTTAATTAATTGTATGCCGATACAGATTAATTAATTCCTTAAAATTGAACAAATTATTATCATAAGAGAGAAAATGACATCTTATTATAATGTGATTAAATGAGATTTTATTTAGTAATTTAAGAAGTTATATTACTAAAAGTAATCGGTGTTTGCGAAACACGCGAGATGAGAATGATAAGTTAGTTATAATTACAAGATGTTGTGAATTATACTAACTAGTAATTAAATGACCATTTTATGAGAAAGTAATTTTATATTACTAGTCAATTTGTTAAATATGATTTATTTAATTTGTAAATGATATTTAATTTGTTAAATATGCATTTTAAATTAAAACATGACATAAGACATGTCACATGTCACATGACATACAATTGTACAATTGACAAAAATAAAATGGACTCCATATTACACTATAGAAACCGAAATATTGGAGGTAGTATGGGTGAGAGGGTGTTTTGTTTAATGGATAAATAAAACACTATGATTACCTACAATGTAGGGTAGTCTTACACCTACTTTACTTAATAAGAACAAAAGTAAAAAGGAAAGACCATGCATTGGTCTTACACACTCCTCCAACCGGTTTTGTGAGCATGCATAGAGAATTTTATTCTCTTAATTTCATTATCATTCATTTTCTAATATCACATGCAAAAGGTTCATGTATTTTCTCTCTTCTCTCTCTTTAATCTTCATCAAAAAGATGAGATTTTAATTCAAATTGTTCATGAAAGATTACTAAAATTATTAATGTAATATATGAGTATTAGTAATCGATTTTAAGGTAAACTACATTACAAACATCTAGTACATGTTAGTTTGTGGGATTAAGGGATAGTTTTGGGTGCTACTAATTGGAGGGCTTCTATTTTGAAGTCATGAATGTTCATCCAATATTGGAAAGCTCAAGAACTAACAAGAAGGAGATCTTGTTGGTGCCCATTTGACCGAAATTTTAATGGTGAGAAATTGATTTTCTTATCTCCTCTTATTTAGTTTGCATGCGTAAGATCTAGAATTTATTTTATGACTAAATAAATTTGAAACATATAAGAATATGTTAAGTAATGAGATATAGATTTCCAACATGCGGTATCAAGAGCACAAGGTTGTTTGCATGCAAATCGGTTATAGTTTTTCCGAGTTATACGATTAACATATAAAACTTGTAAATTTGTGTTATTATGATATATCACGAAAATAATTTTTGCATGTTAAAGTTTCTAATTCTAAAATGTATTTAGGATATTTTGGTTAATTTATGGATTTTTATTGTTCATTTTATTTAATATTGGCATTAAAATGTGATTTTTATGACAAAAATGTCAATTTTGGACGAAAATTAGCTAAACTTCGAATTTTCCAGTGGTTTTTGGATATGTTTTCACATATATTATTTTTAGATGATCTGGAAATTTTCAAAATTTTTGGAGTTCTTATGCTCGAAATATGGATTTTTCATGATAAAAATCGAATTTAAATGAAAAATAGGTTAATATGAGAAATATTTCGAATCTGATCATATAAATTTAGTATTTTGTCACATGCAATTTTACAAGATGTGTGTAAAATAATAGGCTATAATGAAGTCTTCATGCATGATTTATGGATTTTTGATGAAAAATAGCATAAATAGTGACTTAATTAGTGAAAAATTGCTAAAACATACTTCATGACTAAGAAAAAACGTCACATGTTGCATTTTATTATCTTTTTCAGATCTAAAATTGAAAAGTTGATGAATATAATTTTTCTCATGTTTTTATGATTATAAATGTTAAATCCGATAAACCGCAACATTGTTTTTCCAGATAATTTTCGAAAATTTTAACCTAAGTTTTTGAATATTATGAGTGTCATGGTATTTTTCCAGAATGTTCATAAGTTTAAATTTCAAAATTTGAATTTATTTGAGATTTTTGTGATTTATTTGAAGTTTATGGCATTTTATTGTAATTTTGAGTCCATTAATGAACAATTTTAAGAAATATAAGTTAATTATAGTCAAATAGTTAGTGGAGACTAATTTTGAGTCCTAAGAGGTTAGGGTAATTAACTTGTGCATAAATATGAATTTATGTAATTTATTGTGATTTTAAAAGGTTGAATCACGCAAATCCGTAAAAACCGATTAATATACGATATTGGCTCCTTAAAGGCGATTTAGTATTAAATTGGGCATGTTCATACATATTATAATGCTGCATTTTATTTATGATTGTCATAATTTTATTTTATGTAATTTTGAATTATGTAATTTTACTTAGTATGGCCTTAGTTTTTAATTGGTATTACCCGAAATGTATGGGAATATCGATTCGGTTGTAATTTATTGTGATCTCGTATCACCGTTTTGTAATTTAATAGATTTATTTTATTTTAATTACAAATGTATAATAGGAAATTATGTAATTTGTTATGTAATTTTATTATTTCGGAGTTCCTTGAAGACGGTGTCACTCAAGGAAGACGATACATAAAGACGGTGTTACCTCGAGATGCGTGCCTCAACCGAAGTTCAAGGGACCAATGGAGTTGGTTTCCGAATATGTAATAGTTAAATAGGTTTTCTATTTTAGGAAGGCCATACTAGGATTTATTTTTTTATGCTTTGCATTTTATTTATATGTCGCATGCATCGCTAAATCGCCATAACTAAAACATGCATCATCTTTTAATCGAGTTTATCGACCGTGTCAATTAGAATTATCGTAGTTCACCGCTTTAGTTCACTTAAAACGTGATAGATAATAAATTGACATGACCTCTCGCTAAAATAATCAATTGAGACTTAGCCTTACCAAAAATTAGAAACCATGAAGTACCAGTTTCGCAAGGGAGTTGAGCCGGCTTTACCGTAAGACAAACCTTGTTACGTTGGTGAAGTGGGTGATAAATGTCTATCCACTGAATTCATGTTGCACTACTACAAATACAGGCAACCACAACGGCCCTTTAACAACGCTTATTCACGAAAATCATCAAAACACGTTGTAGAATTTATTCCGCGAATTTTACCAAACTTAATTACAACGGTTATGTGTTGTTAGCCGTTGTTATTTGTTTTAACAACGGGTCATACTTAAACAACCGTTGTTAATGAAAAAACTAATAACAACGGTTAAATTTTAACCGTTGTTAATGGTTTGGCGCCAAATTAGTGAAAAGTAATCACAACGGTTATATTAGAACCCGTTTTTAATACTTTTTAACAACGGTTGTAATCTCAATAACCGTTGTTATTAATATTATGAAAATCTTAAGAACAACATATTGCTTTATTCTGCTATACGCTACAAACACAAACACAAGCTAATACTGCTACTATATCATCCTCCATTCCTCCCTGATCGTCTCTCTGTCTTCATCTCCCTTTGTTGTCACGTCTTCTCTCCCTCATCGCGTGTTTATCAATCGGTATATATATGTTTCTTAGCAACGCTTATTATAACTAGATATAGGATTTTTTGGATTATTATCTAATTTGTTGATAATTTAGCTTAATTGCTTTCCGAATTTCGTTTATTTGTTTGCCTATTATTGTATTTTCTGAATTAGTTGCCTATTATTACGAATGTAGAATAATGACTCGAACTTGGATGATTGATGCAAATATGAGTGACCGCACCTACAAGGATGGTTTAGCTGAATTTTATGAATTCGTTTCGAACAATTTGAATGGTTCTTCTAGTATTGCATGTCCTTGTGAAAGATGTGGTAATATTAGCTATATGGCTTTTCCGGACGTTAAAATACACCTAGAAAAGTGGAGATTTAGTCGATCCTATACACTTTGGATTTTTCATGGGGAATCATTAGAGGAAGAGAATAACTCGGAAGAAGATGATGTTGAGGTACACGAAAGGCTAACTGATGATCCCGAGTTTTGCCGAGTTTTTGAGTTGGAAGAGTTGGAAGTAGAGAAGTTGAATGTTGGGTCTATAGATAATGAAGAGAATGATGATGAGTCCATTGCTTTTGAAGATGTAGGTGATGACACTAGTAATTGGGATGACCTTAACAACATGTATGAGAAGTTGTGTGAGTCTGAAGCACCTCTTTATCCTGGTTGTAAGTTCACAAAAATGTCGGTTGTGGTGAAGTTGTATAATATCAAGGGGGCAAATGGGGTGAGTGACACGTGTTTCACTAGTTTTTAGCCTTGATAAAGGAGTTGCTTCCTGATGGTAATGTTCTACCTGTTAAGACATATGAGGCGAAAAAACTAATAAGAGGAGTGGGTATGAAATATGAGAAAATACATGCATGTCCAAATGATTGCATATTGTATCGGAAATTATATCAAAACTTAACCAATTGCCCTAAATGTTTGGAGTGGCGTTATAAGGATAAGGAAGGGATCCCGGCTAAGGTGTTGTGGTATTTTCCATTGATACCAAGAGTCATAAGGATTTATGCGAATCCCGATGATGCAAAAATGTTAACTTGGCATGAAACGGGAAGAATAAATGATGGAAAGCTAAGACACCCGGCAGATGGTAAGCAATGGAAATCGTTCGACGCTAAGTATCCCGAGTTCGGCAATGAACCTAGAAACTTACGTCTAGCGCTGTCCGCTGATGGAATGAACCCACACGGAAACATGAGTAGCCAACATAGTACTTGGCCAGTAGTGTTGGCTATTTATAACTTACCTCCATATGTGTGCATGAAAAGAAAGTATTTGATGTTGTCGTTGTTAATTTCCGGCCCTAAACAACCTGGAAATGATATAGATGTATATTTGGAACCTCTTCTAGATGATTTGCGATTGTTGTGGGATAGTGGGATAGAAGTATTTGATGCATATAAGAACGAAACTTTCAATTTGAGAGCGATGTTATTGTGTACAATAACCGACTATCCGGCTTATGGCGACCTTTACGGGCACACGAGTTCATGGGAAAGAGGCTTGTCCATTGTGTGGGGAGGATATCGAGTCCGAATACTTGAAGTCTTCTCGTAAGTATGTGTATATGGGAAATAGGAGGTTCTTGTATCATGACCATTGTTATCGCAAGATGCGGAAAGCATTCAATGGAAGACAAGAACTTCGTCAACCTCCTAGAATTTTGAGTGGGCATGAAGTTTATCGGAAAGTAAAGCATATTGAGATAGATTATGGGAAGAAGAGCGGCTCTAAATTGTCTACTCGTGGGTATAAGAAAAGATCCATATTTTTTGATAAACTTCCATATTGGCATGACCTAGAGGTCAGGCATTGCCTCGATTTCATGCACATTGAGAAAAAATACGTGATAATATTATCAATACCCTTCGAATGTTCTGGTAAAACAAAGGATAACGCCGCAGCTAGGGAAGATATGAAAATGATGGGTATTAGGCTAGAGTTGGCACCACAGAAGAGAGGTAATCGTACATTTTTACCGCCAGCAGCAGTTTATACCCTTTCACGGAATGAGAAAAAAGAGTTGTGTGCATGCTTGAATGGAATTAAAGTGCCACATGGTTATTCGTCGAACATCAAAAGCCTAGTGTCGATGCAAGACCTAAAACTCACCGGGTTAAAGTCACATGATTGTCACACTTTGATGCAACAATTACTACTGGTGGCTATTCGTTCCATTTTACCTGAAAAGGTAAGATATGCTATAACTAGATTCTGTCTCTTCTTCCGGTCCATATGCGAGAAAGTCATCGATCCCGATGACGCGGATTCATTGCAGGACCTCGTTGTAACCTCTCTTTGTCAGTTGGAAATGTATTTTCCACCCTCTTTCTTCACTATCATGATTCATCTGACCATTCACTTGGTTAGGGAGATTTTGTACCTTGGGCCCGTGTACTTGAGATACCAGTATCCTTTCGAAAGATTGATGAAAGTCTACAAGGACTATACATCTAATCGGTATCGTCCAGAAGGTTGTATTGCTGAACGCGCTATTTTAGACGAAGCTCTTTCATATTGTTACGCTCATCTCTCCCCGAAGGAGTTGATTGGCGTTCCTAAGAATCGTCATAGTGACTGGATGACCGGAAAAGGTATTAGGGGCGGGTTGAAAAAATTGTGACACGTGAAATGTTGCATTTAGCACACATGTATGTGCTAAACAACGAAGATGAGGTGCAACCTTATATTCAACAACACAAAGATGAGCTCAAATACGATCACCAAAACAAGACCGAGAAGTGGATTGCGAACGAGCATACGAAGACGTTTCCAGAGTGGTTTAGGAATATTGTCTTACGGTGTCTTGATCAAACTGGACATCTCTCCTAGGTTACTACGTCTTGGTTTAGGTCCAAATGCCAGGGTCACCTTTTACAACAGTTTTGCCATTAATGGATATACTTTTTACACCCATGAGCAAGATGAGGTGAGCACAATGCAAAATAGTGGTGTGAGTTCTGAATTTGAGGCAATGCACTTTGCTACTTCAAAAGATAAAAAGCCTATTTGGGAAAATGCCTTTATTATGGTGTTATTCAAGAAATATTGGTACTAGATTACATTGATTTCACAATGCCTTTGTTTCGATGTAATTGGGTTGATAACAACATCCATTGTGTCCGAAAGGATAAGATGGGATTTACGTTGGTCAATCTGGGTAAGGTTGGCAATAATAAGGATGATCCTTTCATAATGGCATCCCAAGCTAAACAAGTGTTCTATGTCACCGATCCTATGGATAAGAAGTGGTCTGTTGTACTGTCTATAAGGAAAAGAAGGAGTAGTCCATCCGATAATGATGATGATGATCGGGATGTCGTTTTTGAGGGAATGGATCAGTCTACCACCGTATCTTATTTCGACGATGTTGACACTGATCATGAGGACACCGAAAGCATCTATATGCGTGATGACCATGGTGAAGGTATTTGGGTTAACGAAGAAACTATGACATCCAAGAAACGCGTCCCCGATCCCGAGATAGTTCATCGGGACACATACGATATATGCATGCATCTTTGGTGTAAGTTGTCTTATTTTCTTGATCTTATTATTAGATGTGGATCTTTGGTGTTGAAATTGCTGAATAATGTATTGTTACTGAGTTTGGACGTAATGGAATTCTGATAATTTTTTAAAAAAAAGAGGTTCAACAATAACAACGGTTATATTTAAATTACCCGTTGTTAATACTTTCAACAACGGGTGTAGTACCTCTACCCGTTGTCAATTATTTTTTTGACGTATTTCATTTTGGCGCAAATTTGGTGAAAATATATTACAACGGGTATATGTTACCCGTTGTAATAAACTTTTGACAACGGTTGACTTTTATTGACCTGTTGTTATTAACATATAACAACGGTTCTTATTTGAGCACCCGTTGTTAATAGTTTGTCTTAATAAAAAACTAATATAGAAACCCATCCAGCATGCCATACACAAACTAACACACACAACATTATTACTCCAACCGTTGGTATCCTGTGTTAATCCTTCTCTCTTCCTCGCTTTTTACATTCTTCGCCGCAGTTTCCGAAACCCGAGAATCCGTTGCCTTCCCTTATCATCCTGCTCGTTCTCTTTATCATCATCATCAACAGGTATGTTCACTTTAATTTTGTGTTTCGTCATTAGGGTTTTAAGATGATCATCTTGTTTCTTTTTTCATGCATTTGTTTGTTTTTCGTCTTCTTTGTTATCTTTATCATCCCGCATCATCTACTTTACTCCTCTTATCGGGGTTTAGGATTTTAGAAGCTCAATCTGTTGTTTTAAATTTTCATTCCTATTAGGGTTTAGGGTTTTAGATAATACTGTGCATGTACGTTGTTAAGTTGTTCATTTCCTATATCATTCATATTTGGTTTTTAGGATTATCATGGGTGAAAAACGTAAAAGAAGTCAAAAGAATAATGAGCCTGGTGATAATAAGCCTGGTGAGAGGGGTGCTACGAAGTGCAAGAAAGTCCTTGCAGCTATAGCCGCTAAACAGTGCCGTTCGAAATAACATGGAGTGAGAAGGGTTTCCCCTTTTGGTCCAAATGCGGGTCTTTTCTCCGGTTGGATTGGTGCTTGCACAAGACAGTTTTGTGCCTATCCATTTAGAGGATGTTAAAAGTTTGAATCCAAAATTGGCGGAGTTATACTTGGCTCGTATAAAGGAAGGCTTTATTATACCCGATGAAAGTCATGATGAGTATTTAATGCATAAAAGCGGTGATGTCCACGGGCGGTGGAAGTGTGGCGTTGCTAGGGATTGGTTGTATGTGGACAAGGCAACGGGGAGATGCGTAAGAGCCCACCGGAAAACAAGTGTCCCACCATCAAGCAGGAAGAATGGGATCTTTTCAAAAAGATGAGAACTACTGAGAAGTTTCAGGTTAAATATCCTCGCCTTTTAACGATTTACCTATCATTTTTTTAATTAATGAGTCCTTTATATAATCTTTTTATTATCTCATCTACTTGCGCTTTTATATAATTATTTGAAGGCCGTTAGCAAAAGAAATCGTGCTAACATTTCATGCAAGAAGGGGAAATTCTATGGTTCTCGAGGCGATTCTGAGAAAGATAGAAGAGGACCTCGTAAGTAGCATGCATTATTGCCCTGTGAGACTTTATTTTTTAATCACACTTGGACTTGCATTGATACACATTTACGTGTATAAATGTTACCATGTTAATGTGTAGGTGGCAAAGGGAGTGAAAGAGGTGGATCGGCATGTAACTTATAAACATGGGCACACGCCTAAAGGATCCCGGTCGTCGCATGACAAATACGATGTGGAAGTTTTGGCCAACATAGTAAGCATTATTTTATTAAGACGAGTTCATTACTAACTTTATTATTTTAGTCACAAATATAATTTGAAGTTTATTTAATATATTATAGGATAACGTATTGAAAGAGGTAGAAGAAGGAAATTCACTCCCGGTGGTCGTAATGACGTTCTTGCTAGAGCGATCGGCCGACCCGAACATCCAGGTCGTTTGAGGGGCGTCCGTTACAGGTTGGAGTAACGAAATATTATGGGAAAAGCGCCCGGATAAAGAAGAAAAGGAAGACTAAGTCCGAGAAATTTGACATGGTAACATTTATTCTATTATTTTCATTTAAGTTCAATTCACATGTTATTGTTGGGATAAAAATTGCTTGAACATTACATTCTTGGCAAGCGACTTGATTAATGGCATCCGTACTACTAAATTTGAATCTTTGGAGGTAAGCTTTCGAAGAAGAAGTGAAGATGATGGAGGATGTCATTTCTAAAGGGGGTAATAATAAGGTACAACAGATTGGTGAAGAGGCCGCTACTACCTTGGCAATACATGAGAAGGAAGTATCGGTCAACGAGATTCAGAAAGATCAGGTACCTAATAATGCTTCTGAAGTTGTAACAACTAAAGCCGATCAGGTACCTAATATACTTCCTTATTTTTCTTTTGTTTTTTTTTTTGGGTAAGATCGGGGGTGTGTTCCTTTGCCAACCCGACATGGTGCCATTGAATTGGTTAATTTTATTAGGTAAATAATGGGTGTGAAAAGGAGATGCAACTTGATGAGAAGGCGGTGATGGAAAACAAAGCATACATCCCCTTCAAGTCGGTTCCCTGTTTTTTGATAAGGTATGCATGAAGTGTTTAATTAGTTAAATTTATATGAATGTTGAAGTTTGTGCAAAAATCGGCTTGAGACAAAAAGCGTTTTTGCAAAATCTTTTGAATTTTGAAGCGTTTTTGCAAAGATATATATAATAATGTATATGTATGTGTATATTCTTTAGGCCGTAAACAATAGGCCGAGTTATTCTTCTTGACCCTAATAGAATCGAAAAGCCACATGTGCGTGTTGGCGGGGGTCTCGTAGAAAACAAATCTGCGGCGTGAAAGCGTAGTTATTCATGGCGAAAAACTTTTGCCGAATCATACAATAGTAGAGATAACTACAGTCTTTCCAGGCCATGAAAACTTTCCCTTTGCCTGTCCCGATTCGTGACGACATTACCATTACGGGAGATGCGCTTGGAAGTTTCATCCAATGGCCTAATACTCACATCTACTTGGCGAAGATGTCTCGCCGCCTCACTTTGGCAAATGGAAAGCGGTTGGGGTTAGAAGAAATACCTTTATATATATATATGTGTTACATTTTTAATTGTTGAATGTTTTTATATGTTAAATTTATATGTTATTTTTTTTTTGTAGGGAACAAAAAAGGCGGCTTTAGCGGATAAGCCTAAGTCCACAGACATGCCAACAACCTCGACTTCACAACAACTTGATGAGGTATGTATTTAATTAACTTCTCCATTTTTTAAAAAATTAACCTCGCCCCTTTATTTATATTTTTCTCGTATTTATAAAAAGCATGGTAATTTTGTGTAGGGGACAAAAAAGACCGATAAGCCTAAGTCCCAGTCTTACTGCTACTACTACCTCATCATTGAAAGAGCGGGTTGACGAGGTATTTAATTAAGTACGCTTTTATTTTTATTACTCCAACTAGGATATGTTACCTTTGGATTTTTTATTATTTTAATTATCTATACTACATGTGTAGGATGGTGGTAGTAGCACCACATCAAAGACTCATTCTTTCCGTAGTGAAAGTTAGGAGTATAAACTCCACAAAATATAAAGGGAAGGATTACATGCAAAAAGTAAGAACGGGGACGTGATGAGGCGTATGAGGAGGCTGGCCATCGCATAGCCTCCGAGCAAGCGATAATTATTCCGCTCGAGGAGGATATTCTAGGGGCGGCGCCAAGCATGCATATCATGGGATCGCTAGCCGTATGGGAAATTTGGACTAGACAGATTGATATAGCACACATATTTGTTTGGATGAAGTAAGTTTCTTAATAAATAATTTCATAGTCTAATATTCGACTACTAGTATAGGTAGATAGTGTTTTAAATACGGAATTAATACCGTAATAATGTAGGATATTGCAAACCGAGTGATCCCGAGAAGAATATTCCATCGATCAATACGGATTCATGTGCCCCTATGTTTTATCTTTATTTATTCCGGATTTCTCGTTCGAACAACGGGTAGATTATATTGCTCAGCAATTGGCGACAACCAAGAAGCTGATTTTTGGCGTTTATAATGAAAAAGGGTAATAAACAAATTAATATTACGTTTCCCCCTACAATTGCATTTTCATAACTAATATATGTACTTGTTAATAATGATGATGTCTCTTGATGTAGGACTCATTGGGTGCTAGCACCATCATCATGCCGAAACAAAGAAAAAAGTTTTACGGTTGGACTCTTTACATCATCAACCAAGCGAGACTTTTAAGCACTTGATTAAAATGTAAGTTTATAATACTGATTTATTTATAATAACATTTTCAATTTTTATTTATAGAAAAAAGCTCGTTCATATTTTTGCCCCTAAAAAAATTAGTTTCTGCCTCCTTTTTTATTTTTTAAAAAAAGGGCCTTTAAGAAGAAAAGAGCAAACGAGGAGGATCAACCCACGAACGATTCTGATGTTGGCCCTGATTTTTTTACGATAACAGGGGTACGTGCTCAAATACAATAACATTAAGTGCAAAATCTGTGTTTAATACTAATACAATACCTAAAGTTCAAGATTATGATGTGAGCCTTCTCTCGTTTGTTTGTTTTTATGTAATAATAGGCCCCTCTTGACCCGGATAGCATACAATGTGGATACTACGCTTGTCGGTTCATGTTGGAGATTATTAGGCGAAGATATCTCGTTATTCCAGAAAGGGTTAGTAATAATTTAAACATGTGTTTATTACTTTTTTTTAAATTAGAGCTAATGTTGTCTTGCAATTGCTGCTATATATACCATGATGTTGCTAATGTTGTCTTGCTTGCTGCTATATATACCATAATGTATTCTCTTTGTTTTTTCCGCAGTATGTAATCAACCAGTCACAACAGATTGAGCAATACTCAAGTATAGATATAGACGAGGTAAGAGACATGTGGGGCAACTACGTCTTAGAATATATATAGATAGAAATGCATGATACTATACTCACAGTTTAGATCAGCTTATTAGTAATTTTTTTGTTGAAGTTAGGGAATGATTAATTAGTTCATGTAAATTCAACTCCTTGTAATTATATATATATATGATCTTTCTTTGTTGTATGTGGTTGAATTGAATCTATTGAGTTCGATGAACCGGCTATGATTTATCTTTGGTCTTTGGTATATGGTCTTCTTGATATATGCGAGGTTTTGAATGGCATGAAACAAATTTAATTTTTCAGAACATTAGGTGTACGTAATAAAAACGGTTACTAAAAAAAAACCGTTGTGAATACCTTTCACAACGGTTAATAAAAATAACACCGTTGTGAATGACATTTACAAATACCCGCGCATAATATTCAACAACAGGTTTTAATCAAAGAACCGTTGTTAAAAGTATTCACAATTTTGGAGGTAAAATTACAACAACGGGTATTAAACAAAGAACCGTTGTTACTTTATATTTCAACAACGGGTATTTAACATAAACCCGTTGTCAAAAGACTTCATAATTTTGGAGGGAAAGTTACAACAACGGTTATACATACGACAACCGTTGTTATATTATTCCCTCCAAAATTTTGAAACACTTTCCACAACGGAGAACACCCAACAACAACGGCTTTTAACCGTGGTGAATACTTTAGACAACGGTTTCACTAAATAAGCAAACCGTTGTAAATACCTTCTACAACGGCCGCTTTAACAACGTCCGCTTTTTTTATTTTACAACGGTTTTTACCCGTTGTTATAGGCTGTATCTGTAGTAGTGTTGATGAGGGTTTCATCGGCCATACCGTGCCCAAGTTGATGTGGATATGGATCATGGACACATTTATTCGAAATTTGGATTGAGCTCAACGGAAGTATTCGTGACCGTAGTCGCATGTGTTCCGGGCTAAAGATAAATGTTAATGTAATTTTATCGACCAAGAGTTCTAGAAGTAGAATCGATTAAAGCGTTAATCCACCGAGTTATATTGATAAGGGTTTCATCGGCCCTACCGTGCCCAAGTTAATATGAATTTGGATCTTGGAATCATTTATCATAGTTGGGTAGAGGTCACTATATAAATGTTTTATTTGTTATTTACAAGTATTAATAAAACGATAAATGTTAAGTTTTCCACTATTCCGTTATTATATTGTTCTATTTCTTTACCACAATTCATATACGATATCATTTCGGTTTTTGATTCAAATCTTCATTAAAACATCGTAACTAAAGACAAATATGAATTTGCTTCTAAAACCTCATATGAACCATTGCTAAGGATCTCTTGTAAAGAGTATAGATTAAATTTATTCATTATCAAACAGGTTTTTGATTCTTGACTAACACATCTACTTACAATGGATTGTTTTTCATATACTTAACTAAATTAAGTACCTTGAAACGTTAAATTGTTTTGGTAATTAGATTTGTCAGAATTCGTAATTGACCAAAAAACGCAACCACTTCAATGAAAGTTTTAAGACTAAAACGATTGAATTGAAGAGTAATCTTCATAAGATTCAACTTTGCTTCTCTAAGTAAAGACTCTTTGAAATGAGTGGGAGCATTCTCTTAAACCGTTAAGAAAAGAATGAGGTTCAAGAAGTAAAGATTATAATGGAATTGATACAAGGTATTGTTAAAAGTAAAGTTGTTGAGAATATCGATACTAAACCTATCAATCCCGACCGATAAAGTTTCCACTGTCTTAAATGTTGGACACTAGAAAGGAAACTACCCCAAATTATTGAAGAATCAACAAGTTAGTTGTGGGACATCTAATGGGACCTTCTTCTTTAAATGTTTATTTGATTAAACATAAATTTTGCTAGTACTAATTCGTTAATATTAGAAACCAGTGGAGGTTTTCATCATTGTATTCGACACATAGGATGATTAGAATAGGACGACTAGCAACGATAATGTCGAGAGATAGAGTAATTGTGTACTCAATCTAGTTTTTGGATTTAAAGTTGTACTTAATTGTGACTATTAAGTGCACAAACTCTAAATAAGAATATAAACTTGTTAAGATACAAAAGAGGTTTCACTTTTGGGACCCTATACACCACGATTTGATGTATGGCTAGCCCATTATCAAGGTGAATATATTCTAAACCAAACTAGAATGATATATCATGTAGATGATGTAAGACTCAAATTGGTAACCCAAGATTAAACCTTAAATTCTGGAATGATGAACGCAAAGAGTTATCGAGTACTCTTGAAGCCATTAGATTGTTAATGGTTTATGCGTATCTTGTATTCAAAGCATGATATCTCGTGCCTTTTGGTTGAAAAGGAGATCGAGGTTGTAAATCATTGATCCATAAGAAGTTGATCATTTCCTTTTACCAACGATTTAAGTTGATGCTAATGTGTTCACTTAATAAGATAAATAGAGAAATCTTTGAAGAAGTTCAAAAATTCAAAGAATCACGATTTAGTCGTAATGGGATTATCAAAGTGAAGACTTTGATATAAACCAAAGGAAATGTGATATAGTATCACAAATTAATCTCTCTTAGCACGCATTATGGGATAATGTGTGATTGGATAAGAATTCAAACGCTATTCGATATGGTTTGGACTTCAATCAAGTTACTTTGAGTTACTTGATCACTTTTGGGGATTTTATCATTTTGTCTAAATTATTTTTCCACTAAATCTAAAACGGATTATATGAGATATGATATGGTAGTGTACCATGCTTGTATGTTTTCACAAAGAAACAAATGCTCATTTTTCCCTTTCAATTATCACGAGTACGACGGGTTTGCGGCTCATGAAGCTGTCTTTCTAAAATACAAGTTTATTTTTAGAAGACAGAGTGGGAGAAATTATTCAAGAGCCACAAACAATGCCACATAGAATGTTATGTCGCAAGAAACTGGTCTTTCTTGACTACATGAGACGTTTTGTGTAAGATGTTGTTTCTTTAAAACCTAGGAGGTTAAATTCGTCACTTGTTGAAAATGATGAATTCATGCCACTTTTATGAAAGTAAAGAGCTTATAACTTACAAAAGAAATCGTTTGATTCAAGTTGATTACTTCTAGAAAGTAATGAACATATGACTTACATGAGAGTGTTTAAGTCACAACTCACTACAAGGCTTAGAACCATGAAAATCCGAAATTAAAAGTCTTGATTAGTGTCAAAGGGTTTTTTGCACTAATAAAGAGAGATTTCAAAGCAAGATTGGTGGCAAAGAGTTTTGCACTGGTTGAAATGCTTAAGTCTATTTCGATCTTCTTAGGGATTGTGTTTCATTATTATGAAATACATAGCGAGTGAATCTAAAACCCACTTCTTCAATTAGAAGGAATGTATTAAATACATGTCTTGAGTTTTATAGATTCTTGCAATCCTAAGATAATGTGAAACTTAAGAGAGAATCTTAAGTAGGACATCAATGAGTTGGAATCAACATTTTGATCATGTGATAAAACGTTTCTCAATAAGTCGAGAAGTTGTGTTTATACATGGAGTTTAGTGGGAGTTACGGAAATTTTAATTAGTCTTATATGTGGATGACATATTGATCATTAAGAATGATTTAAGACTTTTGGAGTATTATAATACATCTTGAATATCCGGATTTATGAAGATAAATCCACATGATATTAGCGTCAATAAGAAGTCTTATGTTGATAAGATTCATGGCTAGTTCAATTAAATTGAACATATTTGATTGATTCCATTTGCTTCCGCTGCCGGATCAATTAAATAAGTAATGATGTATAACACTTCATATGCTTCGAGTATGATGAATTGTTTTAAAATCGAATTTAAGTAATCTTTACCAAGTAAGCCATAAAGATTACCCTTAAGTGCTTGCAGAAGCATTAAGGAAGTAAAGCAAAGTGTTTTTGATGTAATTTTGTGTAAGGGTGTTACACAAGTGACAATTGACAATTGAGATTGCGCATGGTTTATGACAAAACCATAATCAAAACACATTAGGATGGTTAAGATACCATTGTGGCTATGTTAATTAAGAAGTAGATTTTCTAGAATCGTTCTAGGCAATAAAGAACAATGAGAGATATTTATAACGGAAATTGAGTACACTTGCAATCATGAGATGTGCAAGAGGATGAGTCCGCACTGTGAAAACAGTGGGAGCTATTCTTAGGCTAGAGGACCTATGTCTTGATTGGATCTCGACACGTACTCAGAAAGTTTTGTAATGCAAATGTATACATTACAAAGGAAAACGAGTATGTAGTAAGGTTGAGTAAGGTACAAGAAGTTGATAAAACCTACTAACCAAAGCCTTCTCATAGGCTTAACATGATGAGTCATGTCATTTCAATTAAATTGAGATGAACAACTACATTCAAGATCAAACTGGATTATAGAATATGAAGTAGTAATCAGGCATTGACTATTCATATGTGATAATCGCATTTGTCGTTCGAGTTTTTACTTTTAAAAAAAAACTCTTTTCTTATACTTTGTTACATCCAAACGGGTTGTAGAGACAACATTGAACCCCGTTAAAGTGAACACGGATTAGCATTGTATTCGCCCATAGTCACTTGTATGAGGTGACGTCTCGAAGTGACTAGAGTGTGATGCGATTGATGGCAAGTTCAAGTGCCATAGAGTCATGTGAGATGACTAGTCGATCACATAGGCAGACTATTAGGAACACTTTGTCGGGCAGTGACCACTTATAGAGTTCTTGAAAATTTATATAGCCTGGTCGTGGCGAGAGCTACTATAGTATTCTAATGAGTCGATTCTTTTGACTAAAGACTGTTCGCCTAAGGTGGCACAGTTTCAGATTAACTTTGATTTGTGTTACTACGACCTTCGTAAATGGGGTCAAATGGGCATATTTTGGGTTATGATGGCTGTGGCTAGTCGAAGGGAGTAAGTGCGATAGGAATTGTCCACCCCTTTGTCAGGGTTAAAATAATATCTCAGGGCCACTCGAGGAGTAATGAACTGGAAAAGCGTGGCCACGCTCGGAATGTATCTATGATAGATAAATCCGGTCAATCAGTTATTCTCCAGATCGAGGAAACCAATCTCGATATGATCACTTGCAAGTACGACCCAAAACACACCTTGCATTGAGTGGGAGATAGTAATAGGACAAGAGAATTGGTGACGCACACTTGTCGAGGACAAGTGGGAGATTGTTGGAGTAAGTGTCCTCCGACAATAATGCGATCACAATTGTTGATCATATTGATCACATATTTAAATCTCATACCAAGAATACGAAAGGGATGATACATTACATATATAGTCAACTGGTCCACACATATCGATAATGATTGAGTGGCTAGAGTTTGACATTCTTGTCGTGATGGACGGTGGTGATCGATTGATCCCTTGAGGTCACACCTAAAGGACGATTCCCTTAATTGAAAAGGTTAATTAATTGTATGCCGTCTGATTAATTAATTCCTTAAAATTGAACAAATTATTATCATAAGAGAGAAAATGACATCTTATTATAATGTGATTAAATGAGATTTTATTTAGTAATTTAAGAAGTTATATTACTAAAAGTAATCGGTGTTTGCGAAACACGCGAGATGAGAATGATAAGTTAGTTATAATCACAAGATGTTGTGAATTATACTAACTAGTAATTAAATTACCATTTTATGAGAAAGTAATTTTATATTACTAGTCAATTTGTTAAATATGATTTATTTAATTTGTAAATGATATTTAATTTTTTAAATATGCATTTTAAATTAAAACATGACATAAGACATGTCACATGTCACATGACATACAATTGTACAATTGACAAAAATAAAATGGACTCCATATTACACTATAGAAACCGAAATATTGGAGGTAGTATGGGTGAGTGGGTGTTTTGTTTAATGGATAAATAAAACACTATGATTACCTACAATGTAGGGTAGTCTTACACCTACTTTACTTAATAAGAACAAAAGTAAAAAGGAAAGACCATGCATTGGTCTTACACACTCCTCCAACCGGTTTTGTGAGCATGCATAGAGAATTTTATTCTCTTAATTTCATTATCATTCATTTTCTAATATCACATGCAAAAGGTTCATGTATTTTCTCTCTTCTCTCTCTTTAATCTTCATCAAAAAGATGAGATTTTAATTCAAATTGTTCATGAAAGATTACTAAAATTATTAATGTAATATATGAGTATTAGTAATCGATTTTAAGGTAAACTATATTACAAACATCTAGTACATGTTAGTTTGTGGGATTAAGGGATAGTTTTGGGTGCTACTAATTGGAGGGCTTCTATTTTGAAGTCATGAATGTTCATCCAATATTGGAAAGCTCAAGAACTAACAAGAAGGAGATCTTGTTGGTGCCCATTTGACCGAAATTTTAATGGTGAGAAATTGATTTTCTTATCTCCTCTTATTTAGTTTGCATGCATAAGATCTAGAATTTATTTTATGACTAAATAAATTTGAAACATATAAGAATATGTTAAGTAATGAGATATAGATTTCCAACAGCAGCAAATTGTAAAAATCATATCTACTTGCTCAGATGGTCTAAAAATATCCATGATAGCTTAAATGAAATCTAAGGATGTTAGATTTCACCTACAAATAGAATCACACAAAAATAACGGCTAAATCTTGAGTTCTGCAGTGTTGAACACTAACAGGTCATTTCAGAAAACATCATTGCATTCCTTCATAACAATCTTTGGATAAAACAAGAGACTTAGCTCCTTGCATGACTCTCCAAAAGGGAGAGTCACATAGCCTTATCTCCTGCTCCACTAGCTAACAGACTACTCACTACACATCATGATTAATATTCTAGCAATGGTGTCAAATATCACAACACAATTGAAGATAATGATTAAGCAAGGTAATAAAACAAGAGATTAACAAGTAATAAAAGAGGGATTAAGAAGGTTACCAACATGGAAAGTAAAGATGAACATAAATAAAGAAGAATCCTTGAAAAAAGATGGAGACTTGTCACTTAGTCTTCAAATACATACCCAAAAGATCCAAATGTAAATTACTTGAGATGAACAAAGGTAATGAAAGAATAATAGAAGAAACCTTTGATTAATGGTGGAGAGTTGTCAACTCCCCAATAAAAACCTAAGAATTCTTCAAGTACAAAGCTAGATCTAAGATTGTATGAGAAATAATTAAGGAAAGATTAAAGTGCAATTTGTGGAATGATTAAAGACTAATTTGTTGGAGTATGTGTCCTCGACAATAATGCGATCACATGTTTAAATCTCATATTAAGAATGCATGAGGGAAAGTAATATTTTATTGTCAACTGATCCACATTAATCGGTAATGATTGACTGACTAGAGTTTGACATTACTGTTGTATGACGGTGGTGATGAGTTGATCCCTTAAGGTCATACCTCTAGGGTAACACTCTTAATTGATTAATTAATTAATTAATTAATTGTATGATGATACAAGTTAATTAATTCTTTAAAATTGAACAAATGATTTTGTGAGTGAGAATACGTACTTATTGTAATTCGATTAAATAAGATTCGTACTAAGTGATACCGTCGTTTTGTATCAAAATTAAATTTATAATTCCAAACTAAAACTATAGCTAGTGATAGTAAGGGTCGAACCACAGAGAGACAAGGTTGATTTTGTTTGCTATTTTTCAGTCTATAAAAGTAACAATTAATTGGGGGGTTTTGAGATTGGTTGACTAAATTGACTAATTGCTAAAATGAAATTTCTCAACAAGATAAAAAGAAGACCGGGAACTTCGGTTCACCATGGCAGATGTCAGGTCAGTAAGGTAGCATAGATCTCATAATACGGTCTCAGGGAACACAAGCTAGCCTTTCGATCGAAGCTCAATTAACCTTACGGTCTATTAATTCCCTAGAATTTCTCAAAGCTTTCGCTCAGGGGAAATTCCAAATCTAACGATAATTCAAATTACTAATCTTTCAATCTAGTAAAAAGGGTTATCAAAAGACAACAAGACTAATACGGAAGGATTCATACTACAAAACAATCCTAATTTACGCCATGGCTCACCTAGTTCCCAATCAAAGAGATTACCTACGCATAATTAAAATTATACCAACTACAGAATTAAAGGCAATAGATAAATTTAACATGATTGAAATTTCTGAAATTTAAGTGAGAACAAAGTAATTGAAACAACAAGAAATTGAAGAAGAAGAAAATTGCATAAAACTTACTAATCAATACGATGAATAACGTAATCCAATTCGGGGTTTTTTCGCTCCCAAAGCTAGATCTAAAACTGAGTTTTCCAATAATGAAAAGCATAACCTAATAATTGCTGCGTTCTACTGATAAAAGATACCCAAAAGTTAATTACAAGTTGGGCTTTTAAAAGTCTAACACGAAGAAATAAATCTCAGCTCGCAGACCGGTCGATCGACCGGTCAGCATGGTCGATCGACTGATGGTAGCAATCCAGTAGCGTCTGATGAACTTCAGTGGTCGATCGACTTTACAGCATAGTCGATCGACTGATGGTGCTATGCAGAAACACTTCTTTTCTTCAAAAACAGCTCCTTACTCCAATGCACGCATCCCGAGGTGAGTGAGTACGAACCTCCTTCTTCCAAGCTTCCCTGAAGTTGCCTCCGGAGGACGATTTAGGCTCGATTTAGCTTACTTCCACTGATTCCTACAATAAATCATAGGAAATGCAAAGTAAACCGTTTCGGGAGAAATAGTAGCTTAAGGCTAACAAATACGCATGGAAATACGTGCCAAAACCGCAGATAAAGTGTATAGAATATGCACGTATCAAATCTCCCCAAACCAAACCTTGCTTGTCCCCAAGCAAGCACTATGACCCATATAAAAACTAAATGGAAAGGAGTACATCTCATAGCTAGCTACAAGTCAATGCCAAACCGTTTAATGCACATAGTCAACTACTGCAAAGCTTAAATCAAGTGAACAAATTTATGCGTATCATGGAATCAAATCGGGCATTCGACCTTGGAAGACTCATAAATTCGGACTCTCCCGGGTCGCTCTTCCCTCAGCAAGGCAAATGGTAAGATTATATGTAAAAGAGAGGAAAGAAAATACAGTCTCTCAGCTAAACTGAGACCGTCAAAACATGTATGCTTGACTAGTATGAATAATGATTCTAACTACCGTACATACGCATAACCACCGTCAAGGACTATTACATGCCGAACTATTGCAAAATTTGGATATGTGAGGCTAAGTGGGAAAGAAGGGCAAAACAAGTATGGAATTGTGAAGGTAAGTGCCAAGCTAGTACCTAACGAACCATTAGAAACCGCATCCCGTTCTTCCAACTCGAATTATAAACTATGCCTTTAAAAGACTAGGCAACACAATATCCCAAAGCAAACACCTCCAATTCATGAAGTAGGCACATGAGGCGTGTTTTCTATTCAACCAAATCATTATTATTATTTTTTTTCAAATATCTTATTATTCTTTCTTCTTTTTTTTTTCTTTCACTCTTTTTTTTTTTTCAACTTCTGAGCTGGTGGTCGATCGACCAGTGATGGCAGTCGATCGACCAGTGATGGCAGTCGATCGACCACCCTGTCACAGCCAGAGCTCTCTGCCCAGGTAAACGTCCTTTTTTTTCATTTTTCCTGAATTTTTTCAGCTGAAACATTAACATCCCCTTCACTTCTCATCAATACTCACTCCATCAGTACAAAACGAACCAAAACCGCTTCTAATCCGACAAAAATTCCTCTACTACTTCCTAGCTTGGCACAATGGTAGGCTAAGTATGGGATGTAGTTGAGGGCAACTGGCAGTTATGGCTTATAGTGGAGTTAATGGGGTAAAATGAGAAAAGGGAGGATGTAATAGTTCTCAAAACATGCAATACCGACCACAAACCAATGCGTATAGGCAATAAGCAATCAAAACTCATACACGTGCAAAACATGAAATGAAGGGAGTAATACTCTCAATCCTAAATTAACCGGTCATGAATGTCACCAGTTATGGGCTCTATATCTCAGAAAGTATAAGTAGTTTGCCAAAAATAATGAGTCAAGTCTAATTACCCGAAATGAATTCCATAACAAAATTTGAGAAATCACTTTTAATTCTCGCTAAACAGCTGTGAAAAGGGCATGGAATGACATATTTGACTAACAGTGCAAAATCATCATTAATAACTCCAATCCGACTCAACTATATGCAAAAGTAAACGTGATATTTTTTGATTTTTTTGAATTTTTTTTTGATTTTTTTGTTTTTTTTTTGTTTTTTTTAAGGAAGTAATGAAAAACAAATGCAAACCGAAATGCACTAAACATGTGACTGAAATGCAATAAAAAAAACAAATGCAGATGCAAAACAAAAGGCATATGCAAATACCCTCCCCAAACCAAAACGCACAATGCCCTCATTGTGCTCATCAGCAAATCACCAGCAGAAATATGGGAGAATAAAAGCATAATAAAATAAAAGGAAACTAATAAAGAAAGGAAGGAACTCACAAAATACGACCTCCCCAAACCAGCCAAAAGCGGGGAGGTCACCAGCATCTAATCTCCACCATCGTACTCCTCTCCCCTAGACTCTCCGGACCCCGAGTCGCTCTCCTCGTCCGCCTCGGCGGCGCGGCGGTGGCTCTCACGGAAGTGGAGGCACCAGCAGTAGTAGTAGGAGGGGGTCTCCTGGCAGGCTGAGGGTAGCCGCCCACAGGAGGAACAAAGTAGGAAGGGTGAGTCCAAGCACCATGTGGGAGCATCCCCCCGGGCTAACTCCTCGTAGACTGGGTACAGGGCTAGAGTCGTGTCTAGCTTTGTCTTTGGTCAAAGCTCTGCACAAATCACCCAATACACGTGACATTGCCCTCGGTCCATGACCAGGAGGGACAACCAAAGGAGTAGGTGGTCGAAAAGTGGCCGGGTAGCCGGTGGGAGCGATGTAGTGGAGGTAGAGGGTGCTGTGAGGAGGAGGCACGAGCTCTCCTCGAAGTGCTAACGCAGCGAGTGGCCGCCACCGGAGGAAGCTGTAACTAGGCAAGGGCGGCCGAGCGCCCTGAGCGTGGTAAGGGGCGGGATAAGAGGGTAGCCCAGAACAGGGATGCGGTCACAGATGAAAGAATCAATCTTCCACCGCATCTGTCTATCGACCCAATAGACAGCCATCGCGTAAGGAAGATCCATGAAGCGCAGGTCAGGGTCAATGGGGGCCTCCTCTCGAGGGAAAAGTAAAACAAGACGGTTGGCGATACGTGTCACCAACCCGCCACAAGCAATGGTGGTCAAAGTGCCCTCACTTACGATGCGAAAGTGAGCGGCGATCAAGTAGGCAATATTAAAAATACGGGCTATCCGACTTTCAACGTTCAGATAGCCCGCCAAGATAGACAGCTCAATATTATTCACATTATTAGACTCTTTACGGCCAAAAATGGTATTACCCATTAGCCGTAGAAAATAACGAAGAGGGGGCAAATGGACGGAAGTGCCCGTCCTTTTAGGCCCGTGAAAGTCACTGATGCAAGACCACATGACTCGATGAACATCAGAGGTATCCGAGGTTCTGCCCTCGAAATAAAGACCCAAAAATCCAGCGAAATCGGCTAATGTCAAGGAGTAATTGATATTGAATAGCCGGAAGGAGATGCAAGCACTAGTCTTATCAGCCACGAAAGCGGCCGAATCAAAAGCATAAGACGAAAAGAATTCGAGGGTCAAAATATAATACGTGAACTCAGCCATGTCCACTAAACCTGTCATACCCGTCCCTTTTAGCAGGGACACAACCGACTAATGTGACCTAATTTCTCTAAGCTAGGTTTATGGAGAAACCGGGTAGCTGTGACTTTCATTTTCGCAACAAACAGAGAAAATTTAGCCCGCTGAGTAGAAGAGGAAAAGATAACCTGCGGATAGTCAGGTAGACTATCCGTGGTGTCTGCAATCATCAGTGGCGGTCCTCGTGGTCGCTTGGCAGCTCCTTGGCTCGACTGCCCTTCAAACATGTGTTCCTTTCCTTTTGACATTGTTGTTACCTGCAAAAGAATCAAATTAGCAACAATCATCCCCTAACAGTGTCAATTTAAGAAAACCCGAATAAAATCAGAAATTAAAAATCAAGTTAGGGTTTCGAAATATTTGGGGAAAACGGCTTTAAACGCCTCCTCGTTGCTAATTGGTTTCGAAAATCAAGGGGGAATGGGTAAAACAAGCAATTAAAGCATAAAAAGACAAGAAAACAAACCCTAGAATCGATTTCCCCAAATCGAATTTTTCGTCTCAAAGGCACATTACTCGAAAATTTCGCATTAAACCGCAGTAAAAATCGAAAATAAAGCATTCAAAGAAGATAAGGTACATACCTTGAAGATTTACTCGAAGATTAGAGCAAGAAAAGATGAGATTCAGGAAGGGTTTGTCAGGAAATCGCAAGGTAGAGGGAGAGAATAAGGGTTCCTTTGATTTTCTGATTTTGGGAAAGTGAAAGAATAAAAGAATAAGGAGTGAAGACTTCCCTTATTAGCTGCATTCTGATCCCGCGATCTGGTCGATCGACCACTTGACTCGGTCGATCGACCAGTCTCTCCTTTAAACAGCTTCTGGACTTCCTGTGGTGGTCGATCGACTATATGACCTAGTCGATCGACCACTCCCCTATACACAGTAGCTTCTGTTTTCTCCACCTCAGTAGATCGACTGACTCACTTAGTCGATCGACTGACAACGCTGGCAATTAAACTTTAATTCGTCAAAAAGTCATTTGCCATCATAACTTCCTGTCTTTCTCTCACAAATATCCAGTAAACCACCTACGCACTTTGCATAAAATAAATTCCTGCAAAAATTATCAAAGGCGCACATATTCCCAAACCAAGAAATTGCACATTAAAAGAAATTAAAGAACACAAAAAAAACACAAAAATGCAAATTAAATGAAATAACAAAATAAAATTCCTAAATTACAATTAATTACAACCTGGGTTGCCTCCCAGTTAGCGCTGGTTTAAGAGGTCCCGCACGACCTTTTTACCTCACTTTGTATCATCTAATAACGGGTCGAAGTACAGTACCTCGACTTTCCCAACATATGCATCTGATCCATGATAATGCTTCACATATTGGCCATTAACTTTGAACCTTTCTCCAGTAGAGGTCTCCAATTCAACTGATCCGAACTTTGTGACCGTTGTGACCGTGTAAGGGCCAGTCCACCTGGATTTCAGCTTACCAGGAAATAAACGGATATGAGCGTTAAAAAGGAGTACCTTATCGCCAATATGGAACTCGCGCTTGATGATTCTCTTGTCGTGCCAGCGCTTCGTTTTCTCCTTGTAGATCCTAGCATTGTCATAGGCCAGCAGCCTAAATTCCTCTAGCTCATTCAGCTGTGTCATGCGTTTCTCACGAGAGAGGTTAGGATCCAAATTCAAATCACAAATAGCCCACCAAGACTTACGCTCTAACTCAACAGGTAAATGACATGTCTTACCATAAATCAATCGGTATGGTGACATCCCGATTGGCGTTTTAAACGCGGTCCTATAAGCCCATAAGACATCATCTAACTTAAGACTCCAATCTTTCCGTGATTTAGAAACAAATTTGGCTAAGACTTCTTTCAATTCTCTGTTAGAAACCTCAACCTGACCACTAGTTTGGGGATGATACCCCAAACCTCTACGATGTTGGACAGCGAATTTAGTCAATAAAGCACTAAGTTGTTTCTCTTTAAAATGCATTCCCCCATCGCTAATGACAACCCGAGGGACACCAAAACGAGGGAAAGTGATCTTTTTAAATAGTTTAATCACGGCCTTTGCATCGCAATGGGGAGTAGCAATAGCTTCTACCCATTTGGACACATAATCTACAGCTACGAGGATATATTTATTACCTTGACTGCTCGGAAAAGGTCCTTGATAATCAATGCCCCAGACATCGAAAATCTCAACCTCAAGAATGCCTACCTGTGGCATCTCATGTCTCTTGGAAATATTCCCCGATCTTTGACAAGCATCGCACTCAGCAACAAAATTGCGACAATCTGCATGCAAAGTTGGCCAATAGAAACCAGATTGGAATACCTTAGCTACAGTCTTGGACGGACCGTGATGACCACCATAAGCAGAAGAGTGGCAAGCCTCTAGGATATCCTTCACCTCCCATTGAGGCAAGCATCTCCGGATGAGACCGTCTGCGCATTCCTTGAAAACATAAGTATCATCCCAAAAATATTGTCTAGCATCATAAGCAAACCGCTTCTTCTGCTGCCATGAAAGCTCGGGCGGTACCCTACCTGTCATAGCAAAGTTAGCAAAATCAGCAAACCACGGAGGTGGATAAGACCCTGAAGTAATAATAGCTAACAGAAGTCTCATCAGGAAAAGAATCATTAATAGGTAACGAATCCTCCCTTTCTGTCAGCTGCAGACGAGATAAGTGGTCAGCCACCACATTCTCAGCTCCTTTCTTGTCTTTGATCTCCAAATCAAACTCCTGCAAAAGGAGTATCCACCTCAAAAGCCTCGGCTTCGCGTCTTTCTTAACAAAGAGAGTCTTCAGCGCTGCATGGTCAGTATAAACAATAACCTTAGAACCTAACAAATACGACCGAAATTTATCTAAGGCAAAAACTACAGCTAAAAACTCCTTCTCAGTGGTAAAATAATTAATTTGAGCCTCATCCAGAGTTCGGCTCGCATAATATATGGCATTCAAAGCTTTATTCTTTCATTTGTCCCAAAAGCGCACCGACGCATAATCGCTTTGGCATCACACATGATCTCAAATGAGAGGTCCCAATCGGTAATTTGAATGATTGGCGCGAGAAACTAGGAACTCCTTTAACCTGTTAAAAGCGGTAAGGCACTCATCAGTAAATTCAAAGACAGCATCCTTAAGGAGCAAATGTGTAAGTGGTTTAGCAATTTTTGAAAAATCCTTAATGAAACGCCGGTAAAACCCAGCGTGACCAAGGAAACTCCTCACTCCTTTAACATTCACGGGAGGAGGTAATTGCTCAATCACCTGCACCTTTGCCTTATCAACATGTATACCTTTATTAGAAATAAGATGCCCTAACACAACTCCCTCAGTGACCATAAACTGACACTTTTCCCAGTTTAAGACAAGATTAACATCTATACAACGCTGCATGACTTTATCAAGATTAGCTAAACAACGATCAAAGTCATTACCATAAACCGAGAAATCATCCATGAATACCTCCATAATGTTCTTTATATAATCAGAAAAAATCCCCATCATGCACCTCTGAAAGGTAGCGGGGGCGTTACACAATCCGAAAGGCATTCTACGATATGCAAAAACACCCGTGGACGGGTAAAAGTGGTCTTACTCGATCGTCCAGGATGAATAGGGATCGAAAGAACCACGAATATCCGTCTAGAAAACAGAAAAATTTGTTAGAGGCAAGTCTTTCAGTCATTTGGTCAACAAAAGGGAGGGGGAAGTGGTCTTTCTTGGTGGCGGCATTTAACTGTCTATAATTGATGCACATCCGCCACCCTGTCACTACTCGAGTTGGTATTAATTCATTTTTCTCATTTTTAACCACGGTAGTCCCTCCTTTCTTCGGGACTACCTGAACTAGGCTAACCCACTTGGAGATGCCAACTGTATAAATAATACCTGCATCGAGTAGTTTCATCACCTCAGCCATAACAACTTCCTGCATCTTCGGGTTCAACTTGCGTTGACCCTATCTGTAAGGCTTGTGGCCTTCCTCCAGCTCTATCCTGTGCATACAAACATCAGGGCTGATGCCCTTAATGTCATCCAAAGAGTAACCCAAAGCCTTCTTGTTTTTCTTAAGCACACACATCAAAGCAGACAGCTGGTCATCACTAAGCTTAGAGCTAACAATAGCTGGGTACTGCTCCGTATCATATAGAAAAACATACTTAAGATTAGGAGGAAGTGGCTTACGCTCTGGCACTTTTACCTCTACAGCATAGACAGAATCAACTTCAATGGTGTAGCAAGTGTTTACCAAGTTCTCGTTGGCTAGGCTCAAGAGCATCTCATCTTCTTCATCATTGAGCTCGTAGCTCTCCATTGAGGCTACCAAAGCATCTGGCTCCTCAGCATTCTCCTTTGATTACTCCGCACACTCATCTAAACGGGTTAGATCGGCTAAGGGATCCTTGGCTAAGGATTCCTTCCAATTACAATGTGACCACATCAACAATATCAATGGAATAACACGTATCCTCATCAGCAGGTTCAGTCACCTTGTGAGCAAGACTGAACTCAATGGTGTCATCCCCTACCTCTAAGGTGTTGGTTCCGTGTTTGACATCTATTACAGCCCCACCTGTATGTAAAAACGGTCTACCTAAAATAATAAGTATCTGACTGTCCTCTGTAATGTCCAAAACAACGAAATCGACAGGGATAAAAAAACTTACCCACTCGAACGGGTACATCCTCTAGAACTCCTATAGGTCTCTGAGTCGATCTATTTGCCATTTGAACGGTAATATCAGTCACCTTAAGTCTACCAATATTTAACCTTTCGCAAATAGAATACGGCATGACACGACATGGCCCCTAAGTCACAAAGGGCCTTTCCAATTACGTGGTTACCTATAGTGCAAGGAATTGAAAAACTACCCGGGTCCTTTAATTTAGGTGGTACATTAATTTGTGAAAGAGCATTGCATTCTTCCACAAAAGTAACATTACCATCATCACGAAAATTTCTCTTACGATTTAAAATATCCTTCATAAATTTAGCGTAAGAGGGTACCTGGGTAATTAAATCGGTGAAAGGAACCGTTACCTCGAGATTACGGACCATCTCCGAAACTTACCAAACTTACGCTCCGACTTAGTAGCCTTCAAACGCTCCGGATACGGATCGCAAAAGCGGCCGTAGGATCGGTAACCTTCGGCTTCCGTAGGTTTAAAACCACCAAATCAAATCGTCAATGAGTGAAGAATCATGCAAACTAGTTGACGGATTTGCATCTCAGCATCTTGGGATCTCGATCGATCGATCGATATGAGTGGTCGATCGACCAACTTGGCTTGGCGTGAAGCAGTTCTGTTCGTAATTGATTTCGTCAGTGTCACGATCGATCGACAATGTTGGTCGATCGACTTCTGTCTTGGGTGTGAATAGTTTCGATCGAAACTATTTTATCGACAATGCTGATCGATCGACTGACAATGTTGGTCGATCGACCAGAAGTACTGGCAGTTGAGCTCGTTTTTGCACCAGAAATTAAACTAGCCTCCTCATCATTTTCCGAGTCTCCTCTTGGCTTGTTGGAACCTTCATAAGAGAGGCCACTTCTGAGATTAATGGCATTAATCGTTTCAATTGGCCCTTCACATCTGTTTGAAGAATTTTCGACTTGCTTAGCCTCTATATTCTCCAACTGCTTCACAAAATTCTTTGAGGACTCAATCCCGGCTGCTTCCATATTTGCCACTTGAACCAAAAGGGGTTGGACCATTTCTCTCAACTTCTCGACCTCATCTGAGTTTTGAACAGGTATTTCAACTTTCTCCTTGGAAGCTTCAGAAATCTCGAGCTTCTCGAGACGGGCAGTAATAGAAGTAATAAGTGTCACAACGACACTCATTTCATCACTTTGCTTTCGCGAATTTCCACGTGAACTTCCAAACTCAGCTTTATGGACTGCCATCTCCTCGATAGTATTCCAACCTTTATTCTGACCGGTATTGTTTTGAAACCTACCATTCGCAGCTGCGTCCAGGATGACCTTGTAATCATCATATAAAGCGTTGTAGAATAAGTTGCAAAGGTATCACTGCTGGAAGCCATGATGAGGGACAGCTCGGACCAAACTTTTGAAACGTCCCCATGCTTCACAAAAATCCTCATCAACTCCTTGCTGGAAACTTGTGATTTTGTTTCTCAAGGCGTCAGTCTTTGAAAGTGGGAAGTACTTCTTGTAGAAGGCTAATGCTATAGATGTCCAATCCGTGACTCCAGCTGCTACCCTATCAAGGTAGCGGTACCAATCTCACACCGAATCCTTCAAGGAGTATAAGAACATCAACCCCTTTACTTCATCTTGAGTCACCCCAGCTGGTATAGGTATGGAACAGCAGTAGTCCGTGAAAATTTCCATATGCTTCAAGGGGTCCTCATCGGTAGACAAAGAAACCGATTTCGCTCCACTAAATCGATATAAGAGGAACGAAATTCGAAGTTACCGGTAGTAGGGGTAGGTAACTGGTGCCCCTTTGGAAGGTGGTGCTCCTTCGGCTGAAGATTATCATAAATTGTAGCCATAATTGCCAAAATGAGAGTACTCAAGTCTTCCTCTCAAAAAACTGTCTTTCTAAGCGTGCAAAAGCAAAACTAGAAGCAAAGGTAAGCAACGGCCTCAAGGAACCAAAGTTCCTTGAGACAAGAAAAAAATAAACTAAAATAAAGCAAACGTAATTACACCGTCTCCCAACAACGGCGCCAAAATTTGATACCGTCGTTTTGTATCAAAATTAAATTTATAATTCCAAACTAAAACTATAGCTAGTGATAGTAAGGGTCGAACCACAGAGAGACAAGGTTGATTTTGTTTGCTATTTTTCAGTCTATAAAAGTAACAATTAATTGGGGGGTTTTGAGATTGGTTGACTAAATTGACTAATTGCTAAAATGAAATTTCTCAACAAGATAAAAGAAGACCGGGAACTTCGGTTCACCATGGCAGATGTCAGGTCAGTAAGGTAGCATAGATCTCATAATACGGTCTCAGGGAACACAAGCTAGCCTTTCGATCGAAGCTCAATTAACCTTACGGTCTATTAATTCCCTAGAATTTCTCAAAGCTTTCGCTAGGGGGAAATTCCAAATCTAACGATAATTCAAATTACTAATCTTTCAATCTAGTAAAAAGGGTTATCAAAAGACAACAAGACTAATACGGAAGGATTCATACTACAAAACAATCCTAATTTACGCCATGGCTCACCTAGTTCCCAATCAAAGAGATTACCTACGCATAATTAAAATTATACCAACTACAGAATTAAAGGCAAAAGATAAATTTAACATGATTGAAATTTCTGAAATTTAAGTGAGAACAAAGTAATTAAAACAACAAGAAATTGAAGAAGAAGAAAATTGCATAAAACTTACTAATCAATACGATGAATAACGTAATCCAATTCGGGGTTTTTTCGCTCCCAAAGCTAGATCTAAAACTGAGTTTTCCAATAATGAAAAGCATAACCTAATAATTGCTGCGTTCTACTGATAAAAGATACCCAAAAGTTAATTACAAGTTGGGCTTTTAAAAGTCTAACACGAAGAAATAAATCTCTTTCATCGCAGATGGTCGATCGCCTGGTCAAAGCATGGTCGATCGACCGATGGTAGCAATCCATGGCGTCGATGAACCGGTGGTCGATCGACTTTACAAAGATAGTCGATCGATCGATGGTGTCTCTTGTGCGAAACACTTCTTTTCTTCAAAAACAGCTCCTCACTCCAATGCACGCATCCCGAGGTGAGTGAGTACGAACCTCCTTCTTCCAAGCTTCCCTGAAGTTGCCTCCGGAGGACGATTTAGGCTCGATTTAGCTTACTTCCACTCATTCCTACAATAAATCATAGGAAATGCAAAGTAAACCGTTTCGGGAGAAATAGTAGCTTAAGGCTAACAAATACGCATGGAAATACGTGCCAAAACCGCAGATAAAGTGTATAGAATATGCACGTATCAAATCTCCCCAAACCAAACCTTGCTTGTCCCCAAGCAAGCTACGTTAACCGTTTGCAGGATGATTGAGAGTCGAGGCGTCATCCCGACTCAATTTATGTGACAGTCATGTGTATATATGTCGGTCTATGACAGGTTGTGTAAGGCACTTGGCCTGCAGGTACTCGACAGAGTACCCCACACTCTATCGAGTGGCTACAGGAAAGGAAGAGAGAAAGCATTCTGAACTCGGGCTACTCGATCGAGTAGCCAAGACACTCGATCGAGTAACATGGCACTCGATCGAGTACCGTTACCTACTCGATCGAGTAGCACTGTTACAGGAGGTTTTTGAAAATTAAAAATGTTCAATTGTTTTATAACGGCAAGTTTAATGTTTAATGTGGTTATTAGTGCGTAGTAACACCTTTGAACCGCTAAATTCATATGTTGGAAGTCGTGCTTGAAGTTTATAAGCGTATTTGTCACAGCTAGTGTAGCAGCGATAGTTTCTTGTACTTTAATGTTGCATACGCCTTATTACGACTTATTTATCGGAATTATATCTTCTCACACACTTGTGCATACCATAGTATCGTGCCTTCTAGACGGCAGCTAACTAGTCCGGTGGTTAGTGTATAATTGCTAATTTAACGAGTTTGTGCTTAACGAGTAATGTCCGCGATAGATAACATGTTTTAACCCATGTCATGAATCAAATAACAAGTAAAATGCGTGGTAATTTGGGTGGTGAACTTCGGGGACGAAGTTCCTTTTTAGAGGGGAAGAGTAATGTCGCGAAATAAAAAGGTTGCTTTTGAATAATGTTTTGCTTGTTTATAACGTTGTTGGTAGTTGTTTATAATGTTGTTGGTATTATGTTCTGCTTTAGTATAACGAATTACTTTAGTTCTTTAAAGTGAGTGTGGTTGTATGTTTCAAAAGACGGTTATGAAAAAAAAAATAGTTATAGTACGATGAATCGTATTTGAATCATGTTGCCAAGTAACATGGTGGCATTAGTCGTACCACATGAAATTTAATATGAGACATGTTCTAGATTGATAGTTTGATAGTTGTTACTGTGTGTTGGGTGATCGTGAGTGGCGGCGATTCACATTGCGAGTCAGATGTTTTATATATATATATAGAATAACGGTTGACGGTGGTGACGCTTGCGTGACAGTAGTAAGAATCGATATGTATAGATGTGGACGGTGATGATGATGACATGGGGGGGGGGGGGGGGGGATGGTATTTCCAAGAGATAATGGTTTGACCGGGAAGGTTGGTGAGATGGTGTTGGTTCCGTGTCATGAGCGGGAGAGATGAGTTGAACTTCGGGGACGAAGTTCTTTTTAAGGGGGGAAGACTGTAATACCCGTCCTTTTAGGGACCCTTTGACCAGCGTTGACTGACCTTGGGAGCGGGAATAGTCTTAGAAGTAAGTGCTGAAGTCATCTGGGGTTGCGTGATAAGAGTGCTACTCGATAGAGTAGAGGCTACTCGATCGAGTAGCTAGGTTACTCGATCGAGTAGGGGGCTACTCGATCGAGTATGTTGGGTACTCGATCGAGTACCCAGTTTTCAGCGAGGGTTTTATATCGCGTTTTGTTAAATCCGTATATCACTTCCGCCACTTTCCTCCTATCTTTCAGTCGCCTCTTTCCCTTCCCCTCACCTCAAAACCTCCGTGGAAGCCTTTTTGAAGATCTTTGAACCTTGGGAGGGCGTCACTTGTGTCGGGTAGCGGTCTCTTGCTGAGTTTCTCCCTAATAGGTATGTCATAATCATCATCCGTGCCTTTGTCTCTATAGTTAGGGTTTGCTTGTTAGTAATAGATAATTGTATGGTGGTTATAGGCTTTGCTTGGTCGCTGGATATGTTATCTGTCGGCGTGGATTGGTTGCGGTTGCTTAAAGGTAGGTTCGCCTACTCAGTTTCTGTAGATGGTCTAGTGTGTCGGATGTTGTGGCTTTATTATGTTTGGTTGTTTGATATAGTAATCGTATTGTCTTTGTGGTTGTGAACATTGTTGATGGTTCGCGAGGCGTGGCCTCGGCTAAGTGGGGTCACTTGCGGGAGTGGCTTCACGCCCTAGTTTCGCCTTCTGTGGAACCCGCCACAGAAGGGATGTGCACATTAATGGACAGGGTGATCGCTCGATACGATGAGCGGGGATTTGGTGGGTACGGCTGCGGTCCCCCACTGGCAGGGCTGGTCCAGTGGACAGTCTGTGACAGAGTTGATTGGATTGTGGTGATTGCGTTTGGGATTGATGGTATTGTTTACATCGATATTTGTAGTTGCCATTGTCTTATCTTATCTCAGTACTGACCTTGTATGGTTGTTTGTTTGTTATGTGTCTGCCGTGATCCCTTATGGTGAGCAGTCGGTCTTAGCAGGTGTTGATGTTGTTGATAGCTGGAGTCCAGGCGGGGATGAGTCTTCACGAGATTCGATAGTCATATCTTGTAGTCTCTGAGTTGTATCTTTTATATAGCTTGTTGGTTTAAGTCACTTGTAATACAATATTATAGTTCTTTTATTGACGTCTGATTATTACTGTCCTCGGGCAAGCGAGATGGTAACGCCCTTATATCCTAAGGAAGGCCTAGTTAAGGCTCCTCTGAATATGGGGGTGTTACACCTACATCTTGAGAAGAACAAACTTGAAAAAGCATTGGGCACTCTTCCCTCTACCCACCCGACCACCCTATGCAAAAGATGAGAAGTTTTTTTCTCTTCTTATTCATCATTCATTCTTACACTATTATCATTTTTGATAATTAGAACATCTCTCTAATAGTTTTAGAAGATATAAGAAGAAAAACTCACAAATCTTTAATATTAATCCACCATTACTAGAAGTAGTAAAATATAATATTAGTATCAATTTTAGGGCACTTATACTAATTTCTAGTAACAAATTAGTAAAACTATTAAGTGGGTTATCTTGGTACAAATCCTTAAGGAGTAGATTCTAATATTGGGTCTAAATTCATCCTTGGAGCACTCGGATTTTTACGAAGACTAATTTGGTAGGAGATCAATTAGTATACCCATTTCGGCCCTCATTGTAAGTAGATCGGTTTTCTTCTTACTTCGCTTTATATTGTTATGCATGCGTAAGATCTTATTAGTTTATTACTAAACTAAATTTATATAGTTATTAGAAGTGTCTAATAAGAGGTTAATGAATCTTACAATTGGTATCAGAGCAATGGTTGTTGCATGCATAATCGATTATTGTTTTTCCGAGTTAAAATGTTAACATATAAAACTAGAAATTTATGATTTATGAGGATAAATGCCACAAAATTTTTGCATGAATAACATTCTAGTCCTAAATTGATTTTAGGTCATTTGGATGATTTATGGTATTTTATTGCTCTTTAATATGATTTTTAGTGCTTTTATTACATTTTATTGAATAAAATGACACTTAAAATACTAAAATAAGTTAGACTATGATTCTGACCTTGACATTTTTAGACGACATCACATGCATATTTTACTTATTGTATGTAAAATTTCGTATAAAAGTGTTTTATATTGCATGATTTATGATTTTTACATGATAAAAATGGATTAAATAGAGGTATTTTGGTCAAAAATAGTTAGACTTCGTCTCAACCCATGATATTTTAGTATGTTATCACATGCAATATTTACACACCGTATGTAAATTTTAAAATAAAATGGTTTTATTTTGCATGATTTATGATTTTTAGATGTAAAAATCACATAAATAGTGACTATTTTAGCAAAAATAGCTAAAATGAATTTTATGGCATGAAGTTTTTTCTCAATGTTGTATATATGATATGAACATCAGATCTAAAGTTGCATGTCAAATTTCGTTTGATTTGGATGATTATTGATTTTTATATTGTAAAATTGATAAATCGCAACTTTAAGTAGTCATAATTGTAAATTCGATTTTTGGGCTTGAAAATTTGTCATTTCCAGATTCTAGAAATTTATATAGAACATTCAAAATTTTAAATTTTGATTTTTACATAATTTTATGTTTAATTTGGAATTAAGGGGTTAAAGTTACGTATTATGCGATTTATTTGTGAAATAAGTTGAATATATTCTATGGGCAAATTTTTAGTAAAATTTTGGAATGTTGGGAATTTTCCATAATATACGAAATTATGATTTTGAATTTTTCATGACTTATTGGAAATTATTTCTTTATTATTATGAATAAAAGTGTTTAAAGAGCAATAATAAGATATCAAGTTGAATTATTGTCAAATATTTAGTGAAGACTAAATTTTTGAGTCCTAATAAGGTTGGGGTAATTAACTTGGACATAGATTTGATTTATGTAATATTGTGTGATTTTAATAAGTTAATAGTCACAATTATCCATAAAACCGGAACGAATATACGATATTAGCTTAAATAGGGCAATTTGGCACATCATATGGCATGTTTCATACATATATTAATGCTGCATTTTTATTATGATTGTCATATTTTAATTTTATATAATTTTGAATTATGTAATTTGTACTTAGTATGGCCTTAGTTTTTAATTGATATTTCCTGAAATGAATGGGGATATCGATTCGGTTGTAATTAATGTGATCTCGTATCACTTTTATTTTATTTCATTTTTGTTTTTCTTTTTATAATGTATAAAGTAGAAAAGCTATGTAATTTATTTATCCCGGAGATCCTTGAAGATGGTGCCATTCGGAAAGGAGTTCCGATAAAGACGGTGTTGCCTTGGAGTGCGTGCCGAATGAAGTTCAAGGGACCAAAGGAGTTGGTTTCCGAATTTGTAAATAGTTAATTAGATTTACTATTTTAGGAAGGCCATACTAGGATTTTATTGCTTTGCTCTGCATTTATTTTATATGTTTGCATGCATAGCCAAATCGCCATAACTACACATGCCTATTATATTTTATCGAGTCATCGACCGTGTCAATTATAATTATCGTAGTTCACCGCTTTAGTTCACTTAAAACGAGATAGATAATAAATTGACAAGACCTCTCACTAAATAATAATTGAGAATTAGCCTTACCAAATAGTAGAACCATGAATCCCAATTTCATAAGGAAGTAGGCTCGGCTCACCGGGGTACTAAACTTGTTACGTTGGGTAAGTGGGTAGTAAATTGTTATTACATCAAAATTTGGATTGAGCTCAACGGAAGTATTCGCGACCGTAGCCGCATGTGTTCCGGGCTTAAGATAAATATTAAAGTAATTTTATCGACCGAGAGTTCTAGAAGTAGAATCGATTAAAAAGTTAATCCACCGAATTATATTAATTAGGGATGAATCGGCTCACCGTGCCCGAGTTAATATGAATTTGGATCTCGGAATCATTTATAGTAGTTGGGTAGAGGTCACTATATAAATGCTTAAAAACTTGTTTAAAATATTTACAAATATTATTAAAACAATAAATGTTTATTAATTCCTTCACTTCTTATTTTGTAGTCAAAATTATTTTCTCAATTGCAATGGCAACTCCAAATTCATCCACCAACACTAGCTCGAACACTCTCACCAATGTTTCTTGGCTCCGATCCTTCATGGATCGATGTAAATTAGAAAAGAATGGGTCCAATTTCGCCGATTGGGAGCCACAAGTTCGCTTGGCCGCGGAGGGTGACGACAAGCTTCGTTACCTTACCGAGGCCTCTCCCGCTACACCTACCGCAAGGTCTACCCCCGCCGCTAGGGAAGCCTACGAGACTTACCTAAAGGAGTCGGCCGCGATAAAAAATGTGTTGATCTTCTCTATGGAGGCCGAACTCCAAAGGAGTGCTATAAAGATTAGCACCGCATATGAGATCTATACGAAGCTTGTGACCATGTTTTCACAAGATCCGAGGATCATTCAATATGAAGCGGCATCCGCATTCTTCGATCTCAACATCAAAGAGGGCAAAAAAGTTAGCCCTTATGTGCTCAAGTTGATGGAGCATGTTGAGACTCTAAAATTGCAAAAGGTAGAGATTCCCGAGGAACTCGTTATTGACCGAATTCTTCATTCCTTAAACAAGGTTAAGGCATATGTTCAATTCAGGGTGAATTTTAATATGCAAAACTTGAAAGTTTCTCCCGATGAATTGCACAAAATGCTTGTGCAAGCCGAGAGGGACATGGTGCTAAGTGTTAGCACCACCAAGGATGTGCTCAACATTAATCATAAGAGCAAAGGGAATTTTAAGAAATGTGGCAATAAGGGAAATAAGCAAACTCCCTACAAGAACAAAGGAAAGGCTTTCGAAGCTAGCTCCTCTAAGCCCAAGAAGGGTGCCCCATCCGTGGAAAAATGCCACTATTGTAATGGTGTTGGGCATTGGAAATGGAATTGTCCAAAATATCTTGGCGATATCAAAGCTGGAAAGATTGTTCCAGTAGGTAAATAACTATCCCTATCTTTTATGTTTCGATCTCAACTTTGGTATTTTGATACAAGTTGTGATGATTACCATTTTTATTGTAATTAGGGCATCCAGGCAAGGACAAAGGCAAAGAAACGCAAGCCTAGAAGATCTTGAGGGAAGCTATATGTAGCCGCCCATGGTGCTAGATCTATGAAAGCTTGACCTTATTTTGCTTTGTCTTTATCATAATGTTGTATTTTGAAAATTTTAGAACTCCTTTTGATTTCCTCGTTCGACTTGGAAATTTGTTTGTTTCCTTTAAAACAATGGTTGTATTTTGGATATTGGTGACTTGGTTTACAACCCAAGTCACTCACTTTATCGTATCGTTTGTTCTAAAATTTGTCATCATACACTACTTGCATCAACAAACATAAGATTATCAACTTAAATTGATCAAATAGACAATTATAATGATTGAGTCATTATATGTCCATAAGCTATGAATTCGATTCTCCTTATGCCATTGTTACTAATAGTAACAACTTACTTATGTAAGATCAATTATAAAGTTATGTTGAGCTAACATATTAGGGAACTAAAATGTATTTACAATATGTCTCAAATAGGTCACTAAAAGTTATCATGTGTAATATTTTCCTCCTTTACTATCATAAATACAAAGTTGTTTGTGGCTCATAAAGCTATCTTAGAAGAAAATACATGTATTTTTCTAAATATAGAGTAGGAGTGAATTTAGCCACAAACCTTGACTAGATGGTATCTACATGAGGAGAGCAAAAGAAGATATTCTTAGGTATGGGATCTACGTGAGGAGACCAAAAGAAGATGTTCTTAGGTAAGACTCTTGACGTGAGGAGACCAAAAGAAAGCGTTCTTAAGATAACTTGAGTCTTATGAAAAGACAAAAGAATATGTTCTTGGAAAATAAGATTTTGATCTATGAAGTGGATATACCTAGAGTTTTTAAAATTCGAAATTTTACTTAAGAGCCTTATGAAACCAAAATAGTATCTATGCAAGTAAATGGATTTATTTGGGATTGTTGAGACCAATCCAAAGTAAATAGAAATTTATGATTAAGAGTTGCATAGAGAGGCACATCGATGTCTACAAAAGCTATGTTAATTGGTAACTATGCTAAAAACATTGCTATACCTCATTGTGAAAATGAATAAGTTAGATATTAAAACTTCTTTCCAAATGGGTATTTTGAAAGGGATATGTGAATGACATATATGGTTTTAACTAAATACTTAGAAAAGCAATGATTATTTCAATTCATGAAATGTTTTGAATGAGTTGTCAAAAACAAAACATGTGGAATTGAGTGGGAGTCAGTATTTAGAGATGAAGTTTAGTGGGAGCAATCATCCTTCATGAATTGCATAAACATATTACTCATTGGGAATGACGAGCAAATACTGTCTTTCATAAAAAAGTATTTAGGTTTTCAATTCTGGATGATATTGGACATTATGTGAATCTATTAAAACATGTGATGTTGGATTGGCACTTAGATGGGTATTTTATGTAGATAATGATCCTTCATCTTAATGATATCAACAAGTTAAGTAGGTTATTCATATCGATGAATATAGAATTACCATGATAGAGTCATGGTTATTTGTTGCACCTAAGAACTGTTTTCCACATGAAATCGATTACTAATGTTTCCGCCATTAGTATAATCATGTATGCCAAGATACACATGTCCTAGATGAATCACATGCTTGGAGCATGATAAGTCGATAACAAGTTAATCCATATGAGAGTCATTGGTAAGCCTCTAGGAACCGTCACAAATTCTCAAGGAGAACTAATGGTCTGTTCTGGAGTTTGGAAGTATACTAAGTTGTGTGTTAAGGATACACAAACTCAAGTTTCCGAACTCATTAGGATCTGTGAAAATCCTAGGCTGATTTTATTGACCTAAGGAGAGAATGACTAGAAAGGGTATTTTATAGTCAACCATTTCAAGATTCTACAAAATAAACCTAAGTACGTTGTGATAAAGTGGTGTACCTTGAAGTCTATACCCACGTCACAAGTTATGTGATAACAATGGGGGCTTCTTTCAAGCTAAAGAACCTGAGTCTAGTATGGAGTCTAGACATGTACTTAGAGAAAATCATGCTATAAGAGATAACATGAAATTGAAGGAAATCGCAATTCATTAAGTTTGAACACTTGGACACATGGTATGTTCACAAGCTAAACTTTTATTGCATTAAGCAAGTGTATAAATACACTTATGATTATGAGACATAGAGTAGTAATATGGTATTGAATACTCGTATGTGATAATCACATTTATCGTTTGAGTTATCATTAACTCATCTTGTACCTTGTTACATCCAAATGGGTTGTTGAGACAATATTGAACCCCATTAAAGTGGACTGGATTAACAAAGTATTTGCCCCTAGTTAGTTATATGAGGTGACGTCTCGAAGTAACTGGAGTGTGATGCGATTGATGGCGAGTTCAAATGCCATAGAGTCATGAGAGATGACTAGTCGATCATATAGGCAGACTGTATGGGACACTCTGTCGGGCTAATGACCGCTTATAGAGTTCTGGAAATTTTTATAGCCTGGTCGTGGCGAGAGCTACTATAGTATTCTTATGAGTCAATTCTTTGACTAAAGACTGTTTGCCTAAGATGGCACAGTTTCAGAGTGACTTTGATTTATGTTCTACGATCTTCGTAATTGGGGTCTAATGGGCATGTTTAGGTCATAATGAGCTGGGGCTATTCAAAGGGAAGAGTGCAATAGGAATTTTCCATCCCCGTCAGGGTTATCTTATATCTCAAGGCCACTCGAGGAGAAATGAACTTGAAATGCGTGGCCACGCTCGGAAGGTATCCATCGTAGATAATTCCGGTTAGACAGTTGTTCTCCAGATCGAGGAAACCACTCATGATATGATCAAATGGAAGTATGACCTGCAAGAGAATTGGTGACGCACAATTGTCGCGGACAAGTGGGAGATTGTTGGAGTATGTGTCCTTGACAATAATGCGATCACATGTTTAAATCTCATATTAAGAATGCATGAGGGAAAGTAATATTTTATTGTCAACTGATCCACATTAATCGGTAATGATTGACTGACTAGAGTTTGACATTACTGTCGTATGACGGTGGTGATCAGTTGATCCCTTAAGGTCATACCTCTAGGGTAACATTCTTAATTGATTAATTAATTAATTGTATGATGATACAAGTTAATTAATTCCTTAAAATTGAACAAATGATTTTGTGAGTGAGAATACGTATCTTATTGTAGTTCGATTAAATAAGATTCGTACTAATTAATTAAATTATTTTATTACTTGGGTTTATTTATTGTTTATGAAACAATTAAAATAAGAATGAATGATGATGCGGTCGTTTCTACACCAAAAATAAAATACCTAGATTACTGCTAACAGAAGTCAGCGGCAAGTAGGGTCGATCTCCACAGGGAGGCGGTGTACTATCTATTTGTCTATTTATCTGTCTAATGTCACTAATGGGGGGTTGAAAGTGATATTCTAAACTAAAAGCTAAAGCGAGGGAAATAAATAAGAGAAATTAACAGCGAGAGAGAAGGGAGTATGCTAGGAGTCGGTCCACCGTGGCAGCTATCGGATCTTATACTATCATGAATACTAAGGCGATTAGACTATTGATAAGAAGAGCTATGGTCGTCACCTTTCGGTCCTTAAACCGCCCTAGAGCGTAAACAGCTTAACTTTCGCCCTCACTGCAATACCCTATTGTAATTAAGCAAGCCTTCCCTTCCAATCTTTCGATCTAGGTCGGGGTTAACTAGAATTATTGGTCTCCTGCATGCATACATTCGACTGGATAACAATTAAATTGCCTAATACAATTCTTATCGCAGGGCTAATCTATTTAATACAGTTAAAGCATGCTACCACGGCTTCCCTAATCCTAACATACTACGGGAAATTAGCTACTCATGATAAAATAAGCAAGAACAATAATAAAAGAAGAAATAAGCATTAAAAGTGAATAAGGGAAGAAGAATTACTGAAATTAAGCGATCCGGAAATAAGAGAACGAAGTAATGAGTGTTTAAAAGAAGGGGAAGGAGTAACGTGATCCTTCCCGGATTATTGGATGATTACAAATGACATCCCTAACTCCTATTTATAAGAAATTAGGAGTAGGGTTAAACCTAATTAACGAATTAAAGCTTAAAAGCCCAACCCGTCAGCGAAGCCACTCGATCGAGTAAAGAAATCACTCGATCGAGTGAACTTGACTCAAAAACCTGCTCGATCGACTAAGAATGTCCTCGATCGAGTAAATGCATAAGAAGAACTGGTCGACCGAGTAAACAGACCACTCGATCGACTTATTATTGAATCCTAACCACTCGATCGACTTGAGAAGCACTCGATCGAGTGGATCTTGACTTCAACAGCTTGTAATTCTCGTTAGTTTGCCTTTGACTTGTCCTTTTAGCGCCCAAAACACCTTCACGCATCCCAAGACAGCAACATTTCCCGCTCCAACTTATCTCTTCCTCCAAATGCATGCTAAACGGACGGTAAATGACTTGATTTCGCTACTTTCTGGTTTATTCCTGCAAATAAGACAAAATACACCAAAGTAGCATATTCGGGGCATTTCGTAGCGTAAACCACGATAAAAGCATAGAAATACGTGCATAAAATAGGCTAAAAAGACTATATAAAATGCACGTATCAAATCTCCCCAAACCAAACCTTTACTCGTCCCCGAGTAAACTCAAAACTATACGCTAATGGAACGGAAAAATAACTCAGAGCTAGCTACAAATGCCCACTTAAGCCAATTTAATGCAAGCAAACTAAACACTTATAGCAAAAAGTCAAATGCAAACGAGTTGTAAGATGTTTATAATAAAGCTGAACCGTCGACCTTGCAAGACCTTTAATAATGGACTCTCACGGGTCACTCTTTCTCTCATGAAGCAAGGGGTGAACATATATATGTAAGAAAGAAAGAAAAATAGTCGCTCACCTAAACTACAACCCACATAAACATGCATGCAACTAATATGACAGACAATTCTAGCTACCAAACATACATTCCAACCAAACAAGGTCCTGTCACAGCCGAGGGCTTACAAAGATATGGTAAAGTGAGGCAATGGGTAAGAAAAGGCAAAACATTTATGGGAATGTGGAGGTATAGGTGATCAAGCTAGTACCTAAACAAAACCATATGACAACATCCGATTCTTAAGCAATTATGAAATAAGCACAATGCCCTTCATTTGGCATAAAACTCACCAAACCAAACCAAACATACTCCTCAAATGATAATGATAAGCATAGGAGTGAAAACCGTCTCAACAAAACAACATCTCTTTTTTTTTTCTTCCTTTTTCTTCTTTTTCGAATTTTCCGAATTTTTCATTTTCAAATTCTTTTTTTTTTTTTCAACCTCTCTTTTTTTTTCGTTTTTTCATCATCCTCCTTTTCTTCATAAGTTACCAACTCCGATTCAATAGAATATGCGCCAATATTTGATACAATGAAATATATACCGCAGAACAACAGTCTAAACTAGCTTGACAAGGCAGGCTAAATTTGGATGTAGCTAAGGGACAACTGGCAAATTTGGCTAATGTGGAGTTTATGGGTAAAAATGAAAGAAAGGGAAATTGTAAGCACCTCCCTGCATGTGACACCAACCACTATCCCGAATGTATGACGGCAAAAAGCAATTGAATTTCATATTTGTGCAAATTGATGAACATGTTATGCAAGGAGTAACTACTCACAATCCTACATGAAACTGGTCATAAATGACACCAGTTTATAAGGCTCTAAATCTTAGAAATTATAAGTAGGTTGCCAAAATTTCAGGTCAAGTCTATATGTTCAGCTAAATTTAAACATAAACTCGTAGATTATGCAAAAGACAAAGCTAAAAGATAACAGTTTAATGCAAGGCTTAAGCAAAAAGACAGTTATAGAGCAATATCATCCTGGAAATCTACCGTTCCGACTCAACCTATATGCTAAAATAAACGTGAAATTTTTTGAATTTTAACAATTTTTCAAATTTTTATGGAATTTTATGAATTTTATGAAAAATAAACAACAATGCAAGCATAAAATTAAACGTGATTACAGAAATGCAATAAAAACAAAATGCGAACACAGAGATATGGATGCATAACCTCCCCAAACCAAACCGTACAATGCCCCCATTGTACCAAAACATGGAAAGGAAATGCAAACGACGGAGAAAAGAGTAAAGCGGGAAACTCACCAAATGCGCGAATAGGGGACCTCCCAAACCGACCATGAAATGGGAGGTTGCTAAGGGCCCTTAAAAAACCGTCTCGGGAAGCTAATCCAAGTCAATAACACTCGATATCCGTCCAACAGTGGTCGATCGAATGAGTGGCGTCCTTTGAACCGCTCGATCGATCGGAATAGTGGTCGATCGAGTGGTTCTCTAATATGCGGTGGTCGATCGAGTGATTAATCACTCGATCGAGTGAATCAAATTGCTACGTTGTTCGATCGAGTAAGCAAAACACTCGATCGAATGATGCTCGATGAATTCCTGCAAAATGCAATTCAAACAGCCCGCAACTAACCAAAACAAGCATCTTTGAGAAATTTTTATGGTATTAGAACCATTTATTACAACTGAAATTGAAATAAAAACAAAATAAAAACGCCGGGTTGCCTCCCGGGTAGCGCTAGCTTCAGTCAGGTCCCAGCTCGACCTTCTTTTTCTTCGAGCCTTATAATTAGTTACAATCAAAGCAACTCAAAGCGCGCAACAACCTGTCAAATAGCTGCGCATGTGCTACACAACAGCATAAGTAGCACCAAAGTGGAATACAGAAATAGGAAATAAAAATGTGTAAACATTTAAGTCTAACAAATTTCCTATGTGAGCTCCTAAATTTATCCACAAAATAAAGGAGCGCGGGAGCAATTGTCAATATATGGGGGTTCCGATTCAGATTAACAGTTTTGAGATGATAAAGACGGTGAAAATTCTTTAAATTAATCGACCATATGAGAGGAGGTATAACTTTAAAAGAAACAGCGCGAGTCAAACGAGGCAAAATACTATTAGAACAAACAATGATAAAATTATCGTTTACTACCTCAGATCGGTCGCTCTCAATGACGGAATCATAGGTAAAAGGGCTTATTACCTCTTCCGTGCTAGGAGCAATTACCGTCTCGACTGCTTCTTCATCAACCTCCTCGGTGGAATCCATCCCGTAAATCGCGACTTCAAGTGTATCCGACTCTTTGTGAATAGGGAGGTTTACCGTAACCTTCATCATCGTCGACTCGTCATCCAAATCAAACCAAAATGACGAACCAAAGCTCCCAATGGCCATTTCGATCGATCGAGCGAGAATAATCACTCGATCGACCAACTTCCTCCGCATTTCACTCGATCGAGTAACAACATCACTCGATCGAGAACTATCCTCCCGCATGTCACTCGATCGAGAAGGGATATTACTCGATCGAGGATCGTTTTCTTCTGGAAATTCACTCGATCGACCATTATAAGTCACTCGATCGAGTGATTCTTCTGCATAGAGCTGAAATCTTCACGTGGGGCAGTGAAATATGAAAGGAACTCGTCGTCCGAGTCATAGAAGTCATCCTCATCATTGGGCAACACGGTTTCCTCAGGGGAAGAACCGCTCTCAACAAGGTATACCTCTTCTTCTTGTATCTCAGCTGCTAACTGAGCAACTACAGACTCGAGCTCAAGGATTTGAGCATCCGCACGTCTATCACTCTCTTGCCTCACTCGATCATAATTCTGAACTTGAGACGCAAGTATCTCCATTAAAGACCTCGTTCGCAACCTCTTCTTCTTGTATCTCATTTAAGCGAGCAATGTCGATTCGAGCTTTTCAAGTCGCGAAGAAGTGCGTCTATCGTGATCTTGCCTCTCTCGATCACGATCTTGCAATTGAGATGCAAGTGTCTGCAAAAAGGATTTCAGCTCCGCAATCTCTTCTTCTTGTATATCAGGAGGATCTTGTTGCGGTGGCCATTGATAGGGTGGATGGGGCGGCACAACTACATTTTGCATTGTGCTCGGCGAACCACATCTCCGTGTGAGATCACCCATGTTCCATGTAATGGGACATCGGTGATGGGTCAAAGGTACTCAAGCCTTCCCTTTGATTGTCTTTCACCTAGAACTGTCTAGGTAGTACCTGTAAGGCCTATCAAAAACAAAGACTAAACAAAAGATTAAAACGGCCTCAAGGGAAAAATCCCCTGAGGCTAAAAACAGATAAAATTAAACAAATAAATAAATAGATTGCCTCCCCGGCAACGGCGCCAAAATTTGATGCGGTCGTTTCTACACCAAAAATAAAATACCTAGATTACTGCTAACAGAAGTCAGCGGCAAGTAGGGTCGATCTCCACAGGGAGGCGGTGTACTATCTATTTGTCTATTTATCTGTCTAATGTCACTAATGGGGGGTTGAAAGTGATATTCTAAACTAAAAGCTAAAGCGAGGGAAATAAATAAGAGAAATTAACAGCGAGAGAGAAGGGAGTATGCTAGGAGTCGGTCCACCGTGGCAGCTATCGGATCTTATACTATCATGAATACTAAGGCGATTAGACTATTGATAAGAAGAGCTATGGTCGTCACCTTTCGGTCCTTAAACCGCCCTAGAGCGTAAATGTGACTTAACTTTCGCCCTCACTGCAATACCCTATTGTAATTAAGCAAGCCTTCCCTTCCAATCTTTCGATCTAGGTCGGGGTTAACTAGAATTATTGGTCTCCTGCATGCATACATTCGACTGGATAACAATTAAATTGCCTAATACAATTCTTATCGCAGGGCTAATCTATTTAATACAGTTAAAGCATGCTACCACGGCTTCCCTAATCCTAACATACTACGGGAAATTAGCTACTCATGATAAAATAAGCAAGAACAATAATAAAAGAAGAAATAAGCATTAAAAGTGAATAAGGGAAGAAGAATTACTGAAATTAAGCGATCCGGAAATAAGAGAACGAAGTAACAGTGTTTAAAAGAAGGGGAAGGGAGTAACGTGATCCTTCCCGGATTATTGGATGATTACAAATGACATCCCTAACTCTTATTTATAAGAAATTAGGAGTAGGGTTAAACCTAATTAACGAATTAAAGCTTAAAAGCCCAACCCGTCAGCGAAGCCACTCGATCGAGTAAAGAAATCACTCGATCGAGTGAACTTGACTCAAAAACCTGCTCGATCGACTAAGAATGTCCTCGATCGAGTAAATGCATAAGAAGAACTGGTCGACCGAGTAAACAGACCACTCGATCGACTTATTATTGAATCCTAACCACTCGATCGACTTGAGAAGCACTCGATCGAGTGGATCTTGACTTCAACAGCTTGTAATTCTCGTTAGTTTGCCTTTGACTTGTCCTTTTAGCGCCCAAAACACCTTCACGCATCCCAAGACAGCAACATTTCCCGCTCCAACTTATCTCTTCCTCCAAATGCATGCTAAACGGACGGTAAATGACTTGATTTCGCTACTTTCTGGTTTATTCCTGCAAATAAGACAAAATACACCAAAGTAGCATATTCGGGGCATTTCGTAGCGTAAACCACGATAAAAGCATAGAAATACGTGCATAAAATAGGCTAAAAAGACTATATAAAATGCACGTATCAAATGATTTATTATAAATACAAGTTGTTGTGATTTTTAATACTATGACCCATTTTAAGTACTTGTAATTGTGAATTACTAGTTAATTTTGTATGTGATTTATTTTGCTCATATAAAATGATTTTTAATAAGTTAAAAATGCATTATTTAATTACAAGTCTAGTAACATGACCAAAATATCACACTATACAAATTGACAATTGACAAACTTAAAATGGACCATTTTAAGTCCATTGTGCCGTGTAAATGGAGGGTGTAGGGGTTGGTTGTGTTTTTTCTATTAATTAGAGGGAACATAATGATTCCCTACTAATCATCGGCTTGCATGCCTACATCTTGAGAAGAACAAACTTGAAAAAGCATTGGGCACTCTTCCCTCTACCCACCCGGCCACCCTATGTAAAAGATGAGAAGTTTTTTTCTCTTCTTATTCATCATTCATTCTTACACTATTATCATTTTTGATAATTAGAACATCTCTCTAATAGTTTTAGAAGATATAAGAAGAAAAACTCACAAATCTCTAATATTAATCCACCATTACTAGAAGTAGTAAAATATAACATTAGTATTAATTTTAGGGCACTTATACTAATTTCTAGTTACAAATTAGTAAAAGTATTAAGTGGGTTATCTTGGTACAAATCCTTAAGGAGTAGATTCTAATATTGGGTCTAAATTCATCCTTGGAGCACTCGGATTTTTACGAAGACTAATTTGGTAGGACACCAATTAGTATACCCATTTCGGCCCTCATTGTAAGTAGATCGGTTTTCTTCTTACTTCGCTTTATATTGTTATGCATGCATAAGATCTTATTAGTTTATGACTAAACTAAATTTATATAGTTATTAGAAGTGTCTAATAAGAGGTTAATGAATCTTACATAATTCTATTCTAATGTACTCCTAAGAAGGCTTAATCTACTCTAAGGGGACTTAGTCTCCTCTAAATACAAGAGGGGTATATATAGTGGGTACAAGAATTAGGTTAACAAAAGGGTTAAATGACGATTAAGTCCCTTAATTGAAGTGCAACGCTTTGCAAGTCCCAGTTGGGGATGCACGACCTCCCTTCATGAACATAATCATCCTGCACTGAGGGACGCCCGTCCTGGCTTGGGGACGCCCGTCCTGAGTCTGGGACACCCGTCCTGACGGTCAGCTTGTCTATTTGAGCTCGGATTGTAAAACAGACGTCATTTCCTCATCCGGACTCCTATTGGAGTGATTCAAAAGCCTAGACCACTTCATTTTTCAACGCCGTTTCATCTATTATAGTTTCAGAGCAAAACAAGCAACTCTTGGTTTGGTTCTAAACAATTTCCTCTTGTAATGGCTCCCTTCTCGTCATCGTTACCTAATAACTTGTGGGGATTGATTCTTGGGTCGTGGGGATTGTCCTTCATTGCCCTAAAACTTGTTTTATTGAGCTACGACCTTTAGCCTTGGTCTCCTCTTTGATGCTTGGTCGTTGGATGCAATCAATTTAGCTCCGATTTACTCCGTTTAAGCAAGGTTAGTGCTCCTCTCCTACCAAGGACACCAAACCTCATAGAATATGCATAATAGAAAGCTAAAGACAAGAAACGACCCTAATACACACTAAAAAGCATAGGAAAGAGGCTAGTTTAGGGGACTAAATGTGCGTAAATATGAGTCACATCAAATATCTCCAAACCGAACCTTTGCTCGTCCCGAGTAAAGAGGTGACTAAAACTATGATCTTTATTTATACTAATCTAATAACATAGCCGATATGAGACAATTAGCGGATCTCACTCCGCCCCTTCAACTCACAACAAGACATTTATGAGGTAAGATGCCTTCTTGCAAGTCAAGGTGGGGCTTGAAAAAACTTTGATGCACCTTACATTAATCACATAAATAAATCAAAGGATGCATCTACAAAAGAATAGCCACTTTCCTCATCTAAGTGGCAAAAATTAACTAAAAGGGAAGAAATTTAAGGGTACACATTCCATAATAGATTCTAGTTTTTCAAGCCACTAAGTCCAAGAGGATACAACAAGTCACCTCCAAGAGGTGTCAAACTAGGCTACTTTCGTCCATAATTGCTAAATGCTTTCGTCAAGGGCGATCGGATGGGGTGGAAGGATGATCCCTATGATGTTAGTGGCATATGACATGACAAATCTCGGATTCTCTACAAGTGTAAAGGCCAAGGATCGTTCCAAGCTCAACAAGGTGGCATAACAAAAAGGTTTTTGGGAATGAAATGCTCAAGTAAATTAAAACAAAAGTAGTGGATTTGACTAGCATTCAAAATTTGGCCTCATTTCAACTTCCGCATTTCACATTTAAAACTTTAAGATGGGGTTTGCCTCTCATTTTTGCTAGTGTCCTTTCCTTTCGCCAATCGCTTATTAGGCAACCGGTTAACCTCTAGACAATATCTTTTCGGGGTGATAGTCACTTTGTCTTTGGGCGGTTGAATTCACAACCGTGTGGGGGCCCAATTCAATGGATCCCTCACCAAAGCACATTGAAGTGGTACGCCTCCATCAAATTTCTCGACAATTTAGCAATTCAAACATTTGAGGTTTCGTTGGCAATTAAAACGATTCCACATCACAAAACTTTTGAAATGAGCATTTCAAACTTATTAATGAAAAGTATTTTTGGGTTGTCAAACCACCAAGTCAATAAAGGTCCCCAAGATAAGTTGATCAAGTCCATATCACATCAATAAGGTTGGATAGATGACTCATATGCAAACCATTGACTAGGCTTTAGACCATGGGACAAAAGATACTAGTATGACACAACCTAGGGTGTCTTGAATGCATTCTAGTAAACAAAGTCTCAAGGAGAAAAATTATCTACAAGGGCCTTATATACACTTGTCAAACTTCCCAATTAGGCATTTTCACAAAATATTCTAACATGCAAACAACATGGCATGATGCAACTAACATATATACAAGTCTAATGCATATGCTACTATCAATTAGTTTGCCATATAAACTAAATGTAAGCTCCTAACAACATATCGGCACGAAAAACCGCAACACAAAACTCCACAACATACACATATAGCCCATCCTCCTTATAAGTAAAAAGGAATGGAAGGGAGAAAGGATTAGAACAATTATACCATGCACCTTTCTTATTCTTTTAGGATATGTTTCAAATGGAGTGGCGTACCTATATGAGAAGAGAACTATACACAGAAGTATATACAATTCTACACTACTAAATGAAAGAACATGTTTTTGGTTTTTATTTTTCAAATTTTCATAAGTTTTTGGAATATATATTCCCCCCCCCCCCCCCCCTAAATTTATTTTGGACATTGTACTCAATGTACATTGTAGGAGTAGGAATTGAATACAAATGCATGAAATGAATGAATGCATAATTTATATAAATGCAACTATATGTCATATGTCACAAATGATGCAATTAAGCTAAACTAAGCTAAAGTGATGCATGTTTTCTATTAGTTGGAAAGCTAATTTAAATATCATAGGAAACTTATGATCAAACCTCCCCAAACCGATTTAAACACTATTTCTAGTGTTGGAGAAATGAGGTTTGGTCATTAGTGACCATACATGAATGCGTGAGCTAAATGCAAGCTAAATGCAACTAACTACATGAGCTATATGACATATATTACAATGCAAGCTATGCTATATGAACTATATAATCTAAGTATGATATGGAATATAATACAAATGCAAGGTGCCACTCATGGTTAAACCTCCCCAAACCGCTCAAAATATCATCCAAAGTATCAAAGATGGAGGTTTAACCATGAGATAACTAAATGAATGCAAGCTAAATGTAAATGTATATAAATTAACGCAAGTGCAAATGCAATGCAAAGTCAAAGGATAGGATATCTTATAAATGGTGGTTTGAGGGAGGACTCCACCAAACTCATTTCATGTTGCCATGTTTATTGATGTTGTCCATGTTGCTCAATGCTCTCAATAACCGGTTAAAGGCTTTTGAGTGGGCTTCAAATAAGCACAATAGGAGATTGGCGATGTCAAAACGTAGTTTGGCCATCTTGGCTTGGAATAAAACTTGCCAAACACTCTCCCATTTGTTTTTCCCTTGGCACTTGGCTTCTTACAATGCTTCAAACCAATAAGCCCATGATTCTTGTCAACACAAGGTATGAAGTATTGCCCATATTCATCCGGAGGCTTCCACTCTCTCCCATATACTTCAAAATCTATGATGACAGAGCTTTGATTCATCAATCCTTCAATAGTAGAAGGAGAGTTAACATTTCTTTTATAAGGGAATAGTTGAAGGATAAGATGTGGAGGAGTCAACTTATCACCATTGAGGTCATTCATGCTTTCATTTTCTTCACTTTCTTCTTGACCCTCCTTAGAACTTGAACCACTACCGAAGGAGAGAGATTCTATTTCTTCCAAACTATGATCAAAGGTACCAATATCATAGTTTTCCTTTTGGCCTCTCAATTCTCCAAAGATGGCAAGTTAAAATTCATCAACCTCTTCTTTCCAAGTTTTACCTTTACTCGCACAAATGTCAAGGGAACACACTTCTTCTACATGGACTATAGAAGAAAATTGTGGTGGGAGGTCTTCCTCATCATCATCATAGGCATCCCAAAATGGAGAAGCAAGGCTAGTGGGTGAGCTAGATATACGAGGCAATTTAGACAAAGTTATTGTTGTCTCACAATTGACCTCCAACTCATATTCACCATTGCTCTCCTCTCCAACTTCATCATTCTCCAATTCATCATCCACTCTTGGTCCATAATCAATCAATCACTCCCCATCCTCAAAAGTTACATCTTCATATTCATATCCATCATGAATGTTTGTTAAGTGGGGTACAAGTTGGAATATGGGATGTTCAATGCTTATGAATTTAGGAGGTGGTGGGGAATTCACAAGAGTAGCTTCAGAATGCCATCCAAATTCTTCTTCACCCTCATTATATTCCTCTTCTTCTTCATTGAGCATTTGGGTGGCTTCCATTTGGGTAATTTGATTTTCCAACTCCTCACCATTAGTAATAATGTTTTTGAGAACATTGTCCCTAACTTGGCTCTATTCAAGCATTTGCATGAAGAAATTTTGTTGGTCACTTAGCATTTGGAGAACCACACTTTTCATGTCAAAGGTATGCTCATTCTCTTATTGTGGGTCCATGGGAGATTGGTTGTATGGGTGTTGATTGTAGGATGACATTTGGCATTGATCGTAAAGTGGGTTTTGGGAGGGTGGTTGTTGTGGATATTGGATGTGGGGGCTTTGGTAAGAAAAGTTGGGCTAGTAGTTAGGACATTCATTGTGTGAGTTGTAAGGTAGGTTTGTGTTGACTTGATCCTCAAACTCCCCATACCCATGGTAGTAATATTCAAAAGATCCACCACATACTCCATGTGCAGAGCCTTCGGTCATCATCATAGATAGGACAAAGATATAACTACAAACAAGGAAACTACAAGAAAACGGTAAAAACAACACAACTTTGAGGAACAATTTCCTCAAGGTTAAGGCACAATTAAAATAGACAAACAAATAAGAACTTAATCACAAAACACCATCCCCGGCAACGTCGCCATTTTGATGTGAGCGAGTCGTTGTTTACTCAATCAAACACATTTATATTATCAACAAACAACTAGTAAGTGGTTAAGTCGAGGTCGATCCACGGGACGGTGTGTTTTGGGTCCTAAGTCTATCTATTCTAAGTTGTGCAAGTGTCACGATTATATGGATTTGAGTTTGTATTCTAAACTAATGAAAGCAATAAATAGCAATTAAAGGTAAAACAAGCAACAATTATAGCATTTCATCAAACGTAATATGTGCATAAGTTGAAACTACAATAAGCAAGCATTCATATGAACTCATTAAGCATAGATATATCCCATAATTACTCCCCTAATCCCCCAGCACTAACCCTAGCTAAGAGACTACTCACTACACATCATGATTAGTATGCTACCAATGGTGTCAAACATCATAACACAATTGAACATGATGATTAAGCAAGGTAATAAAACAAGATATTAACAAGTAAATAAAGAGGGATTAAGAAGGTTACCAACTTGGAAATTAAAGATGAACATAAATAAAGAAGGATCCTTGAATAAAGATGGAGGCTTGTCACTTAGTCTTCAAATACATACCCAAGAGATCCAAATGTAAATAACTTGAGATGAAAAAAGGAAATGGAAGAATAATAAAAGAAACCTGATGCATGCATTTTATATAGACTTATTGTACCATATTTGCACGCACCTCTATGCATACTTAGTAGTGTTTAGCTACAAATGTCCCCCGAATTGCCTACTTTGATTTCTCTTGTCTTATTTGCAGGTATGAACCATAGAGGAGCATAATTGTGGACATGGGCCATGGGGGCGCTTGAGACAAGCGTTGCATTTGTGGAGTCGCCACCAATTTTTATGGGAAATTAGAACCGTTCGAATACCTCGTGTCATGCCAAGATACAAAGTAGTGACATGAACACTAAGAATTCGTTATCCTTAGCGTTCTATGTCTAGAATGACTCTCGTGGATGCCAATGAACACGGATGTTCACAGAGATCTGGAGTAAGGGGTGAGGGTACGTATTAGGAAGTCCTTTTACTGAACACCTAATCCCGCCCGCCTCGATAGCGGCCTCTACTAATGAGTGGGGAAATCGTTCATAGTTGATATGTCGTCGATTATATTCATGTAATGCAACATCCAACGTTTTAATCCTAACATGTGAATTGAACTAAGTCGGTGAACAAGTAATTAGCGCTTATTGATGTCGAATTGGGAATTAGAATTAATTACATGTGAATACAAGCACAGAAATTATACAATAAATGATAAATAAATAGCAATAAATAAAATAACAATAATTAAAATTACAATGAACTACAATGATTTAACTGATTTACGTCAAAAATACACTTAAGACGGAAATTTGAAGAAAAGAAAAAAAAAACAAAAGGGGTTAAAAAATTAAAGTAACAAAAATAAGACATTAAGAGTGATATTACGGTTAGTAGTCAATTAATTGCGTAATTAAAGGCTAGGTCAAAGCGAGAACAGAAGTTTAGGGACATAACTCACCTCAGAACGGGCGCAACACTGCTGCGTCCCTTGGAAGAGGCGCAGCTATTACTGCGTTTGTTCCCAAGTTAAGTTAATGTTCATTGGCATGTTTTATGATTGATTTTCAATATCTGACTCAAGTGAAAGTGATTTAACGTATTAATTGCATATAAAAAACGTCATAAAAGCGATAAACACGAATTAAAATGGATCAAAACGAGTTTAGAACGAATTATAAACGGATTAAGATGAATTAGGTTTATTCACGAAGATGGAAACGAACTTGACAGGATGTGATAAACTGGAAATAAGCAATGGAAACATGTACAAAGGACGAATTCCAGAAACTTGATATGAACAAATCGAGTTTCTAAAATCCGGGTTTGATCTAATGACGAAAACCCGCAAATATTGATTATAAGGGATCTAAGTCGTAAATAAAACGTAACAATTTGAAAGATATATATTAAAATTTATTTTATATACAAAGAAAAGAAAGAAAATAAGAAAATAAAACAAAAGGATAAAAACAACAGAAAAAACCGAGGAAGAAGAAGAAGAGCAGAAGCAGCGGCAACCTCTGGAAGAGGCGTAGCAGATGTTGCGACCCTTCGAAGAGGCGTAGCAGCTGCTGCGTTTCTTCTCGATGTCTAGTTGCTGCTGATCCGTAAAAACAGTTTGATAAAAGGGTTTTAGAAGTCGGTTTTGAATGAATTTTGACGTAAATCTTACAATAATGAGTACAAAAAAATGAAATACAATAAAAAGATGGGAATTACACCCTCAGACTTACATGATTGACGAAACGAGATTGACTAAGTTAACGGTTAGTGATTGATCGACTCGAATGTATGAAGAGAGTGGATTTAGATTAAGTTGATTGATGTGTAGTGGTCAAACTGGTCGGTCATGCAACGTGACTGGAACTCAGAATGATCTGAGCTTACGTGGTCGATTGATGAAGCACATAGGCGTCGAAAGCTTGGAGCACGGTCTTACAATGCAAAGGGAGAAGAGAAGGGCGGACACTCGCGTGAAAAATATGGAGAACGAAGGTCCCTATTTATACTAAAAAATGTAAAGAGTTTTGGAATGACTCAAACTTTGGAAACAAATCACGGAAAAAATCTTAAAACAGGGAGAAACGAGCTGGGGAAGAGGCGCAGCAGCTACTGCGATCCTTCCAAGAGGCGCAGCATCTGCTGCGTCATTCCCCCAGAAGTTTCCTCATGTGGAAGAAAGATTTCCGCGTTTCTTTTATGGAATTGCGGTAGATCTATACTTCCTTATTTCTTTAAATATGATTTACGAGATATATTTTATCAAAAGATATAAAATTAAATTATGGAATAAATATCTGGAATATTCTAGGACATTCCGACTCGGCATTTTAAATGGTTTCTTAGAAAATGAAGCGGTTTTTGACCCGGACTCCAAATGAACTCTAATTACTTTCAAAACGACCGTATCGGCACGTAGATGACGGCCAAGAGGTAGACACAAGTATTTGAGCTATCACTTGACGATAAACTTATAAACTGTCATAAATCGTTCTGCGTACCAAACATGCGGCCCAATCATCACTGGGTGGTTGGCGGGAGGTGTAGAAATGAGGTATCTACAGAGCCCACACTTTGACTGGGGCTTGGACAAGGCGAAAGTCAAAGTATAGCCATCAGGTCAATCGAAGATTACAACCTGACGATTATGGTGACGCGAGGCGGCTCAAGGGGGTATGAGCCAAGGACCTGTCGTCGGGAACATTTTAGAGTCTCTCAAATTCCGGGGAGGGTCGTTTAAAGTCCATTAGACTACGTAAGGAGGCTCGCCATCCATAAGAAGAAACCATACCTGAGACTTCTTTCTCGAGACGTTTCCGGAGTTGCGTAGGATCTAAGGTTAAGCGCAGAAGCTAAGGTTAAGCGTAGGAGCTAAGGTTAAGACCTAAAAGAAATTTAAGGATTGTGCTAGGGTGTGGGGCCCTAAAGGAAAACATCGATGAGAAGGCGGCCTAAGGGTAACCAAGGTTTGGGTGTATGAACCCTGAGAAAAGGTGATCCTAAAGAATTACGATCCTATAGGTAGAGGCTAGGTGCATGAACCTGGGTAGTTTGGGAACCTAAGAGAATGTTGGTATAAGAACAAATAAAATTAAGGGCAGCAGGACGTCGGAAGAAACTGCTGGGGGAATTTGCTTGCGTCGGTCTCAAGGGAACTCTCGTTAGGGAATATGTTGATGATTCTGTCTGGATTGAATCATTTCCGGGAATCTGCTTGTATCTGCTTCCAAACAAACTCCATCTCTCGAGAAGTGCAATCCGTTGTCATGAACTCTCGATGGATAATAAAGTATCGATAAAGGTGTGTCTTAAAACACCGTCAAAGAAAATGAAGAGGCTTGAGTGATAGTGGCGTATCCTAAGCACCGCTGGAAATTCGCTCGTTGTTGCAAGCGAAATCCCGAGAAAGATCCTTGCTGGGAGATAAAACACCGCGACGGTTTTGCAGTCCATTTATAAAAATACGGGTTCGGGCGAAAATAGAAAACCCAACAGAACCAAATATATGATAAAAGGCGTTAGAGAAGAGGCGCACAAGACTTGGCCCCACAGATAACGAACTTATAACGAATTTTTAAAAGTTGAGCTGGAAAGGTGCTGGGGAACAGGCGCAACAAGAGCCGCGACTCTTGGAAAGGGTGCAGCAGGTGCTGCGTCTTTTCCTGGGCTTGTCCCTGTCTGAGTAAAAACATGATAAACCGTGTTTATTCCTCGTAATTTCAAAACACAATTCTTTCCTAAAATCTCTCAAATTCCAACCAAAATCCATAAAATTTGATCAATTCGTGCCATTAATCATGACCAATCGAAGTATGCATCACATTCTCGCTTTTAATTCTCGTTTTTGATCAATTTAGAGCCGAAAAAATTAGGATTTCCCCTCCCTTTATGTCGAAAAATTGGGAGTTTTTCCTTTAACGGATTTGTTTGATAAAATTGATACTAGAAATGGATAATTGGCAATGCTAGGAACATAACCAAGTATTCTTTTTGAATTTTCGTTAAGTATTGAGCGTTTGAGTAAAATTGAGACGGTTTCTCAGCTGTTTCAAAAATTTCTTCGAAAATGCCTTTAGGATTCTCCATTTTTGATGAAATTTGGTGTTTTGGAACCCTTGTATAACGGGTAAACTTTCTATCATGTTCAAAATTTTATTTGTGACGACTTTTTCAGGACACTTTTCTAGGGCATAATCGCTATTATAGTGAAATGCTGCCGAAATTTTGACTTAAACCCATGACTTGGCTTGGACATAGACTTGGCTTGACCCACTATTCCACATGAGTGGTCGGGTTTTGAAAGAAATGGCCAAAAAGGGCGTGAAAAGGGCCACTTTTAGGGCTTGAAAGTACTTGAAATGACCTCATCGAGGGTTGTCGTAGCTTGACGCGGCCTAATTTACTTTAATTTTGCAGGTGACGTTCCTTCTACATCAGGGAGGGCTCCCATGGACGTAGACTTCGACCCTTCTCTCGCTCTTGTAGGGGTGAGAGAGAGGAGGTGGTCGAGGAGGAGGCTGAGGAGGTCCCGAGGCGAGCCAATGTGGGACGTGGTGGTCGCCAGCTAGTGGGTGCATCCGAGTGGGCCGAGAAATGGGATGGTAGACATCTCATTTGGGCGGCAGAGAGCCACCTGTCCTACAGGACGGCGAGGAGTCTAGTAAAATTCAAACTTGTCATTTGTTATTACATTTCCTATTTGTTTGCCGTTTCATTTCTCATTTATCTTGTGCTAAAGATAGCATTGTTTCGAATTCATACAAGAGGCTGGGAACATGAGGTCCTTTTATGGTTACTAGACGATGATGGACGCCTTCGGGAGACTGTCGGAGGAGGAGAAGGCCATCGTCAAGTTGGGAGCCTTCAGGGCTCTGGTGGGAGCGTGGAGGGCGATCAGGGAAAGGAAGATTCCGGCTAACCTTAGCCTGATTCGAGCTTTCCTTGATCGGTACTGGGACACGACCTCGACTTCCCATATGCCTTTTGGAGAGGTCGGGGTCACTTTGGAGGACTACGGCATGATCTCGGATCTGCCGTGTGGAGAGGAGGCTTTGGTATGGCCGTCGACGGCCATGAGAGTGGACTCAGCCGAGGCGAGGATGCTGATCGGCTGGAACCTGGCGGAGGGTGCTGCCAGCGTTCTTGGGTTGGTGCCGAGTTCTTACGTCAGGGACTACTTTGCGGGTAGGACACCGGCGACGGTGACGATGAATGGGAGAAAGGTGGCTCCTCCTCCTTGTATTGCGGAGCAGATGGTCAGCTTTTGGCTGTGGTGGTGTGTCATAGGAAGAGCCAGAGCTCTTCTTACGATGTCTATCAGAGGGGTGTGAATGCCCTGAAATTGGAGAACGTAAGTACCCTTGATCCTTATTTGATTAAATTTCTTTTATTTATGTATTTTATTTAGAAGCGATCATAGGAATGACCCCCTCTTCCCCCTTAGAGTCGATTATAGGAATGACCCCTCGTTTGCTTATTTTAGTGGGTGCCTAGACCTTGGGAGGACTACCCTAACGCTCCCGCTTTCGTGGATGAGGTCCTTCGTCCTAGGAGTTCGAGTCGGTTGTTGCTGAGGATGCCCATGGGACATGTGTGGTACCTGGGCGAGCGTTTAACTCGACAGTGCTCTCGTGACACCTTCACGGTTCCCATCGCTCCTCCACGGACGATGTTCAGGGAGCCTTCTAACGCCGAGAGAGAGGCTGACTTGGTGGACACGAGCGGTTACGCCCTTCTCCTTCCTGGCGAGGAGTACTCCGAGTTCGTTCGCCGGAGGTTGGCGTTCTGGCCGATCGTGGTAAGTATCCTACTTTTTCCCGCTTTTGAATCGTTTTGACAAATGACGAATGATCGTCAAATGAAGAGCTTATTTGAACCTCGTAGGAGATCGAGGTAGCAAGCTTCGAGCTCCCAGCTTACCCAGAGACACTCGAGTATACCGACGCGGATGACGACGATCTCGGAGATCCGCGACTTCGGCGAGGAGGTGACGGACGCTAGTTTGGAGGAGTGGAAGCACTTAGTGAGGAGGGTAAGCCCCCAGCTTTGACTGTCTTTATTTTTTTTTATTGCATAAGAATGCGTTTGTTCCTTTTGAACCTTCTTTGTATTTGAATGCAGGTGGCACCGTCTCAGTACGTGGCGCTGTGGAGGATGGCCAACAGGCTGCGGGCCATGGCCATCGAGGCACTTGTAGGTGGCCGAGGACGACAGGTATGAACCTCTCATTCTCTTACTTATTTCATTTCATTGATATTTCGAATTTTTATTGCAATTTCCCGCATTTTTGTTTTGAAATGATTGAAATGAGGCATTTCTTCTTCATTTGTATGCAGAGAGAGCGTGACCTGGAGCGCGAGCTGGCGCAGTCCCGAGAGGAGACAGCTCATCTGTTGAGGGAGTTAGAGGTTAGGGACGCTGAGATCGCTGCTCTCGAGGCGACCGTAGCTGAGCTAAGTGGCGACCAGGAGTAGCTGCCCTTCCTTTGTTGTTGTCTTGTATATTTTGTACATATTGGACTTTTTCGGACTCTGTTTTGGGCGGAAGCCCCCCAGTTTGATGTAGATACTCGTCTTTTTGGTTGTGTATATAGTGGCCTGAGTGCCTTTACTGCTGGGTGTTTGTTGTTCCTGCAGGTTAGCTTAAAAACAGGTTTGGTAGGTGACGGTTTGTGCCGTCATGCTGCCGAAATTTACATAGTATTTACACGTAAAACAAATAACATATGGGTGGCTTAAATATGCGCAAAATGAGAAAAGTAAAAAAAGGTGCCCGAAAATGAGCAAAAATGACAAAATGTCCAAGAATGCATAGAAAAATGCGCAAAAAAATGCCTAAAAGTGAGAAATGAGCAAAATGACCGGATAATAGGGAGGGCTACCCCCTAAAAAAACTTAAAAAAGAAATGTATAAGTGTGAAATGTATTGAAAACGAGGAGTGAAATGATTCCCCTAAAAAACAAAATAAAATATAATGGGTAAGTGTGCTTGTTTGGCAAAAATGTCGACTTTGTCTCGTAAAGCGAACCCGAAAATAATTAGGAAACACGAAACTTTGTAATTTGACGGAATTACCAAAATAATACCCTATAGGAATAGAAAATTATAGCAAAGGCAAATTAGGAAAGATCCAAATCTGAAAATCACGGAAAAAGGCCTGGGGAAGAGGCGCAGCAGATGCTGCGCCATTTCCCTAGCTAGTCAGACCTTGACAGAAATTAGGAAATAGCGAATAGTATAAATAGAGACTTCGGGGAAGCTTTTATTCACACAATTCCTTCGGCTTTCTCCCGTCTATCACATAAAAGCTCTCATATCTTCTAAAAAATTTTCAAAATTATGGATGCTTTTGAAAACCGTCTCAAGGAGTGGACGAATGAGTTCACAAATGTTGAGAAACATGACATGGGTGCATTTAATTTGGAATCGATCTTGAGTCTCAAATTAGTGAAAATTGTGAAGCCTTTCTTGGATGCTTGTCTTGAGTATGGGACCCAAATTTTCATGTGTTCGCCTTTCCTGGAGGCGATATTTGTCCTTTCCCTGAAGAAATAGCTGCTATTGGAGGATGAGACCAAGAAAATGCACCCGCTATACCTCTTAGCTCTCAAGGATATAAAAGTAAATTTAGAGACTTGCTCGGATTGACCAAGGCTGAGGTGGACCGTCTTGTGACCTCAAAAGGAGTCCGTATGTTTCACTTTATCGACCGATTTATAAATAGGTAGGACCCTACTATTTATTATGTTGCGAGGCGCAGAGCCTTCGGATTTTGTCTAGTTCATTGCTATGTCCTTCAAGGGCATGTTGGCAAGGAGATGAGAGGTGACCCCTGTTTTCTGAGCCTAGTGGAACAAATGGAGCTGCGCAAAAGCCCAGCATGCCTTTCCTTAGGGGAGACCATTCTCGGTTTGGATAACAAAAAGGTCAACCGCGAGCTTCCTTATTTGGGAAGTCCCGTCATTCTGTAGGTAAGAACCTTTTTTTTTTATTTTTTATATGTCAACCATTTTTCTTTTCCGGTTGAAATATGGGCATTAATTCCCGTCTTCTTTTGCAGGTTTGGCTGATGGAACGGCTGCGGTTGATCGAGCCCCCAGTTAATGTGCCAGGATACCATGCTCGATCAATTGCAATGAGAACTAGGCTCTATGATGGAGAGTGTCGTTGGGGCTCTCAATCAAACACATTTATAATTCTCAACAAACAACTAGTTAGTGGTTAAGTCGAGGTCGATCCATGGGACGGTGTGCTTTGGGTTCTAAGTCTATCCATCTCAATTTGTGCTAGTGTCACAATTGATTTGGGTTTGTAGTTGTGTTCTAAACTAATGCAAGCAACAAAGTAAAACAAGCAATAAAGCAAATAAAGATGTAGATAAATAATAAGGGATACTAAGATGCCATGGGATCATAGGAGATTCATGGGAGTTGATCATACAAATATGTTCTCACTTAGATGCAAGCACTTGTTGTTGTGGGGGGATCGAGTTGGTGTATAAGCTTACAATCCCTAAGAAGGTTTGGGTCCCGCAGCCAAATCTATTAGATTGTACAACACCTACAAGTCGACTTAGTCCTTCTCATTCAACTATATGCATGGTCTAATGAGGCTCGAGTTGGTGTATAAGCTTACAAGCCCCATTGAAAAGATAGGTGATGGGTAGAAAATGCAAGGATTCATAGGCTCGCATTTCATCAAACATAACATGTGCATAAGTTGAAATCACAACAAGCAAGCAAATTAATTATGTAGACATATTAGATTAAGCATGAATCAATCCTCCTGACCCTTAATGTTACTGCCCTAAAAGATAAAGATAGAGCCTGGTTTGATAAGTTGTAATTGCTGGTTGCTTTCCTTCATTCTTGTGCCATATACTTGAACATTGTATACCCCATTTTTGAGATTTGATAATATATAGGCTAAATTATCAATTACTCCCTTTTATAGTACACTTTTTCAAAATTACTCCCTTTTATAAAAAATTTTAAAAATTACACCCAAAAAATTGCTGAAATTTTTAAATTGCTCCCAAATCCCTATTTTTGTACATTTAGGACGAAAATGCCCTTGATTCGCAGAATTGGGTCATTTTGTTTGCTTCATATCTGGAGTTTTACATAGAAAAAAATTACGTTCTTTATACGGATAGAATCTTGAAGAAGTCTACTTTCCAATGGCGTTGGAATCAATAAGTTTTACCGTGTGAATTTTGCCCAACAAGCCTTCAAAGACTGATACGATTTTAAGACAGATTTGCGTCTTTCCACGAGAATTGCGATTCCCGACAAACTACAAATCACCCAGAAGTCTACCTTACCAATTCGGAAACTAGACTCAAAGGGCTACAACCATGTGAAAGGGCGTTTACATTAAATCAAAATAACACCTTGGAAATGGCTCCTCAATATCAGACACGAATCTGGAAAAACAGGGAATTTCAGTCTTAATATCGTATCGGTCTTTGAAGGCTTGTTGGGCAAAATTCACACGGTAAAACTTATTGATTCCAACGCCATTGGAAAGTAGACTTCTTCAAGATTCTATCCGTATAAAGAACGTAATTTTTGTCTATGTAAAACTCCAGATATGAAGCAAACAAAATGACCCAATTTTGCGAATCAAGGGCATTTTCGTCCTAAATGTACAAAAATAGGGATTTGGGAGCAATTTAAAAATTTGAGCAATTTTTTGGGTGTAATTTTTAAAATTTTTTATAAAAGGGAGTAATTTTGAAAAAGTGTACTATAAAAGGGAGTAATTGATGATTTAGCCTAATATATACTTACTTTTCCCAAAAAAAATGAATCAATCTTCATGTTGGTTTCCCTCAATTTCCCATTAATACTAGTCAAGGAAATACTCACTCATTATCATGGGAAACATGTCATTAATGTTGTCAATCATCACAACAAGTATAAACATGATAAGAGAATGAAGAAATAAACAATAAAGAGTAAAGAGTAAAGAGATTATGCCAAACTTGAGATAAATAAATGGAAAGGAAAGAATAATAGAAGAGAATTTGATTGATTGATGAAGAGTTGTCAATTCTCCAATAATAACCCAATAATGTTCAATTACCCAATAATAATAAACTTGAACAATGGTTAAGGAAAGATTAATATGTAATTTTATGGAATGATTGAGATTAATCTATTTTAATCTACTCCTAATCTAATCTAAGGAAGGTTCTCCCTTTATGGGACCTAATTGGGCTCTCCCTTGATTATTACAAAATGAAGTATATATAGTAGAACATCATTAGGTTAAGTAAGGATAGATTAGTAAATAACAATGCTATGTTTTGAAGTGGGAAAATGCAAGTCTTGCGAGAAGATGAGCATATCACGTCGCTAGTGCTACCACGATCCGCTCGGACCAAGAGAGGAGACGCTCGGATCAGGAGGTAAGAATCCGCTCGTCTCTTGCACGGGACGCTCGGATCATGCTATGCGGTCCGCTCGTCTTGTGTCCAATCCGCTCAGATTGTTGCACAGTGTGATCCTTTTGCTTCACGGCCTTTAATCTTCGTATACTCCTTATTCTTGCTTTGTCGGTCGTCGTTCTTGCCTCCTCTTCATACTAGTCCATCTACGATTGTCAACATCCTTTCAAATGCGCACGGGAGACGGGAGTTCCGCCTCATTGTCTTCTTTCCTACAAGTCATACAAAATGCACTAGGAAAGCAAAGTAGAAAGCATTTGACGGATATAATGGCCATGAAATGTTATAATAGTATGCAAAATAGGTTCAATTAGGGGACTAAATGTGCGCAATTAAGAGTCACATCAAACATCCCCAAACCGAACCTTTACTCGTCCTGAGTAAAGAGGTGGCTAGAACTAGACCTTTATTTAAACTATCCTAATAATATAACCTATGTGAGACAATTAGCGGTTCTCACTCCGCCCCTTCAACTCACAACAAGACAACCATGAGGTAAGATGCCTTCTTGCAAGGCAAGGCGGGGCTTGCCAAAATGGCGATACATCCAAGCATTAAGCACGCAAAACAAGTAATAGATGCATATACAAAAATGAATAGCCTTTTTCCTCATCTAAGTGGCGGAAATTATCTACAAGGGAAGCAATTTAAGGGTACACACTCCATCATAGATATGGTTTCTTCAAACTACTAAGCCTAGAAGGATACCAATAAATCACCTCCAAGTTGTGTCAAGCTAGGGTACCTTTGTCCTCAATTGTTAAATGCTTTCGTCAAGAGTAGTCTCCCTATGATATTAGAAACACTGGAGGATCGCGGAATTCCCCTTCTTGCCTAGCTAGACAAGAAGAAGGGTCGTCCTCTCTCTACCATGCACAAAAGTGGATTCGATGGAAAAAGGGATCATTTGTATTTGAGTTTCATGTGGGAGTTTGCTTTTGTTGTTTTTATTTTCCCCCAAATTTCTTGTGGCATTTGACGTTTGAGAACACTTTCTTTTTGCCATTTTTTTTGATGTTTGGCATTTCAATACTTGACAATTTCAACCTTTTTTTTTTTTGGACATTTTCAAAGCTACCCCATTTGTAGTGAGGGCGCTTATATTTGAAGCATAGGAGTTTTTATTTTTGTTACTCCTCTTTTCTTTTGATGCAATTTCAAACTTTTTGACTTTCATTTCAATGCTTGAACTCAAATTTTGAACAATTTATGTGCCCATTCCCTTTTGTTGACAAAATGTGGTAGAATGTGGAAGATGGTTGCATGGTTTCAAGGGTCACCTTGGAATAAACGGTAGCCAAGGAGTTATCACACTACAAGTTACTCTTGACTAGGCCTTAATCCATGGGTCAAAGGATACTAGCATGACACATCCTAGGGTGTTTTACAAGTATTCTAACAAGCAAAGTCTTAAGAAGAAAAAATATCTACAAGGGCCTTTTATACACTTGTCAAGCTTCCCAAATAGGCATTTTCATAAAAAAATTCTAAAATGCAACTATATGCCATGATGCAACTAACATTAATACAACCTAATGCATATGCTTCTATCAACTATTATGCCATATAATCTAGATTCAACTCCTAAAAACACATAGGTACACAAACCGCAACAACAAAATACACCACATCCTCCTTGACATGTAAGCCCATCCTCCTCATATGAGTAATGAAAAGAATTGGAAGGGAAATAGGGATTAAAGCGATCATACCAAGCGGTCTTCACATTCCCTTGCTAATGCCTCAAATGTAGTGTTGTATCTATGTGAGAAGAGAACAAAAACACAAGTATATACAATTCTACATTACTAAATTAAAGAACATGTTTTTGGTTTTTGAAATTTTCAATTTTTTTATGGATTTTGTTTTTGTGAAATTAAAGTACATTTTTTTGGGATTTTTCGAAAATTTTCAATTTTTATGTATTTTTGGAGTATAAATTCCTATCCCCCACTTTATTCTGGACATTGTCCTCAATGTACATGTAGGAGTAGGAATGAAAAATAAATACATGTTTTTGGATTTTTGATTTTATGGAAATGAAGTACAAATATAATGATATGATATGAATGAATGCATGCTCTAACTAAATGCAATTCAATATGACATATATAACAAATGAATGCAATCTAAACTATACTATATGATGCATGCTAAATGCTTAAGTCACCTATGATCAAACCACCCAAACCGATTTAAGCACTACTTCTAGTGTAGGAGAAATGAGGTTGGGTAATTAGTGACTATGCATGAACTTAAATCTATGTGCAACTAACTATATGAATCATGTGAGATATATTACAATGCAAACTAATCTAATCATGTGAGATATATTACAATGCAACTATACATGAGAGATAGGGAAAAAAAGAATATCTTACAATTAGAGGTGGTGTGGTAGACACCTCCTGCCATCTCACTCGTCATCATTATCATCATCATTGTGGTATCCATACTCGCTAGAACCTCCTTGGTCATACCCTCCTCCTTGGCCAAATAATCCTCCACCTTGGCCGCCAAAGTTCCCGTCTTGGTTCCCTTGATTAGGTAACAATAGGTGCGGTTGAGCCCAAGATGGGTGAGGGCCTCTAGGGTCGATATACCCTTGTTGAGCCATGTTGTAGTAGGAGGGGTATTGAGCCAAGTAGTTATCAACCCTTCCATCGTATACTACCAGATCGACACGTTGTATGAGCTTCATTAAATCATTGATGTTTGGAGCTCTTGGATCTTGGGGAGCGAAAGGCACATGTTGTGTGGGGTAGGGCGGAATGGGCACATAGGATGGTGTTGCATTTACCCATCCCGACATCCCACAAGGTTGTTGAGGTTAACGAGGTGCTTTTTCTCTCTGTGGTGGGTTGGGGTGAATCTCAATGGGGAGGAGGTAGCTCAGCGTAGGCAAGTACCTGCTCAGCCGTGGCTCGGTAGGTGGTACGTTCCACCCCATGAGGACAACTGAAGAGCATCCCTTTGTAAACCAATCCACACTTCCGGTTTGAGTGTACGAGCACCACCGGTGGTGGTTGAAGATGACATCCTCGTCAATCAAAGTGCTCCCTTCGAGCTTTACATAAGCCCCATGAAGGTTAAACCCGGGGCAAAGGTCGTTGGCCAATATTGTGATTAGGTCTCCCATCACAAAGGACTTAATGTTAGAATTCCCTTGAACAAAATCAAAGAGCCTTGTAAGCATCTCAAGGGGCGTGTTGAAATTGTAAGCCCTTGTCTCTTGAACATTTAAGTAGGACTATAAGAAGGTCAAGTCAAGAAGGGTGCACCTATCTTGTTTTAGCCTCCCATTGATGGTGCCGGCTTTGAAGCGCTCGGTGACCCGAATCACCGGATGTTGAATTGTATAGGTATAGCATTGTTTCAAGGCAAAGAGTTCCCTCCTGGAGATGGCTCTCCAAATGTGGTTAACATTGAAGTCGGAGGGCTTGTCGGTGTTTTTCTTCGGCACTTCAAGACCAAAGATGTTTGCAAATTGGTCAAGGGTTAACCTATGGTCTTGATTACAAAGTCGGAACTCCAAACAAACATTTCTCCGAGTATTTGTGACGATGCGGAGACTACACAAAAACATGAGGGTAAGACTAAGGTAGGTATCCTCATTGGCATAGAATAGCTTCCCGAGACCCAAACCATCGAAGAACATTTCAGTTTGATACCTTATGCCTAGAACTTCTAAAACAACGGTATCAATGATATGAGTGGGCTCGTAATGCTTGCCTAGCAATTGAACGAATTTTTGGCGGCGTTCATCGCATGTGAAGATTACCTTCGGGAAGTATTCGAGTTGTTCCACACCTTGTATCACCACATTGTGATGGCCAATTGCCTCTCTTTGGGTGGATGAAGAAGTACCCTTGCGCTTCTTAGGTGCGGTCTCGACGGATTTCTTGCGTTTGCCTCTTAGGTTCATCATTTTTGGTTGAAAAGTTAGGGTTTTGAGTTGATTTTTGTGATGGGAATTTTTGAGAGATGATGATGTGAGATTTTGAGGAGATAAGATAAGGAAAATGAGGGATGGTGGGGGTGTTTACAAAGGAAAATGGGTGGGAATCGACCGGATAAGGGCTGGGCTCGGGCGGATAGATCGAGAACCCGGCTAAAAACTAAGGCAATCCGAGCGACTCATGCCCGAGACGAGCGTCTCGTTGCTGCAATTCTAGCGTCTTTCTGAGAGGACGCGTGGATTCATAGACAGGGAGCCTGGATATTTTGCCAGCGGTTGAGGATGAGCAGATTGTGTAGGAGACGGGCGTCTTGGGGGAGACGAGCGGATTCTTGAGAATTCGAGTGGATTCACATCCAGTTCAGAATTGTTTCCAAGGCTTTGTTCAGGACGAACGTCCCAGGGCCAGTACGAGCGTCTTCTTTTTTAGACGAGCGTCTCCCTCACAATCCGAGCGGATTTCAGGTCAGTGCTGAATTAAACTCATGGCAAGGCTTAGGACGAGCGTTTTGTGGTCGGGACGAGCGTCTCGTGCCGTTCTTCGTTAATCCCTTGTTTCTTCATTCGAATTCTTTCCCTTGCACCCTTTTGTGATTCCTTCTTATCCTTTTCTGAAAGTATGCTTAGTAAATGGGTAAGAAACCCTCTCTCACTACTCTCATGTAAGAAAATGCAAGAAAAACAATGGTATATACAATATTTATACAATGCAAAGATTATGGGAAGGAATATATTGAAATTGGTGGTTTGAGATAGGTCTCCACCAAACTAGTTCAAATTGTCGAGATTCTTTGTCCATAGAGCTCAAGGCTTTTAAAAGAAGGTCAAAGGCTTGTGAACAAGCCTCAAATAGGCATAGATATGGTTTGCTCCAATTCAAAATAAAGCTTGGCCAAGGTAGTTTGTCATTCATTCTCTTTTTCACCTTGCTCTTGGCACTTGAATATTTGCAATGCTCCCAATAAGTAAGCCCATGATTCTTGTCAACACTAGGAATGAAGTATGGCTCATTTTCGTCCGGAGATTTCCACTTACCACCTTCTTCCTCAATTTTGGTGATGATGATAGAACTTTGATTACTCAATCCTTCCAAGGTAGAAGGAGAATTTTTCACAACATTGATGATGGGATAGCTTAGGAATTGAGATTGTGGGTGCCAAATCTCCACAAGTGAGTTTATTTGCAAGTTTGTTCTTGAGCTTTTCCACCAAGGACCCTTTATATGACGATTTAACTTTTTGGAGAAGATCCACCATATCATCTCCAACAATCATAGGTTCCATGGTGGGTGTAAAATGGTCTTCATAGGCAATAGGGAAGAGGCATTCGTCTTCTTCATGATAAGAAACCTCGAATTTCTCAAAGATGGGTTCCTCAAGTAAGGTGATCTCACAAGTTTCCTCTTCCTTATTCCAAAAATTCTTGCAAAGCACATAAACTTCTTTCACGATCTCGTCATCATGGCTATCCTCATAAGAATCATAAATGGGGGCTTCATCTTTCTCCAATAATCCTTCCTCCACCATCTCAATATTCACATCAAAAGTCACACCCTCATACTCACAAAGGCTAAGAGTATTTGGCTTACTCAACCTCATATCTTCTTCATCAAATACCACACTTTCGTACTCACAAGAGCTCAAGAGGTTTAACTCTTCCCACTTCTCATCTGCTATATCAAAGGTCACCCCTTCAAACTCGCATTTATGGACAATGTTGAAGGATTGGTGGGGAGTAGCCACTTGGGCAATTTGATTTGCAAACTCCTCACCATGGGTAAAAATATTTTGAAGAACATTGTCTCTATTTTGGCTCTCCTCTAGCACTTGTTTGAAGAAGTTTTGTTGATCTCCCATCATTTGGAGGAACATACATTGAATGTCAAAGTTGGGCTCATCTTTTTGTTGTGGGTGGGTGTGAAAGTGGTTGTATTGTGGATATTGGATGTGGTGATTTTGGTGGGGAAATTTGGGGTAGTAGTTAGGATTTTCATTGCATGAGTAGTAAGGTAGGTTTGTGTTGACTTGCTTCTCAAAATCCCCATACCTATAGTCATACTCAAAAGATCCAACATATACTCCATATGTCAAGTCTTGAGCCACCATCATAGCTAAGACAAGGAAACAACTACAACCAAGGAAACTACACAAAAACGGTAAGAATAATCCTTGAGGAACAAGTTTCTCAAGGCTAGAGCAAAATTAAAATAGACAAACAAGTAAGAATTTAATCACATAACACCGTCCCCGACAACGGCGCCATTTTGATGGAGAGTGTCGTTGGGGTTCTCAATCAAACACATTTATAATTCTCAACAAACAATTAGTTAGTGGTTAAGTCGAGGTCGATCCATGGGACGGTGTGCTTTGGGTTCTAAGTCTATCCATCTTAATTTATGCTAGTGTTACAATTGATTTGGGTTTGTAGTTGTGTTCTAAACTAATGCAAGCAACAAAGTAAAACAAGCAATAAAGCAAATAAAGATGTAGATAAATAATAAGGGATACTATGATGCCATGGGATCATAGGGGATTCATGGGAGTTGATCATACAAACATGTTCTCACTTAGATGCAAGCACTTATTGTTGTGGGGGATCGAGTTGGTGTATAAGCTTACAATCCCTAAGAAGGGTTGGGTCCCGGAGCCGAATCTATTAGATTGTACAACACCTACAAGTCGACTTAGTCCTTCTCATTCAACTATATACATGGTCTAATGAGGCTCGAGTTGGTGTATAAGCTTACAAGCCCCATTGAAAAGATAGGTGATGGGTAGAAAATGCAAGGATTCATAGGCTCGCATTTCATCAAACATAACATGTGCGTAAGTTGAAATCACAACAAGCAAGCAAATTAATTATGGAGACATATTAGATTAAGCATGAATCAATCCTCATGTTGGTTTCCCTCAATTTCCCATTAATCCTAGTCAAGGAACTACTCACTCATTATCATGGAAAACATGTCATTAATGTTGTCAATCATCACAACAAGTATAAACATGATAAGAGAATGAGGAAATAAACAATAAAGAGTAAAGAGTCAAGAGATTATACCAAACTTGAGATAAATAAATGGAAAGGAAAGAATAATAGAAGAGAACTTGATTGATTGATGAAGAGTTGTTAATTCTCCAATAATAACCCAATAATCTTCAATTACCCAATAATAATAAACTTGAACAATGATTAAGGAAAGATTAATATGTAATTTTATGGAATAATTGAGATTAATCTATTTTAATCTACTCTTATTCTAATCTAAGGAAGGTTCTCCCTTCATGGCACCTAACTGGGCTCTCCCTTGATTATTACAAAATGGAGTATATATAGTATTACCTCATTAGGTTAAGTAAGGATAGATTAGTAAATAACAATGGTAAGTTTTAAAGTGGGGAAATGCATGTCTTGCGAGGAGATGAGCATATCACGTCGCTAGTGCTACCACGATCCGCTCGGACCAGGAGAGGAGACGCTCGGATCAGGAGGGAATAATCCGCTCGTCTCTTGCACGGGACGCTCGGATCATGCTATGCCGGTCCGCTCGTCTTGTGTCCAATCCGCTAGGATTGTTGCACAGTGTGATCCTTTTGCTTCACGGCCTTTAATCTTCGCATACTCCTTATTCTTCACTACTACAAATGAGCACTTGGGCCACGGCTAAATTCGTGGCGCAAGTGTTAAATTTCCGGGGCTAAATCATTTGGCCACGGGAATACCTTCCGTGAGGCAAGTGGCCGTGGCAAAAAGATAGCCACGGGAAAAACAATAACGTGGCTATTATTAAATTTTTAGCCATGGACTCTCTCGTGGCTAATAACTCCCGTGGCCAAAAAATTTCTCGTGGCGAAAAAATAAATCCCGTGGAAAAAAATATATATGAAAATCAAATAAATAAAATGTTAAATAATTTTTTTTAACGATCGATATTTTACCATATATGGAATAATGACAATCTCGATACTGGTTTCGCTAGTTAACTCGATTAATTTGAACGTTCTTTGGTTTCACCGGTCATGCATTTGTGCGCATCAAAGAGGCTTCCCAGAAGGTCACCCATCCCAACACTACTCTCACCTGAGCACGCTTAACTGTAGAGTTCTTTTGATGTGCTACCGAAACTGAAGTTAACTTTGTTGATATAATTAGTACTTTGAATCCTTTTAAGTTCATTTTTTTTCTTTCAAAATTTACCTTTAGTACTATTTAATTACAAAAATGTTATATGATTTACGAACTTTTGCGGGAAAACATTATTTTGGCCAAAACAATCAAATTTTCGATGTTACCCTCCCGACTAATGCTTTTGACGTCATTGTTTTTGCCCAAGTTAGCAAAACCATTTTCTCTAAAAAGTAAACTTAATCCTGTTTTCCAAACATTTTTTTATTTCTTTAGTTTATCGACATTCTTATTTTCATTTCTCTTGTACTCATTTTTTCGTATATTTTTTTTATGCAAATGCTATTGTATGACCGTCGTGCATACGATATGAAAAATTAACCATTTTTTGGTAAAATAATGACCACTTTTTATAACATAAGGTATCCCCCCCCCCCCTCAAATTGGTCACTATTAACCAAAAAGTACACTTTTTACTCAAAAAACACGAAAAATATTGTCGTACCATAGAATCGCTTATTTTCTTAAACTGATTTCTCTTTGTTATGGTTTATCATTTTTTTCTCAAATTTTTCACATTATTTACACATGTGACTTTAAATTATTATAATTTCTATATTTTCCCTGTGATGTGCTCATTTTCAATGACAAAAATTTCTCCATATTGAATTTTGGGTAAATTCATAAAAACTACCAACTTTAGTCATCTTTTTCATAATCAATACAACCATAATTAATAATTAGTAATCACTACCAAAATATTAACTTTTTTCTACGATAGGTACCAAGTCGCCTTCTTACTCTAATTTTTTTTTTTCTACTTTAAAGGTGTTTTCATCTAAGAGGAGGATTTTGGAAGTGGGTGAGTGGAGATTTGTACTTGAATGATGGCTTTTTGGAAATTTTCAAGTAGGTTAAGATTAGATTTTCAGGCGAATTAGTACCGATTGTAGAAAAAAGTTAATATTTTGGTATTGATTACTAATTATTGATTATGTTGGTACTGATTATGAAAAAGAGTCCTTATATTGTTAAAGTTTATCAATTAACCCTTGAATTTTTTATATTAATAATTTTTCCGATATATTTTTTTCTTAATTGATTTGTGGAAGATCATTTTTTTTCTTCTTTCAATTCTCATCGCACTTATTTTATTTAATCAATTTTGTAATCTAATTGTCGTTTTTTTTTCACTCCTAAAAAAACTTCTCCCAAAACTTTTTTTCTCTCCAAGTTAAATTTTATATCTAATTCAAATTTTTCTATAAATATCTTACAAATAAAGCTGTAAATCAAATTTTGAATGAACCTATTTGACAATATGTTAATTTTAGATTTATCAAAGATAGATGATAAATAACTTATTTATTTAATTTTATATGCTATGTCTTTAAATGTGATACGATCATTTAAGATTGTTATTCAAGATTATAATATTTTAATTAAAAAAAATAAAAGAAATTCACGACTCTAATAAACAGAATTATATTTTAAAACAAATTTCTTAAATTAGAAATGTTTTGAAAAACCTGCAAAGCGTAATTGTGATTTCTAAAAGAATAAAAAAATTTAGACGATAAATTTTTCTTTGCTTGCATATAAGTTTATAAAATTTTAAAATCTTATTAAAGTAAATAAAACAATAAAAAAATATTAATTAAATTAATCAAAGTGTTTGCAAAATTTTAAATTTAAATGCATTTTCATATTATTTATATTTGATTAAATTTCTTTTAGATTTTAAGTTGCCTTATCATGAAAATATCTTAATTTAAGTCGGAAAAGATACTCGCCACGGGAGTTTGTTAGTTCGTGGCTAAAATTTTTTTGCCACGGAACAATTCGTGGCCAATTAAAATTTCGTCACGTGTGTGACATAGTCCGTGGCTAAAGTGATTATTTGCCACGGGTGTAGCCTATTTCGTGGCGCAAGTACCTTTTTACCATTGCTTTGTCGGTCGTCGTTCTTGCCTCCTCTTCATACTAGTCCATCTACGATTGTCAACATCCTTCCAAATGCGCACGGGAGATGGGAGTTCTGCCTCATTGTCTTCTTTCCTACAAGTCATACAAAATGCACTAGGAAAGCAAAGTAGAAAGGATTTGACGGATATAATGGCCATGAAATGTTATAAAAGTATGCAAAATAAGCTCAATTAGGGGACTAAATGTGCGCAATTAAGAGTCACATCACTCTACATGGTGGACTTCACTCGGGTTTACAACTATTGGGAGAATAAGCTGAAGAGTGAAGGAGGTCCCCTGATCCGGTGGATTCTGCCGTGGTGGCATCTTAGGTCAGTCACTGGAGTTTCATCTTTGAACCCGACGTGGTCAGTTCGCATCCCTGACTTGGAATTCATGATTTGCATTTTTCCGGAGAGATTGATGAGGCAAGTGGGCCTTAAGCAGAAGATCCCGAAGCTTGACACCGTTCCTCAAACTACATTCTCATACACCACGGAGTTTCGTCGAGAGTGGGCAATTAAGTGGGCTCAGAGGAACATGTGGTTCATACTAGTTCCTATTGGCTCCTTATGGGTATCTGACTCATACTTGCAATGGAGGAAGGCTGGTACTCCTGAAGAGCGTGAGAAATTGAGGAAACACGAGCCTGTGGATTACAAGGTTCGCGAGGTAGCAAAGGCGACCCAGAAGTACTTGACTGAGGAGGAAGAAGAGGCCGGATTCCGAGTCGTTAATCCTTCGAAGAAACCGAAGACCGCTTCTACCGTAGAGATGGTGATGGATCGAAATGGCAAGACTAGACCGCGAGAGAGACCTTTGGTGATTAGGTCGGAGATAGCACAAGAGCGTCCGGCTTGTGGTCGAGATAAGAAGTATGATAAGGGTGACAAAAGCAAAGGGAAAACGGAAAAATAGCCTTAGTCGTAGTATTATTTATTATTATTTTTAAGTTGTAATAAACAGCGGGATTTTTAGAATCCTAGCCTATCATTTATTTCAGCATTTTATTTTATATATATTTTGCGTATTATTATTATTTATGGAACAAATGAATAAAAGATTAATTAGTTAAGAAACTATTATGATTTCCTTTTATTATTCTTGTCGAATTTCAAATGCAAATGCAAATGTCCTTCTGTTTACATTAAATAAATAATGGGTTGTATCCTGCGAAGGATTGCCTACGTATTCATTAAAAACTAAATCAAACCCTGTGCGTAGTTCAAATAAATGTAAAAGAATAATTGTTCGAAGCAAGAGCTTGTAATGAACATAGAAAATAAGCACGAGCTTTACTTGCTCTTAAAATACAATTCAATTTATTTGATGATATGAAGATGTCGAAATGCCAAAATGCAAGAACAAGGTGACATAAGCTTTATTTCAGCGGGCCAAGGGCCATTTTTATTTCGTGTCGCATGAGCGGCACGTGGGTGTTATGCGAGGCGCGCGTTCTGTCCTATGCTAAGGGTAATATCGTTTCAGTTTGTCGAGGTTGGTTGGGTTAGCGAATTCATTCCCATCTAGGTCTGTAATATTAACCGCACCCCCGAGAGTATGAACTTGACTAGGAAAGGTCCGGCCTAATTAGGCTTAAACTTTCCGCGTGGATTAACAGGTAGGAGAGCTCTGACTGATTTGAGCACCAGGTCTCCTTCTTTGATATTCCTGGACTTAACCCGTTTAATAAAGGCTCGTTTGATACATGCCTGATATGTCTGCACATTATGCAATGCCCGCAATCTTCGTTCATCCAAGAGGATGAGTTCCTCATATCTATCTCTATTCCATTCAGCTTCAGGGATTTGACTTTTGAGTAAAATGCGTAGGGATGGAATCTCTAGCTCAACAAGTTGTACAGCTTCCATGCCATAAGTTAGAAAGAAAGGAGTGGCCCCAGTGGGAGTCCTAACTGATATGCGATAACCCCATAACACAAAAGGTATTTTGCTAGGCCAATCTCGATAATTGTCGATCATTTTCTTGAGGATCGTGACGACATTTTAATTAGCTGCCTCTACCGCGCCATTAGTTTGAGGTCTATAAGGCGAGGAATGGTGGTGTTTGATTTTGTATTTGGATAGCAATTGTGCAGCTTCGGCTTGTAAATGTGACCCATTGTCACTAATTATATCATGTGGGCAACCATATCGACAGATGATATTGGTTTGTATGAACTTTGCCACATGTTTAGCTGTAAGAGTAGTGTAGGATGCCTCTTCGACCCATTTGGTAAAATAGTCGATAGCTACCAAAATGAAACAGTGACCTCCTGTTCCAGGTGGAGTGATGTTCCCAATGATGTCGATTCCCCAAGCAGAAAATGGCCAAGGAGATGTCATTGTGTAAAGCATTGAGGGAGGGACATGTTGCACATTCCCGAAGATTTGGCAATTATGGCAATGTCTGACGTATTTAATACAATCTTACTCCATTGTGGTCCAGTAGTATCCTAGATGCGTGATTTTCTTTGCCATCGTGGGTCCACTCATGGGAGGAACGCATTCTCCATCGTGAACTTCTTCCATCACTTTTTGTGCCGGTGAATGATTAAGGCAACGAAAAACTACACCAAGAGGTGTTCTTTTGTACAACTCTCCTTGCATGAGGAGGTATTGAGAGGCTAGTAGACGTATGGCGCGTTGTCTCCTCTTATCCATATCTGGTGGGTATGTACCATTGAGTTTGAAGTTTAGAATGGCTTGAAACCAAGGTTCCCCTGAACTTTCTTCTTCATTTGAGAGGAGGTTTACATAGGCTGGTTCTGACCGCCGTTCGATGCATAAAGGCATTTCTACCATGTTGTCTGGCATATTAATCAAAGATGCAAGTTTTGCAAGAGTGTCTTCAAATTGATTCTCTTCACGAGGCAGGTGTAGGTAAGTGACCTAATCGAAGAATTGGGCAACATGATTTATCCTAGCCTGATAGGGTGCTAGACTTTAGCTTCGAATTTTCCAAGATCCCGTAATTTGGTTAATGAACAAGGATTAGTCTTCGTGAATTCAAAGTTTCTTGATGCCTAAACTTACTGCTGCTTGTAGACCAATGAGGCAAGCTTCATATTCTGCTGCGTTATTCGTCACCTCGAAGTTGAGTTTGACAGAAAGCGGTGTATGCTCCTATTCCAAATCCTCTTAGATTCGATGCTCCATCGAAATAAAGATCCCAAGAGTCAATAGTGGTTTGTAGGATATCCTCATCTGGAAATGACCACATGTCTATTGCTTGGGTGTCGTTGATAGGATTGTCTGCGAAAAACTCGGCAACGGCGCGTCCCTTTATGACCTTTAGAGATACGTATTTGAGATCGAACTCTGAGAGCATTAAGGTCCACCTCGCCAAACGTCCGTTGAGAACGGGTTTCTCGAAGAGGTATTTGACGGGATCCATTTTAGAATACACCTTGACAGAGTAGCTAAGTATGTAGTGGCGTAGCTTCCTTGTTTCCCACACAAGAGCGAGGCATGTCTTTTCGAGAGGTGTGTACTTACACTCTTATTCTAAGAACTTCTTACTAAGATAGTAGATAGCTCTTTCTTCTTTCCCAATAGTTTGTGCGAGCATAGCCCCCATGGCTGTTTCAGTTACTGTGAGATATAAACCAAGAGGTTGATGTCGTTGGGGAGGCATTAGCACTGGTGGCTTAGCCAATATGTCTTTAATCCTGTCAAATGCCTTTTGACAGTCATCATCCCATATGGTATGATCTATTTTTTTGAGCTTTTGGAAAATGGGTTCGCAGATCATAGTAAGCTTTGATATGAATCGGCTTATATACTGTACTTTGCCTAGAAATCCTCTAACCTCCTTCTCTGTTTGGGGTTGTGGCATTTCGATTAGAGCTTTGATCTTGGATGGATCAATTTCTATTCCCCTCTGGCTGACGACATATCCCAGAAGCTTGCCTGATGTTACTCCGAATGCACATTTATGAGGATTGAGCCTCATGTTGTACTTTCGCAGTCTTAGGAAGAATTTGCAAAGGTTATCAATATGCCCCTTCCTATCCTTGGATTTGACAATCATATCATCGACGTACACCTCTACTTCTTTATGCATCATCTCGTGTAGCAAAGTTATCGCAGTGCGTTGATATGTAGCTCCAGCATTGATTAGCCCAAATGGCATAATAGTATAACAATATGTGCCCCATTGAGTAACGAAGGCTGTCTTATGCATGTCTTCTATGGCCATTTTTGTAACACCCCCATTTATTTAAGGGCCTGAACTAGGACTCCTCAGATAAATGATGGTGTTACCATCTCGGAACCCCGAGACAGTAGATAACAAAGGAAAGAAACACAGTACTTTATTAAAATGTTTATAGTGAGATTACAACTGGAATTAAAACAAGTCTCCAAAATACGACCAAAAGATAAAGTCTGATAAAACGACTAATAAGACTAAGGTGGGCTAGGCACTAAGTCAGTCATCCAAGCTCTCTTCCCGGCCAGCTCCCATCAGTCTCTGAAATACCTGTCAATCTGCTCCCCAATAATTGGATCATCACAGGCGTACACGAATACACAGGGTCAGCCACGAAGCTGAGTAGGTAATACAATAAACAGTAACATAAAACACACGCTCTTCCATCACCACCACCGCCATCACAACTCATAACCCGGACAACCCAGCCATACCGATCCCCGGTAGACTATAAATATCGACCGTAGCCGATCTGCCATCTCGCAGCTGAGGACACCAGGGCAAGTCCTGCAGAACCCGCCTGGGCCTTATCACCACACCATACTCACCTGCTCCTCCACCAACTCCGATGCAACAATATAATAAAACAGTTCAACGATAATGCATAACGGAATTAAATCAGACAATCATGTTATAACATGTAAATCACCGATTCAGCCAATCCAGTCACATAGTACTATATCAAATCCAGTGTATTCCCCTACCTCAAATAGCGGTAATAAGCTAACTGCAGATCAGAAGTACTCCACCCAAAACTCGCCACCTAAACATATACATAACATAATTAATTCACTTAACTATTCCTGTTCCCATAATCAAGAGTTACTATAAGTAGAAACTTTCCCAATTTAGAAATTACTAAAAATATAAGTTACCCAAAATAGAAAGTTTCTTAAAATGGGAAGTTTCCAAAATAGCAATTACCAAAAATAGCAGGTTACTAAAAATAGTAACCTTCCCGAAATAAAATCTCGACTCAAGAACTTAAATACATTATTCCGTCACCGCTACTTAATATTAACTTAATAGCTAAAACTAATAATGTAAATAATAGAAATATACATATTCCCGACTTATTAAAATAAAAACCGTAACAAAAATAACCCAAAAACAACACTCATTCCGACACACGCACACCCCCCTTTTCAACCCGTCACAACTCACTCCACAACCACCAACCCTCACCGCCGACCACCGGCCTCGACACTGTGTCCGGCCGGTCACCTCCCACCACCACCAACGTGGTCGACCCACGCAAAGGGAACCACCACCACCAACACCCCCTGCTTGCGTCCCTGCCGCCACAACCAGCCCCCTTTTCAACTCGCCTGCCACCACGACACAACCCCTCCTCCTTACCAACCACCACCCCTGACACCACCGTTGAAAGGCGACCCTGACACACGTGGCACCACCGATTCGACCTCCCCTGAGTCCACGGTGGTGCCACCCCATTACCCTATGTCTGAAATGCAACAAAAACACCCAACCAACCCCGACACCTAAACACCACCACTGCAACCACCAACAGCGACGACAACCACTCTACCCACCACCACCCGACTCGACTCAACACCAACAACACATCCCACTCCCCCATGACTGCTACAACAGTCCCTAAAAGACGTACAACTCAAATCAAATCAGTGTGACAGAAAAGAAAACAGGAAACCTTACCATGACGGCCGTCGATCCGTGCTTTTTCCGGCCGCACAACCACCCTCGACCACTAGCAATGGCTTCCCTAGACTCACGGCAGACCCTACCCCCTCCACACTCACCAGCGTGCGCTCGTTGGCTGTAAATAATGCGTGATGCGTGAAAGAAAAAGGTTTGATGATGGTGATGTGTAGAAATGACGGTATGAAGGGGGTTGGGTTTTAAGGTTAGATTAGGGTTTCGTTTTAGGGTTTTGGTGGGGTAAAAAGGTAAATGGGTAAGTGGGTAAATGGGCTATGACACCTTGACCCAAAACTATAAACCCGACTCATCTTACAACATGAATCCGACTCATTACCTTTACGCTATCATTACCTTTACGTTACCATTCTACCCACCACCACCCGACTCGACTCAACACCAACAACACATCCCACTCCCCCATGACTGTTACAACAGTCCCTAAAAGACGTACAACTCAAATCAAATCAGTGTGACAGAAAAGAAAACAGGAAACCTTACCTATGACGGCCGTCGATCTGTGCTTTTCCGGCCAGTACAACCACCCTCGACCACTAGCAACGGCTTCCCTAGACTCACGGCAGACCCTACCCCCTCCACACTCACCAGCGTGCGCTCGTTGGCTGTAAATAATGCGTGAGGCGTGAAAGAAAAAGGGTTGATGATGGTGATGTGTAGAAATGACGGTATGAAGGGGGTTGGGTTTTAAGGTTAGATTAGGGTTTCGTTTTAGGGTTTTGGTGGGGTAAAAAGGTAAATGGGTAAGTGGGTAAATGGGTTATGACACCTTGACCCAAAACTATAAACCCGACTCATCTTACAACATGAATCCGACTCATTACCTTTACGCTATCATTACCTTTACGCTACCATTAAATAATAAAAACTCGCTCAATCGATAATAAAATACGGGGTATTACAGTCTTCCCCCCCTTAAAATGAACTTCGTCCCGAAGTTCGCTCCCATACCCAACATGTCACACGAAGATATAAAGACATCCCGTATAACTAACACAGTCAAACACACAACTAGACTACACAAACACGAAATGTTACATTCTACCCTCCTAAAAAGAAAGTTACGTCCCGTAACTTACCTCAAGTGAACAGATGTGGATAACTCTCTCTCATTGCGGCCTCGGTTTCCCAGGTAGCCTCCTCTGCTTTATGATTAGTCCACAACACCTTCACTAAAGCAGTCTCTCCGTGCCTGGTCTTTCTAACTTTCCTGTCCAAAATCTCCTTAGGCGTCTCGATGTAGGTCAACTGCTCGTCCACCTCGACCACGTCATGGCTCAAAATGTGCGAAGGGTCACTCAAATATCTCCTCAACTGGGAAACATGGAAGACATTGTGTACCCTGGCTAAAGCTGGTGGTAGAGCTAGCCGGTATGCCACCTCTCCAACTCTATCCAAAATCTCATATGGCCCAATAAACTTCTGGCTCAACTTTCCTCGCTTCCCGAATCTCATCACTCCCTTCATCGGAGACACTCTAAGAAGTACTTTCTCCCCCACCTGGAAAGAAATGTCGCTTCTCCTAGCGTCAGCATAGCTCTTCTGCCGGTCCTGGGTAGCTCTCATCTTCTGTTGAATGATCTGCACCTGTTCAACCATCTCCTGAATCATCTCTGGTCCCAAAACTACCGCATCAGCTCGGTCATCCCAACACACAGGACTCCTACACTTCCTGCCATATAGAGCCTCAAATGGAGCCATCCCAATACTAGCGTGGTAACTGTTGTTGTATGAAAACTCAATCAACCCCAGTCTATCCTCCCAAGACCCGCCGAACTCCAAAACACAAGCCCTCAACATGTCCTCGAGTGTCTGAATAGTCCTCTCTGTCGACCATCGTAGCTGGATGAAAAGCGGTGCTCATCTTTAATCGAGTACCCATTAGTGATCGCAACTCTGCAGAATTTGGATAGAAACCTGGAGTCTCTATCGGAAATGATGTCCTTGGGTACACCATGCAGCTTCACCACATACTGAACATAAGCCTTGGCCAACTCAGCTTTACTCCAAGTATCCTTCATGGGGATAAAGTGAGCCGACTTGGTTAGCCTATCCACGATCACCCAAATCATATTGTTACTTTTCTGAGTTCGAGGCAACCCCACAATGAAATCCATAGAAATGCTCTCCCACTTCCACTCCGGCACATCTAATGGTTGAACCTTCCCTTGCGGTCTCTTATGTTCCCCCTTCACTCTCTGGCACGTCAAGCATCGAGCTACGAACTCAGCAACTTCCCTCTTCATATTCGGCCACCAAAAGGTCTTCTTGAGGTCCTTGTACAACTTATCTCCCCAGGATGAACCGAGTATGGCGTAGCATGTGCCTCAGTAAGAATCTTCCTCTTCAGCTCCTCATTATCCGGAACACACCACCGTCCTCCAAACCTCAGACTACCATCAGTATGGATAACAAACCTGGAATCAACCCCAGATTCTGCCTGTTCTACTGTGCTGCGCCACTTCTGAATTCTAGCATCGGCTTTCTGTAACTCTCTGATCTCCTCATATAACTCCGGCTCAACGGTCAAGTCCCCAAGAGTCTCTCCTCTCCGGATCATGTGGATTCCCATCTCCCGCAGCTCATTATGCAACCTCACCCTAGATCTGGCACTGCTCAAAGCATGGATGGATTTCCTGCTCAACGCATCAGCTACGACATTCGCTTTCCCCTCATGATAAAGTATCTCCATGTCATAGTCGCCAATCAATTCGATCCATCTCCTCTGTCTCATGTTCAACTCCTTCTGTGTGTAAATGTACTTTAAGCTCTTGTGATCGGAAAACACTTTGAAGGTAGCCCCATAAAGATAATGTCGCCATAGTTTGAGCGCAAACACCACTGCCCCCAACTCCAGATCATGAGTAGGGTAATTCTCCTCATAGGTCTTCAATTGTCGAGAAGCGTAAGCGATTACCTTCCCGTTTTGCATCAATACACACCCCAGACCCTTCTTGGAAGCATCAGTATACACCTCGAAATTATCATTCCCATCTGGTAGAGCAAGTATAGGAGCTGTAGTGAGACGTTCTTTGAGGGTGAGAAACGCCTCCTCACAACTCTCATCCCAAACAAACATGTTCTCCTTCCGCATTAATGACGTCAATGGCTTTGCGATCTTTGAGAAGTCCTTGACAAATCTTCGATAATAACCTGCTAGCCCCAAGAAGCTTCGGATCTCACCCACATTCTTAGGACTCTGCCATCTTGTCACTGCCTCAATTTTACTAGGATCAACCGACACCCCTTCCTTGGAAATCACATGTAACACCCCGGTTTATAAAAGAAGTCCTCGTCAAGACATTCCCTCATAAAACGGACTGTTACCATCTCGGTTTCCCGAGGTAGTGAATAACAAATTAAACTCCAAGGCAATTTATATAATGTTTTAACTTAATTATTACAATTTCTCTTTTCAAATTAAATTACAGGAACTGACGTAAATAAAAGTGAAGTCTTCTAGATGATGATCTAGCTACTAGGTCGTCTGATCCAGTGTCTCACGCCCATCAAGCTCCCGTCCTATCTCTTAAACCTGTCAAGTCTGCTCGCCAATATTTGGGTCGTCACAGGTGTTCACGAATACACAGGGTCAACCGCGAGGTTGAGTAGGGAAAACAATAAAACAATAAAATATGATATGCATGATACTCCGCCACCTCCATCTCCATCTCAACTCATCACACACATCTCATAACCCGGACAACCCAGCCATACCGATCCCCGGTAGACTATAAATATCGACCGAAGTCGATCTGCCAGCTCAACAGCTGAGGACACCAGGGCAAGTCCTGCAGAACCCGCCTGGGCCTTATCACAACATCACATCGTATCTCAACATCGTCACCACCACATCATCCTCCAACTCCAATGCATATGAAATGCTCAACAGTAATAAATGCAATGCAATATGTATATAAATCACTGAACTGATAAATCATAAAGTCATGCCAGTTACCCGATGTTGTGATATCATACTCAATACGATCAATTCAATCAATCACCTTCCCGTATATATAATTCATAACGTAAATCAACAACCAGAAATCAAGTCAACACAATTCAACAATGACGATAATAGGACAAGTGTATTTCCCTACCTCATAGTGCCAGCAAATCCAATTAAGCAGTTAAGAAGTCCAGAAATAAAGCAACGAATCTGATTATCGATCCTTCACGAATCCGTCACCTAAAACAATTATAATATTTATAATTACTAATTGCTAAATATAGATATCTCCCGAAATAGAAGTTTTCCCCGAAATACAATCCCGACACCAACTTATGCCCAATTGATAGCTAAAATAACCCGATTAGTATTTGACCCAACTTCCCAAAATAGAAGTTATTAAAGTAGAATTTCTTAAAATGGAAGCTTTCCCGATATAGTAATTTTCCTCTTTTAACAAACCCGACTCAAAAACCCGACTTGCATTATTTAACCGACTCGGGAATTAAATTAAATAAATTATATAATGTCTCGGGAATAATTTATTTAAAAGGCTCGGGAATTGAATTAAATAACTAATATGATAAATAAAAGATCAAGCGAATTAAATGATTTAAGAAATACCCGAATCAACTTTAAACAATTCAACCATCCCGATTCAAACCCGTCTTTAATTATTCTAATGCACTCGGGAATTAATTAATTAATTAAAAGTACGACCAATAAACAATTTGTATCGATTAATTATGAAAACCCGTTTCGAAACAATTCGAACAACCCAACTCTTACACTCGTCATTCACTCACACCCACACACCACCACCGGCCACCACAAGGCCGTGACAACCACCAGGCGTGACACCCACTCGGACCCTACCACCACCAAACACCCCCACCAGGGTCGACCCTCGCCGGCGAGGTGAACCACGGCCGCCATTTGGCCTGGTTCACCACCACGCACCACCAAACACCACTGTTTCCCTTTCTTCCACCACCGCAACAATTAACTATTCACTGCCCAACAACCACCATTCAACTCGCCACTAACCCATGAACACCGACACCACAACACCACCTCGTCGACCTCCCCCTAGTCGACGGTGGCACCACCCAAACCTAACCATCTAAAAACCCACCTGAAAACCCGAATTAACACCCGTTGCTACCCCATATCACTGCCGCCCTTTACTGTTACTAACCCCCACCATGAACCACCCTAACCACCACCACGACACTCGCCACTCACCATACTATTCATATAACCTGACAACAACCACTAACAAAGCCTCAACAAGGCACGAACAAACCCCCAAAAACCCGACACCAAACGAAAACAGAGGAAAAGAGTCGGTCTTACCATCTTTCTGCCACAACGACGGCCACCACGGCCACCCACGGACGTCGCCCATCACCCTTAGCTCTTCCTTGCAGCTCCGTCAACACCCAGACACTCTCTCTCTCTCTCTCGAATTCCGTGAGGGTTGGTTTTGGCATTGCTGAAAATGGGGGAGGCGTGAGGGAGTATGTAGTGTGGTTTGATGATTGTGTTAAATAAAGGAGGGAGGCATGGGTTGTAGTAATCATGTAAAGTATGTATAAGTTTGCTGGAAAAATGGGTGTAAAGGAAGAAAGAAAGAGGAAGCATATGCATGTGTTGTGTGCAGGGAAAAACGTAAAGGAAAGAAAAAGAAAGAAAAAGAAAGAAAAAGGAAGAAAAAGTAGTAATAATCTAATAATAATATTAGAATAATAATAATATATAATAATAAAGATATATTTTAATAAAAGTAGGTAGGTGCGATGTGTAGTCAAAATATGATAGGTCGAGAAAGGTTAGACTCACATTTCGAATTCCATATAACCCGTCACAATTAATTTATATCGATACAACGCGGTTAATTAAAATAATTTACGTAATTATCGACTCAGCAATTATCCCGCCTTAATTAGTAATATAAAATGTATAATAATTAATATATAATAATATCCGTTTAATTATATCCGTTTAATTCAATAATATCCGTTTAATTTATTATATAAAAATACGGGGTATTACAGTCTTCCCCCCTTAAAATGAACTTCGTCCCGAAGTTCGCTCCCATACTCAACAACAGAAAGGTATTGTATATTGTACTTACGGACGTCACGAAATTCTAACACGGTTAACACACTTTTGACTCATCAATTAAACGTAACAAATACGGAATGTTACATTCTGCCCTCCTAAAAATAAACTTCGTCCCGAAGTTTAACTCATCATTTTCTTAATCCAATTAACTACAACTAATAACTACCTGCGAACACAAATGTATAACACTATATAATCATATGAGAACACCATCATCTTTCCATCTCAATTCCGATCTCAAACTCAAGTAACTCAATAACCATGGTCTCGCTGGACCGCAAACGTAACTCGGCACAAAGGTCCCACACCTCATAATTCAATACCGGTAGTTTAATTATACTCTCTTTTTACACATCAACTAATCTAACAGAAGTAGAAACCAAAACATATATAACTCGTCTGCATAGGTACCCCACATCAAATATCAACTTGGTGAACTATAACCTTCGAACAAGTGCAAATTAAGCATCAAGATTTTACAATCCTCCCCAACTAAAAACATGGTTACGTCCTCGTAACCTTCATTATTATGACAAAAGTTCTCAAACTATTGCTAACAACTGAAAGAGGTTTAAATATTCTTAACTCTCGCTTAAGTTAACTGATCCTTACCAAAGACAATCAGTTTCGCAGTACTTATCAGCCTAGAAATATTTTTAATCCTCATAGCAAAGGGTTTGGTATCTATTCATGAATGACGAATGCACCTCGATTGTCAAATTTTATAAACTTATTGGTTGAGTCAAACAAGCGATTAACAGCGATATTGGAAAGTCAATCATACAAGACTATCATACATAAAGTTTCGTTCTTGGTATTAAATATATTTAAACTGTACCCATTACAATGACAGAAAAGATTAGATGTATTTAACTATACCAATTTTACAAGTGTTCTTTACCTATTGTGCTAATATTAACGTATCATGTTGACACACAACTCACATGAAAGTCTTTAAAACTCAGATGACATCCTACATGTGGGAACATTTAGACATAATCATTACTACCATCCATGTGTAAACTTTTAAACATAACTATTATAATTTTCATGCGAGTGTATTAGAATAATCAAATTACTTTTAATACCATCAACTTACAAAGATATGACAATATTGTTTTATATTTATATATATCCATATGCAAATATGATATAAAATATTACAACATGCCAAATGTATATAAAATATGCAAATAACTGGACTCTTGTAACATTTCACCCTTGATTAAAAATCAAATTAAGTTATCCCATTTTACTCATACTATCATGCCAACAAGGTTATCAACTAAGTTTTAATTTTATCACTTGTTAAAATACATAACTACTGAACATGCGTGCTACTACCGTCATATAAAACATTATAAATTCACATTACTAAGACTCATGAATTAATCAAACAATCGTATGCAAATTCGACATAGACGCACATTTTAAATGTTTTGATTCACGTTGTAACTTCCAAAAATCATGAATAAATAATTGTTCGATTAAAACTTGTTTCATATTACTTTTATAAAACACGGTGAGTTCAAAACACAGGGAAAAAGAATTAGGTTTAAAGCACAAGAACTCCGTTTTTAAAGAATTTTACAACTCAGTTGGTCCAAACAACATGTGACAGCAATTGGTCTAAAATTTGGGTCAGTTTGCAAATCTTATTATTTAATATAGAGACATCATGATTTTTCGTGGCTTATCAATTTGAAAACATATGCGAATTTTATGATCGATGGAATTGGATTTATGAGAAAATTATTAATACAATTTGAATGAGGATTTTATAAAATCATTGGTCAAGCATCACTGCACGGGAACTTCCTAACCACAGTTCACTAAAGTATTTATTACTCCTAATCCGTATATCATATAAGCATGAAACCAACGTCAAATGAACACTAACTCACGAGGCTATCTCTCATAAAATTTTCATCGATAGGCAATAAACAGAAAAGAAATGGTAGTAAGGTCAATTAAAGAGTAACATCAACTAAACGAGTTTCAGCACTATGTCATTCATTTTCTATGTCCCAATTCTTACAACTATACTATCGATACTAACCCATACCAACTTAGATCTCACACTGTACCTACGTAAACATATACCCCATAGAATCCCTCCGCATCTCGATCTACTCATTACATCTAAATCACGATTGTGATGACTAAGGATATGAAATTCTATCGTGTTTCTTATTACTATCACAAGACTATACTAACATGGCTTCGGGATCACATAACCGCATATTACTTAGTCATAGTAGTACTATCAACACATCATTCATACAAATTACTTACCGTAGCGTTATCCTGCAATAATCAATGTATCAATCAGCCAACACTTAGGCAACGATATATGAATTTCTGTTCAACCTCAAGCAACTTTTCTACCCTTTCTCTCGTATACACTCATGGTTTCCGGTTCAACTGAGAGGACCACTGGTTCGGTGTGAGGGGGCCCCTAACTCATACCTTACCGTAGTGTGCTCCTAACAGTTCTATCCCGGGGTTCATTTTATTTAGACACATCCTATGTTCATTGGGCTCATTGGTTCAGGCCTGAGGACCGTTCGCTCTGATACCACTTTGTAACACCCCGGTTTATAAAAGAAGTCCTCGTCAAGACATTCCCTCATAAAACGGACTGTTACCATCTCGGTTTCCCGAGGTAGTGAATAACAAATTAAACTCCAAGGCAATTTATATAATGTTTTAACTTAATTATTACAATTTCTCTTTTCAAATTAAATTACAGGAACTGACGTAAATAAAAGTGAAGTCTTCTAGATGATGATCTAGCTACTAGGTCGTCTGATCCAGTGTCTCACGCCCATCAAGCTCCCGTCCTATCTCTTAAACTCTGTCAAGTCCGCCGCCAATATTTGGGTCGTCACGGTGTTCACGAATACACGGTGGTCAACCGCGAGGTTAGTAGGGAAAACAATAAAACAATAAAATATGATATGCATGATACTCCGCCACCTCCATCTCCATCTCAACTCATCACACACATCTCATAACCCGGACAACCCAGCCATACCGATCCCCGGTAGACTATAAATATCGACCGAAGTCGATCGCACTCAAAAGTGAGGACACCAGGGCAAGTCTGCGAGAACCCCCCTGGGCCTTATCACAACATCACATCGTATCTCAACATCGTCACCACCACATCATCCTCCAACTCCAATGCATATGAAATGCTCAACAAAGTAATAAATGCAATGCAATATGTATATAAATCACGAATCGATAAATCATAAAGTCATGCCAGTTACCCGATGTTGTGATATCATACTCAATACGATCAATTCAATCAATCACCTTCCCGTATATATAATTCATAACGTAAATCAACAACCAGAAATCAAGTCAACACAATTCAACAATGACGATAATAGGACAAGTGTATTTCCCTACCTCATAGTGCCAGCAAATCCAATTAAGCAGTTAAGAAGTCCAGAAATAAAGCAACGAATCTGATTATCGATCCTTCACGAATCCGTCACCTAAAACAATTATAATATTTATAATTACTAATTGCTAAATATAGATATCTCCCGAAATAGAAGTTTTCCCCGAAATACAATCCCGACACCAACTTATGCCCAATTGATAGCTAAAATAACCCGATTAGTATTTGACCCAACTTCCCAAAATAGAAGTTATTAAAGTAGAATTTCTTAAAATGGAAGCTTTCCCGATATAGTAATTTTCCTCTTTTAACAAACCCGACTCAAAAACCCGACTTGCATTATTTAACCGACTCGGGAATTAAATTAAATAAATTATATAATGTCTCGGGAATAATTTATTTAAAAGGCTCGGGAATTGAATTAAATAACTAATATGATAAATAAAAGATCAAGCGAATTAAATGATTTAAGAAATACCCGAATCAACTTTAAACAATTCAACCATCCCGATTCAAACCCGTCTTTAATTATTCTAATGCACTCGGGAATTAATTAATTAATTAAAAGTACGACCAATAAACAATTTGTATCGATTAATTATGAAAACCCGTTTCGAAACAATTCGAACAACCCAACTCTTACACTCGTCATTCACTCACACCCACACACCACCACCGGCCACCACAAGGCCGTGACAACCACCAGGCGTGACACCCACTCAGACCCAGCCACCACCAAACACCCCCACTGGGGTCGACCCTCGCCGGCGAGGTGAACCACGGCCGCCATTTGGCCTGGTTCACCACCACGCACCACCAAACACCACTGTTTCCCTTTCTTCCACCACCGCAACAATTAACTATTCACTGCCCAACAACCACCATTCAACTCGCCACTAACCCATGAACACCGACACCACAACACCACCTCGTCGACCTCCCCCTAGTCGACGGTGGCACCACCCAAACCTAACCATCTAAAAACCCACCTGAAAACCCGAATTAACACCCGTTGCTACCCCATATCACTGCCGCCCTTTACTGTTACTAACCCCCACCATGAACCACCCTAACCACCACCACGACACTCGCCACTCACCATACTATTCATATAACCTGACAACAACCACTAACAAAGCCTCAACAAGGCACGAACAAACCCCCAAAAACCCGACACCAAACGAAAACAGAGGAAAAGAGTCGGTCTTACCATCTTTCTGCCACAACGACGGCCACCACGGCCACCCACGGACGTCGCCCATCACCCTTAGCTCTTCCTTGCAGCTCCGTCAACACCCAGACACTCTCTCTCTCTCTCTCGAATTCCGTGAGGGTTGGTTTTGGCATTGCTGAAAATGGGGGAGGCGTGAGGGAGTATGTAGTGTGGTTTGATGATTGTGTTAAATAAAGGAGGGAGGCATGGGTTGTAGTAATCATGTAAAGTATGTATAAGTTTGCTGGAAAAATGGGTGTAAAGGAAGAAAGAAAGAGGAAGCATATGCATGTGTTGTGTGCAGGGAAAAACGTAAAGGAAAGAAAAAGAAAGAAAAAGAAAGAAAAAGGAAGAAAAAGTAGTAATAATCTAATAATAATATTAGAATAATAATAATATATAATAATAAAGATATATTTTAATAAAAGTAGGTAGGTGCGATGTGTAGTCAAAATATGATAGGTCGAGAAAGGTTAGACTCACATTTCGAATTCCATATAACCCGTCACAATTAATTTATATCGATACAACGCGGTTAATTAAAATAATTTACGTAATTATCGACTCAGCAATTATCCCGCCTTAATTAGTAATATAAAATGTATAATAATTAATATATAATAATATCCGTTTAATTATATCCGTTTAATTCAATAATATCCGTTTAATTTATTATATAAAAATACGGGGTATTACATCACATGTCCCAGAAAAGCAACTTTCTTCAACCAGAACTCGCACTTGCTCAGCTTGGCATATAACTGGTTCTCCTCCAAGGTTTTCAAGACTAACCTCAAATGTTCCTCATGTTCTTCCTCATTCTTGGAGTACACCAGGATATCATCGATGAACACAACCACGAACTTGTCCAGGTAAGGACTGAACACTCGATTCATCAAGTCCATGAACACTGCTAGCGCATTAGTTAACCCGAATGGCAGGACCACGAACTCATAGTGCCCATACCTTGTTCTGAAAGCGGTCTTAGGTATATCCTCGTTCTTAATTCTCAACTGGTGATAACCCGACCTCAGATCGATCTTATAGAAAACTCCGGCTCCACTCAATTGATCGAACAAATCATCGATCCTTGGCAAAGGATAACGGTTCTTGATGGTCACATTGTTCAACTCACGGTAATCCACGCAAAGTCTCAGGCTTCCATCTTTCTTCTTGACAAACAACACTGGTGCTCCCCAAGGTGAAACACTAGGCCGTATGTAACCTTTCTCTGCTAGCTCATCCAACTGCTTCTTCAACTCCTCCATCTCCTTTGGCCCCATACGGTAAGGTGGTTTAGAAATCGGCCCTGTTCGCTTCGGATCAATGGAAAAGTCCACTTCTCTTTTCGGTGGTAACCCTGGAATGTCCTCCAGAAATACTCTCTCGAACTCCCTCACCACTGGGATCTCAGACACCTTAGGGGTCTCCGACTCACTATCCCACATCTGACACAAGATTAACTGATCCCCTTTCCTCAGACTCGACTTTAGGGTGTTAATAGATATGAATTTGACTCTTGGCTTGACCACATACCCCTTATAAGACACCCTAGTTCCCTTAGGTCCCCTCAAAGAGATTTTCTTCTGATAGCAGTCGATAAAAGCCTTGTATTTCCCTAACCAGTCCATCCCCAGAATCACCTCAAAACCCCCCAAGGGAAACTCTATAAGGTCACAGTGAAACACAACCTCTCCGATCTGGATTGGTACCCCAGTGTAGACTCTATCACAAGACACCGACTACCTCGTGTCATGTCACGACACAAAGTAGTGACATTAACACTAAGAATTCGTTACCCTTAGCATTCTATGTCTAGAATGACTCTCGTGGATGCCAATGAACACGGATGTTCACAGAGATCTGGAGTAAGGGGTGATGGTACGTATTAGGAAGTCCTTTTACTGAACACCTAATCCCACCCGCCTCGATAGCGGCCTCTACTAATGATTGGGGAAATCGTTCATAATTGATATTTCGTCGATTATATGCATGCAATGCAACATCCAACGTTTTAATCCTAACATGTTAATTGAACTAAGTCGGTGAACAAGTAATTAGCACTTATTGATGTCGAATTGGGAATTAGAATTAATTACATGTGAATACAAGCACAAAAATTATACAATAAATGATAAATAAATAGCAATAAATAAAATAGCAATAATTAAAATTACAATGAATTACAATGATTTAACTGATTTACGTCAAAAAAACACTTAAGACAGAAATTTGAAGAAAAGAAAACAAAACAAAAGGGGTTAAAAAATTAAAGTAACAAAAATAAGAAAAATTAAGAGTGATATTACGGTTAATAGTCAATTAATTGCGTAATTAAAGGCTAGGTCAAAGCGGGAACGGAAGTTCAGGGACAGAACTCACCTCAGAACCGGCGCAGCACTGCTGCGTCCCTTGGAAGAGGCGCAGCTATTAGTGCGTCTGTTCCTGAGTTGAGTTCTGGCTCTGAAGTCAGAACCGCGGGTTTGTTAATGTTCATTGGCATGTTTAATGATTGATTATCGATATTTGACTCAAGTGAAAGTGATTTAACGTATTAATTGCATATAAAAACATCATAAAAGCGATAAACACGAACTAAAACGGATCAAAACGAGTTAAGAACGAATTATAAACGGATTATGACGAATTAGGTTTATTCACGAAGACGGAAACGAACTTGACAGGATGTGACAAAATGGAAATAAGCAATGGAAACATGTACACAGAACGAATTCCAGAAACTTGATATGAAAAAATCGAGTTTCTAAAATCCGGGTTTGATCTAATGACGAAAACCCGCAAATATTGATTATAAGGGATCTAAGTCGTAAATAAAATGTAACAATTTGATATATATTAAAATTTATTTTATAAACAAAGAAAAGAAAGAAAATAAGAAAATAAAACAAAAGGATAAAAATAACAGAAAAAACCGAGGAAGACGAAGAAGAGCAGAAGCAGCGACAGCCTCTGGAAGAGGCACAATAGATGCTGCGACCCTTCGAAGAGGCACAGTAGCTGCTGCGTTTCTTCTCAACGTCTGGTGTAACACCCCTAATTTCCATAATATAATTCTATAATTTTATTTTCCCATATTTCATATTTTATTTTTCCGGGAAAATATCCGTCTCTTACCTTTTGGGCTAGTTGGGCTCGAAAACGGTGAAGACCCGCTCTTTGTTTGGGTCTCACGTGATTCTTGGTGTAGATGGGTAAGTTTTGGGCCTAAGCTTGAAATAAACCCATGAGCTTCTCTATAAATAAGAAGGGAAACCAAACCCTTACTTCTCTTTTCTCAAAACCCTAAACCTAATTTCTCTCCTCTCTTCCTCCCTTGTGCCGCACGTCCCTCGCCTTGGGTTTCGTGCCGTTCTTCCTTTCTTCTTCGTTCTTCATCGTTCTTCATGCTTAGATCGATCCTACTTCTTGGATTTATCTATCTTCTTCGTAAGTTTTTATGTTTCGCGTAGTTTTTATAGTTTTATAGTTTTTATATATATATATATATATATATATATATATATATATATATATATATATATATATATATATATATATATAGAGAGATTGGATTTGGTGATTTTGGTTCTTATGGTGAGTTGTGAGTTGGGGGAATCTCAGCCATTAGATTAAATTAGAGATGAGTGGCCAAGATTAATCTTAGTTGTCATATAAAAGTATTGTTATTTAGTTTATTTTCTCTTTTTTCTAGTGCTACTCTTTTTTTTCTTACTTTAATTTTTTTTCTCTTTTTTTTTTACGTCGTGTTATTATGTTTTTTTTTACAACTTTGATTTTTTTTTCTCTTATGTTTTTCTCTAATTTTCTCATTATGTTACCTTTTTTTCTTTTTCTTTTTGTACCAAATTTTTTTTTGCTTGATTTTTTTTTCACTCTTATTTTTTTTTACCTCGTGTTATTATGCTGTTATTGTGCTTTTTTTAACTTGATTTTTTAACGACTTTGACTGATTTTTTTTTTCTCTTTTTTTTTACCACATGTTATTGTGCTGTTATTGTTATTGTGATGTTATTCTGCTGTTACTTTGATTTTTTTAACGACTTTGATTTTTTTTTTTCCTTTTTTACCACGTGTTATTGTGCTGTTATTCTACTGTTATTCTGTTGTTATTGTGATGTTATTCCGGTGTCACTTTGATTTTTTTACTACTATGATTTTTTTACTATTTGATTTTTTTACTCTTTTTTACTGCATGTTATTGTGCTGTTATTCTGGTGTTATTGTGATGTTATTCCGGTGTCACTTTTGATTTTTTTACTATTTTGATTTTTTTACTATTATTTTTTTACTCTTTTTTTACCGCATGTTATTATACTGTTATTCTGGTGTTATTGTGCTGTTATTCTGGTGTCACTTTGATTTTTTTTACGACTTTGATTTTTTTTTCTTTTTTTTTTTTAGCACGTGTTATTGTGCTGTTATTCTACTGTTATTGTGCTGTTATTATACTGTTATTGTGGTGTTATTTCATTATTCCTCTTCATTTCTCATTATTATTTATGTGTTATGCGAGTATATTATAAGGATATAACATTAACCAATATAAGCTATAAGCTACACACATATTCTTGCTTAATACCGTCATAAGATAATACGACACTCAACCGATTTACTCAAACAAATGATCGTTGTCCTATATTCCAAACCCCTCGTCCTTGCTAGTCTACTACTGTGCTAATATACAGAACACAAGAACATTCCATTATTATTCATCACCATTCATTCGTATTCATGATCGACAACAACCAGGGCAAGCCCAAACTCACACCACTAGTCCACCATGCTGCTGTCACCAACAACCGCTCCTGCTTCTACCGTGTCGCCATGCTCACCTGTGATTCGGACTCAGACGTCATTCATTGCTTGCCTTCAACTCGGAATCGAAACCCGACTTAACTTGTGCACCATCACTTTGGTTATCCCACCACAATTTTAGTTACCAATTCAAACACACATTTGATCAATTCAATCGCTCTTCTCGTGAGTTCTCGCCGATTCAATTTCTATTGCCAACGATATAATCGTGTAAAAAAAAATAGTCGGTCAGATTACCTTGTAATCTTTGAGCGATGCGACATCCCGAATTCGTTCTCTAGCAACTTGTTTCCATAAACCAAGAATAACTCATTTTGCACTTGCTGAAAACCAAAAAAGCGTCGAAATGAAGCCACAAAAACAAGAAAATCAAAGAAACCTTCTGATTTTGAATCGGAAGTATCACAAAACAGAATCACATCAGAATAACTTTTTTTCCTTCAGGCCACCAATTCTTATATTTATGTTTTCCTTTCTTATAGAATTGAAGTTGAAGGTATATGTGTACAAATTACCAGAAAAATACAACAAAGACGGGTTAAAAAATGAGAGATGCAACAGACATTTATTTGCATCAGAGGTAGCGATTCACAAGGCATTGCTAGAAAGTGCAGCGCGGACATTCGACCCAAATTAAGCTGATTTCTTCTTCATACCGGTTTACGTTTCTTGTAACTTCAGTACCATTAATGGCTTCCCTGCAATTGGTCATGCTCGTTCCCTCATTTCCTCCACTATTCATTTCATTTCTTCTAATCGCACCTTCTGACCGCCACACCACCACCACAGAGCCGTCACCAACACCTTCCACCGCCGGTGGCATAAGCGTCATCCCCGAAAACATTAAAACCACGCCGTCGAAGCTGTAATAGCGACACTCCAGCAGGAACTCTAGCGACTCGCTGACCAGCCTTGTACCCCTACTCGCGGAACGATAATCGTCGACCTCACACACATCGGAGATTTAGCCAGAAAAACGAGATTTGAGGAAGGATAATCGAGATCCAGAGTTTCAAAGTTGTGAATTCAAATTGTTGATTAGAATTCGTGGAAATGTGTTGGTATTAGAGATGTTTCCACGGGTTCCGACGGCATTTGGATTTGAATTGGGAAACTCCTCGATCATTTCATTTCCCAGAAACAAACCACCGTGCTATTTTTTATTTGTTTTTTTGAGTTAATCTAAGCCATGTATTTTTCCTAATCTAATGGTTGAGATTTTCCAAACTCACAACTCACCGTAAGAACCAAACTCACGAGATCCCGCCTCTATATATATATATATATATATATATATATATACATATATATATATATATATATATATATATATATATACATATATATATATATATATATATATATATATATATATATATATATATATATATATATATATATATATAGTTAGTATATTTATTAGATTCGTTATCTTTGGCACGTGGATGATTCTATGAAGGCGTGGAAGTTGCTCCTGGAAAGGACGTTTATATCGTTGAAGACGATCTTTAGGATTATTTGCTTAATAAGGTAACTAGGTGTTTTCCTTTAATTGTGTTTATGCCAATTGATGTAATTAATATGATTTCATGATTGTCTTGTATGATTGGTACGTGTTGGATTGTTTATTATCATGTTAAATTATGTTTTCGCATGTTTGTATATGTTTTAATGTATTAATTATATATCGTATGTTGTTTATGTGGTTATTATGGGTGTCATGAGCGTAATTAGGGTTTACGAATAAACCCTAGTGGCGGCATGGTAGGCGGCCAAGAGTTCTCTCCAAAGTTATAGCTAAAGCTAGTATAACCTTGATGATGATTCAAGTGTTATAGCTGAAGTTAGTACAACTTTGGGTAGTTACTCTAGTTATGGCTGAAGCTACTATAACATTGAAGTACGAGATAAGGTTATAGTTGGAACTAACGTACCCTGAGATTTATGGTTCAAGGTTATGGTTGGAACTAGTATAACTTCGAGTTTCGTGTCAAGGTTATAGTTGAGGGAAGTATAACTTTAAGTCGTATATGTTGAAGTTATAGTCGAGGTTACTATAACCTCGCATCCAGAGTTTATGTTATGGTTAGGATTACTATAACATTGAATGATTAATGTTAAAGTTATAGCTGAAGTTACTATAACATTGGTTGTTTATACTTGTTTCATATGTTATGTGATGTTCAGTTGTTATTATATAATGCTATGTTTCATTTGACGTTGGTTACTATTGTTCACATGATAAGTAGGGTAGTCAGTTATACTATCATATGAGTTGAGTCGTGATGTTGTTCACGCATGTTAGTACTGTCAGTTATACTGTGCATTTGTTTGTTGGCTAGTGGTATAGATGACGTGCGGTATCAGTTATATACCAAACGGAATAAACTAACGCCACCCATTATGGGATTTATTTGGTCTATGTTCGGGGTGGCGTGTAGTCGTCGATTATGCGGTCCGGGTCCCAGTGTCGTTCGGTGTACGATTATTGCATCGAGGGGTCTGGCCAGGTCTTAGGCACATAGGCAGTGGTGATACGCTATACATAGTACCGTGGAGTATCAGTTATATACATCACACCGACGGGGAGTCAGTTATACGATCCGTCAGCCAGAGTATCAGTTATATGCTCTGACAGGTTAGAGTGTCAGTTATACGCTCGAGCCGGTGTTCGTTTTATACCCTATGCGTATTGTGTGGAAGCATTGGTTGTATGCTCAAAATGGTATGATGTGTGGTGTTCACCCTATTCGCTATGCTTTTATGCTAGCTTTATGCCTGATGTTGCTATTGTTGATTGGTAACGTTTGTGTCTCGTAATATGTGGTTTTATTTGAGATATTATTTATAAAGGATTATCTTCATATGCCTTCGTTTAATGATAAGTTTACGTTGGGTTTTCATGAGTATAGATGGTCTCACATGTTTACTGGTTTTACATTTCAATTGTTAATGATTGTTGATTATATTCAATTTTTGTAAACATGACTGGGAGAGCATCTAGTTACTCCCGACTGATTGTCGACCCCCTTCTCAGGTTGTTCAGATTGTTGCTGTTTTGGATGATATCTTGCTGGGAAGTACTGTGCGGCGAGATGAATAATAAATTAGGATTTTGTTTTCATGTTATGAGAACCTTTGAATATTGTATTAGTTATTTTGGATTTAGTAGCGAAACGGATTGGTCAGGTGTTTCCGCCACCTTGACCCTTTTATCAGTATCGTACTCTGATATTTATTTTATATAAGTTTTTCCTCTGTTTTATAATTCGGGTTGTTACAGTTGGTATTAGAGCAACCCTGCGACCGTGTGGTGATCGGAGCCAGTTGTTATACGCTCCTGGAGGCAGTGGTTATACGCTCCATTGTGATCACACACCTAGCAGGGGAGGATTCTGGGTTAGCGGTTATGCTCCCAGGCGCAACGCGGATGTTGCGTTCTTCAAGTGGGGGTGACTGTAACACCACACGGTAATTGAAGAGGTCCAGTGATAGGCTTAAATGACTAGTGCTTAAAGGGATTGGAAGTAATACTCATATCAACAAAGTGCACTTTCTTTTATGGTCATCCATGCGAAAGAACTCCAAAGTTAAGCCTACTCGCTATGCTTTGTTGTGTTACAAGTGGTGTTGTGTTCACCCTATTCGCTATGCTTTGTTGCTAGCTTTATGCCTGATGGAATTCTCTCCTAGATAAAAACCTCTCTTAGGGATGAGAGAGGAAGTTAGATAGAGAAAGGCGATTTAGGGTTTGTTCTTATCACTGCAATGGCTAGGAATAAGAAGAATGCTCCTAAATCTAGTAGATTAATACGATTAATATCACAAAAAACCACAAAAAATTTACAAACTAATACTAATACTCCAAATAATAATGCATCATGGTCGAGATTTCAGCCGATTTGTTCTTCTGATGATGCTCTCCTGGATAATTCCCTAGTTGTGCACACTGATGAACAATTCTCTGTAATCAGGCCTTATAATCTGAGTCTAGGAATGGATTCCATCTCTGAGGAAGTCAGTGACGACGATGACAAATGGGAGGAGGTTTTGCGCAGAGGTAAGTCGTCTGATTCAGAATCTTCGCGAGTGCGTCCACTTCATTTAACTGATAGTGATGTTGAGTCTGAGTTGAAGTTTTGGTCTACTGCGGTTTACTGCTACGTGTTAGGAGCCAACCCCCCTTTTAAGGTCATTGACGGGTTTGTTAAGAGAGTATGGGGCTATACTGATTATGATCAACTATCTTTTAATTCGAATGGTACTTTTCTGGTGAGGTTTAAGACGGAAGAGATGAAGATTCGTGTGCTGCAATCTGGACCAATATTCTTTGACAATAAACTTGTGATTGTCAAGGAGTGGACTCCGGATTGTAAAATGGTTAAGGAAGCTGTTGACATGGTCCCTATCTGGATACGGTTTTATGGCCTTCCATTAAAGTTTGGGGGAATGCTTTGCTGAAAATTGCAGCGCTTGTTGGCAAGCCTGTAAGATGTGACAGTAATACTACGCTTAAAACTTTTTTGGGTCATGCTAGGGTCATGGTGGAAGTTAAAGTAGGAGATGCTTTTCCTGATGTCATAGAGTTTCTTGATGAATTGAGTGAAGTTCAGAGGCAAATAGTGCATTATGAATGGAGGCCAATTGTATGCTCTGATTGCAAAGCCTTGGGACACTATGCTAGAGACTGCAGGAAGAATCAGAAGAGGCCAGCTAGGAAGGTTTGGGTTCCAAAAAAACCTTTTTCTTCTAATCAGGGCCCTACTGTTGCTAACCCTGTGGTTGATGTCCCAACTGTGGTTGATAATCCTGTGTCTGAACCTGTGATTGAGCCTGTGATTGCAACAGCACAGGTCAGGACTATGCCAACCAGGATATTTAGTGGGGGATTTGAAGGGTTAGTTACTCCTATGCCTACTGTTTTTAATTCTTTTACTCCTGCCAGGGTTATTACTAAAATGACCAGGCAAGGGGGCATTAGTGGTAGTGGGGGGAGAACTTTCATGGAGGTGGTGGAACAATCAGTTCACTATACTAAAGTCCTTGGAGGGGGAATGGAAGGAGACCCTACTAATATTGAAAATGGGTAGCATAGGGTTCTGGAATGTACGGGGTATGAATAGTATGAATAAGCAGGCTGAAATTAAGAGGTTTCTACATACAAATAATTTAGGGTTATGTGGTCTTTTAGAAACTAGGGTTCGTTCTAGTTCTATTAATAAAGTTCATCAAGGTATTGGTTCTCAGTGGGAGGTAGTTCATAATAATAATGTGCATGATGGAGGTAGGATCTGGCTTGTTTGGGATTCTGCCATCTTCAGTGTAGACATTTTAGGTTATGAAGCTCAAGTGATCCACTCAAAAATTACATCTCTGCAGAATGGGCATGTCTGGTGGTTTTCTGTTGTCTATGGTTTCAATAGGGTACCTGATAGGGTGCCTTTATGGGGGTCCTTGGCTGCAATGCACACTGCTGTCAGTGGGCCTTGGATTGTAATGGGTGACTTCAATAATGTTCTGGCCCTAAATGAAAGGCTGGGGTCTGAAGTTACAAATTATGAGATAAGAGATTTTCAACAATGTGTGGCTGACTGTGGACTGGTGGATGTTCCTGCACAAGGGGCCTTCTTTACTTGGAATAACAAGCATGAGCCAGGTGATACGGTGTTTAGTAGAATTGATAGGGTGTTGAGCAATGATAAGTTGATTCAACAATTCCCTGATGTCACTATTATGTTTCATCCTGAAGGGCTGTTTGATCATTGCCCATGCACTATCTCTTTGACTGCTAGTGGAAGTAGAAGAAATGGGTCTTTCAAGTATTTTAACATGTGGAGGAAGGATCCAGACTTCTTACAAACTGTTCAGGAAGTTTAGGATACTAATGTTGAGGGTTACAAGATGTTTCAGCTGGTAAAGAAGTTAAAAATGCTTAAGATCCCTTTGAGAAGGCTAAATGGGAGTGCATTTGCCAACATTGAGACTTCTACCCAGGTGGCTCAAATGCATATGTACTCTATGCAAAAGAAGCTTCAGGAGGATCCCTTGAATCTGGATGTTCAGGCTGAGGAGCATCAGCTTGTGCTAGTTTCCATTTATTGCAAGAGGCTAGGAGAAGCTTCCTTAATCAGAAAGCTAAGGCTCAGTGGATGGCTGAAGGGGATGATAACACTTCTTATTTCCACAGTATCATCAAGACAAGAAGATTGCAGAATAGAATTCTCTCTATTCATGATTTGAATGGTAATCAGTACACCCAGAATGAGGATATTGAACTTGCCTTTGTCAACTATTATAAGGATTTGCTGGGGTCTAGTAAGAGAACTAAGGATATCCACATCCCTACTGTTCAGATAGGGAGGGTGATCTCTGAGGAACAAAGTATTGATCTGACCAGGGAGATTTCTGGTCAGGAGGTCCTTGCTGCCTTAAAAGATATTCCTGCTAACAAGGCGCCTGGGCCTGATGGGTATACTTCCCAATTTTATAACGATGCCATGGCAATTGTGGGTACTGATGTGGTTGATGCAGTATTGGAGTTCTTTAAATCTGGAAAAATGTTGAAGCAGATTAATGCAACCACTCTTACCCTTATACCTAAGAAAGTCGCCGAGTGCATTTGCGATTTTAGACCCATTGCCTGCTGCAATGTGGTCTATAAGGTTATCTCCAAGGTGATTTGTAATAGATTAGCTCTTGTCCTACCCACTATTATTTCTGAAACACAAAGTGCATTCATCAAGGGGAGGGATATTGTGGATAATATCTTAATTTGCCATGATCTTGTGAGGCTCTATAAGAGGAAAACTTGTTCTCCTAGGTGTATCATGAAGGTAGATCTGAAGAAAGCTTATGATTCTGTGGAGTGGAGGTTTATTGAGCAAATGCTCCATGCTTTGAAGTTCCCTGATATGATGATAAAATGGATTATGGAATGTGTGACTACACCTTGGTTCACCATTTCTCTCAATGGGTCTAATTTTGGGTATTTCCAGGGGAAGAGGGGGCTAAGACAAGGAGATCCTTTGTCTCCCCTTCTCTTTACCATTGGAATGGAATATCTTAGTAGGGTGCTTAATGAGGTTACCAGCAAATTGGAGTTCAACTATCATCCTCTTTGTAGGGCTTTGAGTCTAACCCATTTGTGTTTTGCTGATGATTTATTGATGTTCTGTAGAGGGGACAGAGGCTCTATCTCTATTATTCTTAGAGTCTTTGCCACGTTCTCTCGCAAAGATCCTGGGCTTGTTATGAATACTGACAAGTCTGAGATTTATTTTAATGGTATGGCTCAAGGGGAGGTGGATTACATTTTGCAGCTGTCTGGTTTTAGAGCTGGAGTGTTCCCATTTCGTTACTTGGGTATTCCCATCTCTTACAAGAGAATGGCAGTAGGTGACTGCACTAGGTTGGTGGAGAGAGTGGTCAGCAGAATCAGAGGATGGGGGGCAAAAAAGCTTAGTTATGCAGGTAGGCTTGTGCTCATTAGAGCTGATCGACTCATTGCATACTTTTCTGGACTAGAGTTTTCATCATCCCTCTCACTTTGTTATCAATAGGATTGAAGGGTTTCTGAGAAATTACCTATGGTCAGGCTCTGACCAGTACTTGAGAACCCCTGCAGTATCTTGGGAGCATATATGTAATGAGAAGAGATATGGGGGTCTGGACATTGTAAATGCAAGAATTTGGAATCAGGCTGTGATAGGTAAGTATACTTGGTGGTTAGCAGCCAAAGCTGATCATATGTGGATCAAATGGGTTGATCATGTTTATATGAAAGGCAAGACTTGGCAAGAGTACACCCCTTCTGCTAACTCTAGCTGGACTTGGCGCAAGATCTGTCAGATAAGAGATGTTATGAAACCTGGATACATCAGTGGGAAATGGATAGATAACAATGGTACTTACTCTGTGTCTAGTGGGTATCAATGGTTATGTGGTCAGTAAAACAAGGCTAATTGGTATCCATTGATATGGAATCAAACTAGCATTCCTAAACATTCTTTCATTGGTTTGGGTGGCAAGAAAGGCTCGACCGGGGGATAGGCTGTTAAGGTTTGGGTTTATCATTGATGGTGCTTGCCTATTCTGTCAGTCCCATTTAGAGACTCATCAGCATCTGATGTATGAATGTAAGTTCAGTCAACTTTGTTGGGACCTCATTCGTGGTTGGCTTGAGATTGACTTCCCTACACCTGGCCTCGTTGCTTGGTGTCTTAAATGGAGGTGTAAATCTCTCATGAAGAAGCAGATTGTGTTCACGGCTATTGTGGCGGCCTGGTATCATCTATGGCATGCTAGGAATGTGTGCAGGTTGGAAGCGTTGCTGATATCACCCTCAGTATTCCTTAAGCATGTTAAACAGGATGTTGGCAGAAGATGTAAAGATAGAGCGTGGTCATTGAAGGCTCACAAGCTACCATGGGAACCTACTTATGACTAGTTATTTTTGAATTAGTTGGAAGTCTATGACTTGTAAAATCTAGTTTGGTGTGGCAATTTGTAACGAATTATCCTATTTAAGATTTATAATATATTCACATTCCACCAAAAAAAAAAAGCTTTATGCCTGATGTTGCTATTGTTGATTGGTAACGTTTGTGTCTCGTAATATGTGGTTTCATTTGAGATATTATTTTTAAAGGATTGTCTTCATATGCCTTCGTTTAATGATAAGTTTACGTTGGGTTTTCATGAGTATAGATGGTCTCACAGGTTTACTGGTTTTACATTTCAATTGTTAATGATTGTTGATTATATTCAATTGTTGTAAACATGACTGGGAGGGCATCTAGTTACTCCCGACTGATTGTCGACCCCCTTCTCAGGTTGCTCAGATTGTTGCTGTTTTCGATGATATCTTGCTGGGAAGTACTGTGCGGCGAGATGAATAATAAATTAGGAGTTTGTTTTCATGTTATGAGAACCTTTGAATAATATATTAGTTGTTTTGGATTTAGTAGCGAACAGGATTGGTCAGGTGTTTCCGCCACCTTGGCCCTTTTATCAGTATCGTACTCTGATATTTATTTTATATAAGTTTTTCCTCTGTTTTATAATTCGGGTTGTTACAGTTGGTATCAGAGCAAACACGCTCCCAACTCTCGCTTAGTTGATGACTAAAATAAATGACCTAGTTAATGAGTGAGAGTAAATGGGGTAGAAACCAATTGGATTGGTTGGTTTTCTTATGTTTGTAAAGTGTATGAGTAGTTGTTTGGAGTGGTACTTAGGTTCTACCACTTATAACGAGATTTCGTTCTTGCAGATGGTGCGCAAAGGAAATGGTGATTCTGATGCAGATCGCATCAGGAGACTTGAGGCCGCTTTGGCATCTATGGCCGAAGGTTTCACTAATCACCTCAACAACAACAACAACAATAACATCAACAACAATAACAACAACAACCATCCGCAGCAGACTGTGTTTGATCGTTTTGCTCATCACCGTCCTCCTACCTATGATGGTGCGAATGATCCTACTGCTTTGGAGGCTTGGATTCGAGAGATCGAGAAGTTGTTCCTCGCTACTGGTTGTCCTGAGGATCAGAAGGTGGATATCGCCACCTATTATCTGAAGGACAAGGCCGACAACTGGTGGGCTCTTGCTAGAGCTGGTCTGGAAGTTCAACCAGGATATGGTTGGGCTGTCTTCTCTGAAGCTCTGAAGAAAAGGTTTTATCTTGAGGAGATGCGCTGATAGAAGGAGCAGGAGTTCCTTCGTCTACAGCAAGGTTCCATGACCGTTGAGGAGTATACCAACAAGTTCGTGAAGCTGTCACGTTTCGTTACTTCTGTGGCTATGGACGAGGTTTCAAGGACTCGTCGCTATGAGAAGAATCTAGCTTCTAAAGTCCGGACTGCTATGTCTGGTATTCCTTCAACTTCTTTCCAGCAGGCTTATGATCGTGCTCTTAGCATTTATGATTCAGTTCTTGCTACCGAGACTGAGGAGAGTGCGAAGAGTAAGTTCGTAAAGAGGCCTTATGTTGCGCCTAGTTCCTCCCAGAAGAAGCAGAAGTTCGAAGCTTGTCCGTATGCTCCGCGTGATAAAGTTCAAGCTAAGAAGGATATGGTTTGCTTCAAGTGTGGAAAGGCTTACCACCCAGGTAAGTATTGTGACACTGGTAATCCGGTCACATGTTTCACCTGCAAAGCTCCGGGACACAAGGCTATCGATTGTCCCCAGAAGCCTAAGGTTGATGCTTCAAAGACTGGTCGAGTGTTCGTCATGAGTCGTGTTGAGGTAGATGCTAATCCAGATGTGGTTACGGGTACCTTTCTCGTTCACTCTTTATCTGCTTTTGTTCTTTTTGATACGGGTGCATCGATGTTTTTCGTATCTGAATCCTTTTCCGTCCGTGCTGGACTCTCTTCTTCTTCATCCGTTCATACCTCTATATCCCTTCCTACGGGTGAGATTGTTTCTTGCTCCGTTCTTTTCAAGGACGTACATGTCAGTATCGCAGGGGCGATCCTTTCCCGCCGATCTCGTCCAATTCAAACTCGGAGAGTTTGATGTGATTTTGGGTATGGATTGGTTATCTCGCTATGACGCTAGGTTCCTATGTCGTGACCAGAAGATCGTGCTTACGAGTCCCACAGGTTCGAGGGTTTCTTATCAGGGTGTTAGGGTTACACCTACGGTCAAGTGGGTTTCTGCTATGAAGATGGTTAACATGGGTAGAAAGGGTCATCAGATCTATCTGTGCTGTGTTCAGGGTGTTTCCATTGAGCCTAAGTTAGGGGATATCCCTGTGGTTAGGGAGTTTCCCGATGTCTTTCCTGAGGATCTACCTGGTATTCCTCCTGAGCGAGACGTGGAGTTCTCAATTGAGTTGCTACCTGGAACTGGTCCCATTTTGAAAGCTCCATATCGTATGGCACCAGCTAAGTTACAAGAACTCAAGAAGCAACTTGAGGAGATGATCGATAAGGGTTTTATCTGGCCGAGTGCTTCGCCGTGGGGTGCTCCTGTTTTGTTCGTCAAGAAGAGGAATGGTAGTATGCGGTTGTGCATTGACTACCGTGAGCTGAACAAGGTCACTATCAAGAATAAGTATCCTTTGCCGAGGATCGAGGACTTGTTTGATCAGCTCCTTGGTGCTAGTGTGTTCTCGAAGATCGATCTGAGGTCAGGTTACCATCAGATTCAAGTTAGGAATGAGGATATTCCTAAGACTACGTTTCGTTCGAGGTATGGCCACTATGAATTCGTGGTGATGCCGTTTGGGTTGACGAATGCACCTGCCGTTTTCATGGATCAGATGAACCGCACTTTCAGCGAGTATTTGGACAAGTGTGTCGTGGTGTTCATAGACGACATACTGATTTACTCGAGAGATGAGGCTGAACACGAGAGTCATCTTCGTGTTATATTGGAGACTCTGCGTAAGCAGAAATGGTATGCTAAGTTCTCAAAGTGCGAGTTTTGGCTGAGGGAAGTTACCTTGTTGGGTCATGTGATACCTGGCGATAGAATTATGGTCGATCCATCGAAGATCCGAGCCGTGGTCGATTGGAAAAGCCCAAAGAATGTGAACGAGGTTTGGAGTTTCCTTGGACTAGCTGGGTACTATCGTCGGTTTGTACATGATTTCTCTAAGATCGCGAGACCGATGACTTAGTTAATGAAGAAGGAATCCAAGTTCATTTGGACTGACGCTTGTGAAGCTGCTTTTCAGGAGTTGAAGAAGAGGTTGACTACCGCTCCTGTGTTGACTCTACCAGAAGAGGGCGTTGAGTTCGAAGTTTTCTGCGATGCGTCAAAGTTTGGGTTGGGTTGTGTCTTGATGCAGAAGGGTAAAGTTGTGGCTTATGCGTCCCGTCAGTTGAAAGTTCACGAGACGAACTATCCGACTCACGATCTTCAGTTAGGCCCTGTTCTTTCTGGCTTATTTTCACTCACTTGATTCGGCTCTCTATTCTATTATTGATTCATCTTAGTTCGGTTATTTCGGCTCTATTGATTGATTCAGCTCGATTCGATTGGCTCGGCTATTCGATTCGGCTCAATTTTCTTATTCAATGCGGCTAAGCTCACTCACTTGATTCAGCTCCACTAAATTCAGCAAATTTCAATTTTACGAATCTTAAACTTAATAGTTTTTATTAATATTATATATTTTTTATTTTTTATTATTATTATTATTATTATTATTATTATTATTATTATTATTATTATTATTATTATTATTATTATTATTATTATTATTATTATTATTATTATTATTATTATTATTATTATTATTATTATTATTATTATTATTATTATTATATTTATTATTATTATTTGTTCTTGTTATTATTATTGTTATTATTATTATTATTATTATTATTATGAATATTAATTAATAATAATATTATTAATAACATTATTACTTTTAATATTTCTATAATTAATACGTAATTATTTTTTACTATACGAACTTTACTTTTTCATAATGTTATGTTTTTACCCTTTTCACCTAAAACAGAACGAAGTTAACTCTTAAATCAATATTTTTCCCTAAAACTTAATTTAATTGCTCAAATGACTTAAAACTTACAAGATGGATTGTAACTTATTGATACCGTCGTAGAGTACCAAAGATAAATTTATAGTTCCAAACTACTACTATAGCTAGTGGCAGTCAAGGTCGAACCACAGAGAGGCGGATGCAATTAATAGCTGTCTTAATTTTAGTCTTAAGGTAACAGATCAGTGGGGGTTTGTTTTGAGTGAGACTTTAACTAATGGCGAATAAATGAGCTAATAAAAGAAATAGATTAAATCAAATAAATAAAGGGGTACTAAGATGGTCGGTTCACTGTAGTTTCGGCGGCAGCATACTAAGTAAGTCTAAAACAATCACGTGAGACGGGAAAATAAGAAGTCCTCTTGGTCCATTCTTAACAGGTAGCATCTTTCGATCTAACTACGGGTCCCTAATATCACTAATACTAACTTTCGTCCTGAAAAGTGATTTAAAGGTCTAAATTAACTTATCTTTCGATCTCATTAATCTAGTCGTCTTAATTAGGTAGTCTATTTCCCTCCCCTATCTTTCGATCTTATTGGGTCGGTCAATTCCTAAGCATTCAACTAGTCGCGTGCACTCGATTCGTCAAACATAGCAATTAAATTAATTAGAACGAAGGTAAAACTCACGTGGCCAGTCGATCGACCAGGTGGGCCGGTCGATCGACTGTGGCGTGATTCAGGTCATACAATTCTAATGCCGCCTACTTCTACAGATTCCCTACATCCTAGCACAAGGTATTTAGCTACTCATGATATTGATAATAACAGCAATAAGATTAACAAATAAAGCTAACGAATTCATGCTTAAATTAACTGAACAAAAGACTAACATAAAACGATAATTTGGCTTCTGGAAAACTATTCTAGCAATTCTAAACTATGAACGAATGAAGGCAATAAAACCGAATAATGAAACAGCGAAAATACCGTATGAAAACAGGAGAGAAGAATTGCAGAACAAAGATCCAAAAACCGAATGCAAAAGTAAATTGTATTGAATGATTAAAGCTTGAATGTCAAACCCTAATTATTTCCCTAAACTGATAATAAAAGACTTGATGATAACTGAATGAATATTCTGAAAACTAAGGTTACGTTATATAGGAATATACTAAACACTTATTCCTAAACCTAATATACATTGGGCTTTCTTATTCTCGATCTTTTAACTTGCGTCAGACTCGAAGCTTGGTCGATCGACCACTATGACCGGTCGATCGACTGGACTGCACTGTACAGTAGCTCCTGGAACTCGTGCTCTGGTCAATCAACCATAGGCATCAGTCGATCGACCACTATAGCTGGTAAACGCTTCTAAATTCTTCATAAAGTTGTCTTTCGGGCCTTGAAATGCGCACCAAGTTCATTTCCCAAATAAATACTTCATGTCAAATGCACTGCAAGGTACTCGGGGATGGATTCGGCTCGATTTCTACTCATTTCCGCATAAATCTACAATATTACATGAAAATGCGAAAGTAGACGGAAAAGGGGAAAAGGGTAGCTAAAACTACACAAATGAGCTCTGAAATGCGTGTAAAATAGGGTGTAAAACATCATATAAAAGACACGCATCAAACTTCCCCAAACCAAACCCTTGATTGTCCCCAAGCAAGAACTAGACTCGATCCTAAAATCTAATGGAACGAGTTCAATCTCAGAGCGAAATGGAACCATAAAGCCTAAACCAATTTAATGCAACAAGTAACAATCAATTAGTAATATTAATCATGAAAACAAGTTATGTAGTTCTTAAAAACCTGCTGAACCGTCAACTATAGAGACTTATCAATTCGGACTCTCACGGGTCGCTCATATCACTCATAAGCACAGGTGAATAATGTATATGATAGAAAGAAGTAATTTTGTAAAGACTCTCACCTAACTACGACCTATAAGAACATGCCTGCAATCTAATATGAAAATAATCTCTATAACCGTACATACGCATTCCAACCAATCAAATGACCATGACACATGCCGAGGTAGATATGGATATGTGAGGTAATGGGTAAGAAGAGGCAAAACATTTATGGGAATGTGGAGGCATAGGTGATCAAGCTAGTACATAAACAAAACCATATGACAACATCCAACTTCTTGCTCATGATTTTCAATCGACACGGTGCTAATAGCAAGCACAAATCTCACAATCTCCAATGTAATTGTAATTCCCCATATGATGATAATAAAACATGGGGATAAAATCACCAACTCATCAAAACTCCAACCATGTGATTTTATTTTCTCTTTTCTCGGGTTTCAGTCGATCGACCAAGATGGACAGTCGATCGACCGCCCTCTACAGTAAGCACGCGTTTCTTTTTTTTTTTCTTTTTTTTTTTTTTTCATTTTTCAATTATATTTTTTTCTTTCTTTCCTTCCTTTTTCATCTTCCCAACATCATCTCAAAATGAGCATTAACTACCAAAAACAAAGTAACAATCTCAAGAACATAAACTACTAGCTTGACAAGGGCAGGCTAATTGTAGGATGTAGTTAACGGGACAAAAAGGCTATTTCTGGCAGAGTGGAGCTATGGGCAAAATGAATAAAGGAAACCTCTACCACATGTGTCAACAAACCACAAACCGAATGCATACAGGTATTAAGCAGATTAAGTTCATATTTATGCAAATTGAAATAACACGTCTCATAAGGAGTAACTACTCACATCCTAGATGAAGCGGTCATGAATGTCACCAGTTATAAGCTCTAAACCTCAGAAAATGATGTAGTTTGCCAAAACTCAAAGTCAAGTTTAAAGATTTAGCGAATAAATTAACGAAAACTCGTAGACTATGCAAATGATTCTACTAATAACATGTCAATTAAGCACGACTTAGGCATAAACAGATGCAAATGCAATGTCATCATTGAAATACTACCGTTCCGACTCGACCTATATGCTAAAATAAACGTGCAATTTGTTTGAATTTTTTGAAATTTTTCAATTTTTTTGAATTTTGTATATATATATATATATGAAATGAAATAAACAATGCAAACTGAAATGCAATAAACGTGAAACATAAATGAAATAAAACATATAAATGCAACGCAAAACCCTCCCCAAACCAAATCACACAATGTCCTCATTGTGCAAAATCATGTAATGAAATAAAAGGGAAATGGGAATTTGTGATAAATTAACTAAATAAGACATAAAGTTAGGACTCGGAAACTTACAAGACTTTAAGCGCAGCAAAAGGAAACCTCCCCAAACCAGCGTGAGCTAGGATGTTTCAGTAGCCAGCAGTGCTACCATAAGATACCTGAAAAGACAAACAATATAAAGCATAATTTCGAGAAAGCAATTTATTAAACACAAAATTATGTGTAAAATAAAAAAACGGAAGAAAACAGAAATGAGTCGGAGAATAAAGTGGAGAAAAGACTCCCTCAACTCCGCAAATCGACCAAACAGAGCAGGGGACTGATTGAAAACAGGTACATCAGTGAACATGGTCGATCGACCACATCACCCAGTCGATCGACCAGAGTGAACAGGAACAGAAGCTCCTGGAATTCGCAGCTCAGTCGATCGACCATAGGAGGCAGTCGATCGATCGGAAAACTCTTTGTAAGTTCGATTTCTTGAATTAGCTCAATAAATTGAGCCAACATGGTCTATAAACCTGCAAATACACATAATAACGCGCCCAAAATTGCGCAAAACCCAAAGTAACAGTCTAAAGTATTTAAAATCCTAAGCAAACTTATCAAAATGCGAAGTCTCGCGCACACAAAAGCAATAAAAAGAGTTTAACGAAAGCAATAAAATGAATGTTTTTGAAAAAGTCTTAATCAACTAATAGTTGATCAAGAATGGCCACGGAATGGCCCACTTGCTCGGCTTCTGGCTACAAGACGTAGCCTCCTGATATGTTCATTTTATATACACTTTTACCCCTCATTTTAGCTCGGTTTCTATTGATTATCATACTTTAATTAGTATACTTTTGAGCTAATTTTGTGTTCTAGGTGTATTGTTGTGTTTGTTACGGTTTTGTAGGAATCTAAGCATTTAGAGGCTTTTTCCTATGATTTTGTACACCAAGTTCACTAAGCTAAACAAAGCCAAGCATTGGACTAAGCATGGAGCATTGGATTGGGTGTTTGCATGAAGAATTGTTGGATTGAAATGAGAATTACAAATGTTGCCAACAATCAAAGTCAAGCCCAACTTCAAGGTCCATATTAAGGTCAAGCTTAGGATGCCATGAAAGCATAGGATGCCAAGAAGAGCTTAGGATGCTAGGAATTGAACACTACCGAAAGAAGCATAGAGATCCCTCACGCAATCAAGCACGGAATTAAGTGGAATTTGAGAAACACCATGGCCCCGATCGGGGTTGGGTGGCCCCGATCGGGGTTAGCCCCCTGTAGATTATTTCCTTTACTCCCTTCACTCCTATAAATAGGTGCTTTGGTCGACACTTCTTGGGATCTCTTACAATCTCTTACATATATTTTTCCATCTAAATTCTCTCTAAATCTTAGTAGGTAGTTTAGTTTAGTTTAGTTTTAGTTTATATTAGTTTGTTACAACATTTCTATTATCAAGTTCAAGTTATATTCAAGCTTTATTTCAAGTTATTTCCATTTGCATTTGTTCTTCATTTCTATTTCCATTCAAGGTAATTCTATTTCTTATTTGCACTATGTTATATATCATTATAATTATCATTAGTATAGTTTACATTTTCATTATGTTTGAGTAGTTACTTTTGTCTAAGGAGTAAGGGAAACCATGCATGACTAAGTAAATTGTAAATGTTAAAATGAGGCTAAGTTAAATTGATAAATTGTTTCTATCACATGTTTGCACCTTAATGTTTAATCTATGATTAAAGGCCTTATTCATTGATTAAGTTTGTTCATTCGTTCTAAAGTCGAGAGGCACGGAATCGAATTAGACTAAGCATGTGTAGTAGGACGACCTAGTCATGGACGAGAGTTTCTCTAGGACCCGGTCTATGGTTGATACTAATGTCGTAAGGTGGGTATCTCTAAGCCTAAACATTTACCGCAAAATCAACTTCCTAACTTGACATAAACATTTACGTAATTAGCATGTGTGACCCGACCTCCCTAGACAATTTCTTTTTATTGTTGTTTTCATTTTATTTGCATAATCAACCAATCAATCAATCAATCGCATCGACTCAAGATAAAATTCGCTCCATAACAATTAATCAATAACTCCCGTCTCTTTTGGGTTCGACCCCTATGTACTACATTAATTTGTTGCCTAGGGTATAAATATTATCTTTGCATAGGTACGCGATAAAGCCTATCAAATTTTGGCGCCGTTGCCGGGGAGACGGTTTTGTTTGCTAATTAGTTGTTGAATTTTATCTTATTTTATTTTGTCTCAAGGAACACTTGTTCCTTGGGATCTTCTCACGGTTTCTTTGTAGTTTTAGTGCCTATTTTTGTAGGTGATAAAGCTATTGGCCTTTCATAATGAATTACGAATTCGTCCCACAACTCAAAGATGAGCCTTTTCATGACTATCTTGCCCGATTCAACCATTTTTGCGATAGTTTCCTTTCTCTTGGACATGTCCTTGATGGGGATTACATGGTTCAATTCGCTCTTAATGGCATGAATTTTGAGAACCGAGAAATAGCTCTAAACTTGAGTAATGGGAGTGTCTACTACATGATGGGGCTAGAACTTTGGGATTTCTTTGATTTCATGGCTGGCCAAAGTCAATTGCGGGAGGTAACTCGTCAAGAAGAATTGAGGCGTGCAATGCTTCTTCAAGATCATTTGGAGCAACAAGCGTCCGAGGCTCGTATCATAAAAATACTCGAAGACATGCTCACAGAAATGCGAGAAGGAAATGAGCGATTTATCAAAGCTTCTAATCTTCCACCTTCCCAGTGTGAGTCTTTTGCAACTAATAATTTAGAACTATTGGAAGATGATGATGATGGTCCTAATTTTTCTTTTAAAATTCTCCATAACATCACTCCAATTGACCATATAAAGACTCATGACATTGACTTTGTAGTAGATGACACCTATGTCGTGGATGATGATGGGCCCGTTTTTAATGAAAGGGACGAGGTTTTACCCAAGACCTTAGAACCCTTTAAAAATCCTTCCATGGAGGATATAGTGGACCCATTAGAAGTAGATGGTGGACTATGTGACATAGACGTTAATAGGGATGAAACCCCCAATTCCCCAAAGTCTTACCATTTAGAGTTTTCATACCACCTAATTGAGACCGTTTATGATGATATGTTGTGTACTAACAATTTGTTTCATGGTCTTAAGCATGATGCTCCTACTCTTGCTGACGAGGGGAGTACGGTGGTTCTATATGAAATCTCTAATGAGCAATTTGATAAGATTAATCCTTTCTTTCCTTTGATCTTTCATGCTTATATCTTATCAATTGCTTACATATGCTTGTGTATTGCTCATGCGCAGGAATTTGATCAACTTCTAAGGGCTTTGACAAGCTTTTTAAGAAACAAAAGTCCTTCCTTCCCAAGCCCTTTCTCAAGGTAGCTTGGGGGAGGCTTCTAAAATTTAGTATGCATTTATTTTCTTTATTTTCAGCATGTGTCATTTCCGTCTCCCCTTGTTGGCTTTACTTGTCTTTCTTTTGTGGTCAACCTCGTTTTATACATTGAGGACAATGTGATGTTCTAGCTTGGGGGAGGGATTCAGTGTGTCTAGTTGTTTTATTGCTTTCAAATAAATTGAAAAAAGTCAATAATTTTCAAAATTTGTGTTGGTTTGCTTTTAGTTTCTGTAGATTTAGTGAGAATTTTTGAAAAATTTGTGTTGTTTTGCTCTAATTCTTTGCTTAGCCTACTTTCATCTTTGCTTATCCTATTAATAGCTTGTTGCTAATGATTTATTCTATAATGATGGGATATTAGCTACATGGGGATGTCTTGACATAGTAGGCGGGAGATAAAGAATGAATCGAATGGGCTTGGTCTTGACTTTTGGCAAGCTACAAAATGGTAAGGTAGAGCCTCTTTTTGACCGATGCATCCATATCCGGTCTCTCTTAGGTGAGTGTAGGTCTCCTTATGATATGTGTTTTATCAAAACGCACAAGTATGGTTCTCATGTCATCTCTTGGTAAGCATTCATTCATCTGTTATAGCATTTTGGAGAATTTTCCTTTCACAAACAATTCTCCCTAGCTACATTATAAATTGCCTACCCTTGTTGAGCTAGTAGCTTTGTTTGTCCTTGTTCGGGTGCTCAATTGGGATTTATTTCAAAGTTTGGACAATCATGTGAGCTTGGTCTTAATGCTCAAGAAAGAAAAGAAGAAAAAGTGATGATGAATTGAATTGAAAAAATCAAGAAGAAAAAGAAATTAATAAACATGAAAGAAAATGAAAAAAAGAGATGAATAAATTGAAAAAGAAAAAAAAAATAGAAAAAAGAGAAGAAGAAGTTGATGTGAGAAATTCTCATGCATTATTCATATATTTTGGAGGATTTTCTCATGGTTTGCATTGCAAAATTGGGTTAGAAATAGGTTTGAGCACCTTTACAATTTGGTAGTTGCTAGCTTGACTTAGCTCCACATTACCATAATTCATTTGTTCCCCCTTCTTACCCATTACATTATTGCCTTCTTCCTACCCATTTGGCTTCTTTATCATGCTTACATATGATTATCCTTGCTTACTAGTTTTGACATGTTTACCATATTAGATTGCGGGCACATTATTATAGGTCGAGGATAGTCGAGTGTTTATTCACAAAATTGTCCTTTCACATAAAAAGAGTTGAGTGCCCCGTGAGAGTCCAAAAGTCAAAAGATCATTCAAGAGCTCAAAGGTTCATTCAAAATTTTCTATGCTACGCCGTCGTATAAATCTCATCCATGTCTTGCTTTATTCCTTGCCCATGTTGTTTCGGGTTTTTAAATCGTTATGCTTAGCTTGTTTAGGATATAGCATTTGATGGATTTGGTTTCTTGCTTGAGGACAAGCAAGGGTTTAGCTTGGGGGAGTTTGATATGTTCATTTTATATACACTTTTACCCCTCATTTTAGCTCGGTTTCTATTGATTATCATACTTTAATTAGTATACTTTTGAGCTAATTTTGTGTTCTAGGTGTATTGTTGTGTTTGTTACGGTTTTGTAGGAATCTAAGCATTTAGAGGCTTTTTCCTATGATTTTGTACACCAAGTTCACTAAGCTAAACAAAGCCAAGCATTGGACTAAGCATGGAGCATTGGATTGGGTGTTTGCATGAAGAATTGTTGGATTGAAATGAGAATTACAAATGTTGCCAACAATCAAAGTCAAGCCCAACTTCAAGGTCCATATTAAGGTCAAGCTTAGGATGCCATGAAAGCATAGGATGCCAAGAAGAGCTTAGGATGCTAGGAATTGAACACTACCGAAAGAAGCATAGAGATCCCTCACGCAATCAAGCACGGAATTAAGTGGAATTTGAGAAACACCATGGCCCCGATCGGGGTTGGGTGGCCCCGATCGGGGTTAGCCCCCTGTAGATTATTTCCTTTACTCCCTTCACTCCTATAAATAGGTGCTTTGGTCGACACTTCTTGGGATCTCTTACAATCTCTTACATATATTTTTCCATCTAAATTCTCTCTAAATCTTAGTAGGTAGTTTAGTTTAGTTTAGTTTTAGTTTATATTAGTTTGTTACAACATTTCTATTATCAAGTTCAAGTTATATTCAAGCTTTATTTCAAGTTATTTCCATTTGCATTTGTTCTTCATTTCTATTTCCATTCAAGGTAATTCTATTTCTTATTTGCACTATGTTATATATCATTATAATTATCATTAGTATAGTTTACATTTTCATTATGTTTGAGTAGTTACTTTTGTCTAAGGAGTAAGGGAAACCATGCATGACTAAGTAAATTGTAAATGTTAAAATGAGGCTAAGTTAAATTGATAAATTGTTTCTATCACATGTTTGCACCTTAATGTTTAATCTATGATTAAAGGCCTTATTCATTGATTAAGTTTGTTCATTCGTTCTAAAGTCGAGAGGCACGGAATCGAATTAGACTAAGCATGTGTAGTAGGACGACCTAGTCATGGACGAGAGTTTCTCTAGGACCCGGTCTATGGTTGATACTAATGTCGTAAGGTGGGTATCTCTAAGCCTAAACATTTACCGCAAAATCAACTTCCTAACTTGACATAAACATTTACGTAATTAGCATGTGTGACCCGACCTCCCTAGACAATTTCTTTTTATTGTTGTTTTCATTTTATTTGCATAATCAACCAATCAATCAATCAATCGCATCGACTCAAGATAAAATTCGCTCCATAACAATTAATCAATAACTCCCGTCTCTTTTGGGTTCGACCCCTATGTACTACATTAATTTGTTGCCTAGGGTATAAATATTATCTTTGCATAGGTACGCGATAAAGCCTATCACCTCCATAGTGCTCATCTCCTCAGCTGCACTCCTATCAACTTCGACATCCGCAGAACTCAACGGATCAACAGCTTCAACATCTTCCCAAGCAATGACCTCTTCTGGCTCATCAAAATCCAAGTCGGACACCGTCACCTTGACTGGCTCCTCATCAGGCTCCTCATCTGTGCCATAGCTAAGACATGCTAGACCGCCTCTTTGAACGATTGGCTCCTTCACAGCTGGAGCAACATGCGGCTCTTCCTTCCCCAAACCAGCTCCTGCAACATCTAAAACAGAAAAATCGTCCTCAAATCTGCTCCCTATCTGGGGCGGAGGTGTTAGAACAGGAGTAGGCATAGGTGCCACAGTAGGCATGTCAGAAAGCACAAAATAAGATTTCTTTTCAGAAACCGTATTACAAGTGACTGGCCACATAGGATCTTTCTTCTTAGCTGTCTGGGCAAAGACAATGGAATGTTTCCCTACTTTGAAGGTCAAAGTCCCTGAGCCAACATCTATAACTGCACCAGCAGTGTGCTGAAATGGTCTACCCAAAATGATAGGAATGTGAGCATCTTCGGGCATATCTAGTACAACGAAGTCAACAGGGAAAAAGAACTTTCCTATTTGCACAGGAATGTCCTCTAAGACTCTATAAATTTGGACCGCAGAACGATCAGCCATCTGTATTGTCATGTTGGTGACTGCAAACCTAGTCAATTTCAACTTCCTAGCAAGACTCAAAGGCATTACACTAATACTGGCTCCTAGGTCACATAATGCCTTCTCAATAGAAAAGGTGCCAATACTACATGGGACTGAAAAGCTACCTGGGTCTTCTAGTTTGTGAGGTGCAGTATGGGTCAAATAAGAACATGAATCCTCAGTTAGTGCGACAGATTGCACAGTTTCAAGTGACTTCTTTTTAGACAAAAGTTGCTTCATAAATTTCATGTAAGCAGGCACTTGATTAACTAATTCAAGAAAAGGAACTTGCACATTTAAACTACGAATAACATTTTCAAATTTGTTAAATGATACCTGTTCCTTTGTCGGCACTAATCTCTCTGGATAGGGGGCTGTAAGAAGTAACTTAGCCCTCTCCTCTAGGTCTCGCATACCCGCGTCAGTGGATTTAGGCTGAAAATCCACTACCTTCTCCTTGTTGAAGCTCGAACCCTCTTCAGACCGTCTCAAGAATGAGCCATTAATCGTCATTGGGTCATACTTTGGAACCGGGACTGACCCATCAGCATTTGGGTCTTGCCTCAATAATTCTGGAGTCGTCGTACCCCGAAACAAGTGGTCCCTCAAGTTATTAGGCATTAGAGGACGAAAAGGTTCAATATCAGCAGCGTTGTCAATCGATCGACCATGTATGTCAGTCGATCGACTAACTTCTACAGGACCAGAAGCTGTTTTGTTGCGCAGATCGGTCGATCGACCAGGTGTATCAGTCGATCGACTGATATACCTGCTAGTCGTCTTTTTCTTGCCATTGTTCGTTGTTGCCTTCTTCCTACTTGGTTCCGTCTCATCTTTTCCAGTAGCTTCCTCGACCATAGCGGGCCCATCAAGGGTAGACCCACTCCTCAAAGTAATTGCATTAAGGGTCTCTTTTTGATCCGGCTGCGACGGTAACTGCCCCGGAGCTGGAGTTGCACTTTTGCTCGCCAGTTGGGCAATTTGGCTCTCTAACATCTTCATCCCAGCCTCTCTAGCTTGAGACTCCTTCAGCAACAAATTTTTCAACTCGGCAAAATCGGAGCCATGGGACTACTGCTGCTGCTGTGGGACATACGGAGGCTTTTGGTACGGCTGCTGCTGCTTATGAGGGGGCACATAATTCTGCTGCTGCTGCTGTGGGGGTGGAGTCGGATTTTGGACATTTTGGCTACTCCACCTCAAGTTTGGATGGACATTCGGCTCGAAATAAGTGTTGTCTGCCTATAATGTTGAAAAGCAGCACAAGACGCATAGGGATTAGGACAAAAATCTGAAACATGTCCCTCAGCTCCACATCTTTTGCAGGCGAAAGGACCGTCTAACACAGCATTCACTTGATAGATCCCTCCTTTCGAAGCTGCTCCCAACTCGTACTTATCAAATCTCGCCGTAAGAGCCTCTAATGCAGCTACAGAAGGGGACTCAGCAGCTCTCCTTTGATTTCCCCTGGAATTTCGATACTCAGCTTTATGGGTGGCCAAATCATCAATAATTTTCCACCCCTTAGTTTCTCCAACATTCTCCGGAATCGCCACTAGCGCCGCATCCAGGATAGCCCTCTGATCGTCATAAAGCCCATTATAAAATTGATTGCATAGGCTCCATTTCTCGAACCCATGGTGCGGAATAGTTTGCACCAGCTTCTTGAAACGGACCCACGCCTCATGAATATTCTCATCAGGACCCTGTTTAAAGCTCGTGATCTGAGCTCTAATGGCATTGGCCTTCGAGGCAGAGAATTATTTCTTGTAGAATGCTAGGGCCAGCGACTTCCAATCAGTGATCCCGTTAGCAGCTCGATCCAGGTCTCGGTACCACTCCCTTGCAGCATCACGAAGAGAGAATATGAACATCGTCTCCTTCACCTGGTCCTGGGTCACACCGGTTGATGGGGGTATGGAACAGCAATAATCAATGAATGTCTCCATATGCTTAGCTGCATCTTCATTTGCAGCTCCCCCGAATTGGTTCCTCTCAACCAAGTTGATATAAGACGGTTTTGGCTCGAATTTTCTATCCGTCCCTGGTAATGCGAATCCCTTATAGAGATTCTCAGCTGTCGGCTCAGAGTGACTGGCTATACTTGCTTCTTCAGCCATGTCTGGAGATGTGACGGTCTCAGCTGAGGAAGTAGAAATAGGTGACAAAGGTGACGAAGGTGGATCTTCCTCAAAAAGCTCGTTCTCGTAGAAACTAGAGTGAGAACCAGGCTCTTCCTCTGACTGTTGTTCTTGAAACAATCTCCTCTTTACGCGCAAAGTCCTCTCAAGCTCGAGATCAAGGGGGAGTAATTCGTCTTGTTGAGACCTGCGCATAAGATGAAACTACAAGAAGAATATGAGAATAGTTTAAGGAACAGATGTCCCTTAAACTGAGAAAAGACTAAAATAAAACAACTAAAAATTTAAACAATTGCCTCCCCGGCAACGGCACCAAAATTTGATACCGTCGTAGAGTACCAAAGATAAATTTATAGTTCCAAACTACTACTATAGCTAGTGGCAGTCAGGGTCGAACCACAGAGAGGCGGATGCAATTAATAGCTGTCTTAATTTTAGTCTTAAGGTAACAGATGAGTGGGGGTTCTCAAAGTGCGAGTTTTGGCTGAGGGAAGTTACCTTCTTGGGTCATGTGATACCTGGCGATAGAATTATGGTCGATCCATCGAAGATCCGAGCCGTGGTCGATTGGAAAAGCCCAAAGAATGTGAACGAGGTTTGGAGTTTCCTTGGACTAGCTGGGTACTATCGTCGGTTTGTACATGATTTCTCTAAGATCGCGAGACCGATGACTTAGTTAATGAAGAAGGAATCCAAGTTCATTTGGACTGACGCTTGTGAAGCTGATTTTCAGGAGTTGAAGAAGAGGTTGACTACCGCTCTTGTGTTGACTCTACCAGAAGAGGGCGTTGAGTTCGATGTTTTCTGCAATGCGTCAAAGTTTAGGTTGGGTTCTGTCTGTATGCAGAAGGGTAAAGTTGTGGCTTATGCGTCCCGTCAGTTGAAAGTTCACGAGACGAACTATCCGACTCACGATCTTGAGTTAGGCCCTGTTCTTTCTGGCTTATTTTCAGCTCACTTCAGTTCAGCTCAGCTCTATTGATTCGATTTAGTTCATTAGATTGATTCGGCTCAGCTATTATTGATTGATTCGGCTCGATTCGATTATTTCAGCTCTATTTATTGCTCAGCTCTATTATTCGGCTCAGCTCAGCTCACTTCAGTTCAGCTCCACTAAATTCAGCAAATTTCAATTTTACGAATCTTAAACTTAATAGTTTTTATTAATATTATATATTTATTTATTATTATTATTATTATTATTATTATTATTATTATTATTATTATATTTATTATTATTATTATTATTATTATTATATATTTATTATTAGTATTATTAGTATTATTATTATTATTTATTATTTATTATTTGTTATTTTTTGTTCTTGTTATTATTATTGTTTTTATTATTATTATTATTATTATGAATATTAATTAATAATAATATTATTAATAACATTATTAATTTTAATATTACTATAATTAATACGTAATTATTTTTTACTATACGAACTTGACTTTTTCATAATGTTATGTATTTATCCTTTTCACCTAAAACAGAACGAAGTTAACTCTTAAATCAATATTTTTCCCTAAAACTTAATTTAATTGCTCAAATGACTTAAAACTTACAAGATGTATTGTAACTTATTGATACCGTCGTAGAGTACCAAAGATAAATTTATAGTTCCAAACTACTACTATAGCTAGTGGCAGTCAGGGTCGAACCACAGAGAGGCGGATGCAATTAATAGCTGTCTTAATTTTAGTCTTAAGGTAACAGATGAGTGGCGGTTTGTTTTGAGTGAGACTTTAACTAATGGCGAATAAATGAGCTAATAAAAGAAATAGATTAAATCAAATAAATAAAGGGGTACTAAGATGGTCGGTTCACTGTAGTTTCGGCGGCAGCATACTAAGTAAGTCTAAAACAATCACGTGAGACGGGAAAATAAGAAGTCCTCTCGGTCCATTCTTAACAGGTAGCATCTTTCGATCTAACTACGGGTCCCTAATATCACTAATACTAACTTTCGTCCTGAAAAGTGATTTAAAGGTCTAAATTAACTTATCTTTCGATCTCATTAATCTAGTCGTCTTAATTAGGTAGTCTATTTCCCTCCCCTATCTTTCGATCTTATTGGGTCGGTCAATTCCTAAGCATTCAACTAGTCACGTGCACTCGATTCGTCAAACATAGAAATTAAATTAATTAAAACGAAGGTAAAACTCACGTGGCCAGTCGATCGACCAGGTGGGCCGGTCGATCGACTGTGGCGCGATTCGGGTCATACAATTCTAATGCCGCCTACTTCTACAGATTCCCTACATCCTAGCACAGGGTATTTAGCTACTCATGATAATTATAATAACAGCAATAAGATTAACAAATAAAGCTAACGAATTCATGCTTAAATTAACTGAACAAAAGACTAACATAAAACGATAATTTGGTTTCCGGGAAACTATTCTAGCAATTCTAAACTATGAACGAATGAAGGCAATAAAACCGAATAATGAAACAGTGAAAATACCGTATGAAAACAGGAGAGAAGAATTGCAGAACAAAGATCCAAAAATCGAATGCAAAAGTAAATTGTATTGAATGATTAAAGCTTGAATGTCAAACCCTAATTATTTCCCTAAACTGATAATAAACGACTTGATGATAACTGAATGAATATTCTGAAAACTAAAGTCACGTTATATAGGAATATACGTAACACTTATTCCTAAACCTAATATACATTGGGCTTTCTTATTCTCGATCTTTTAACTTGCGTCAGACTCGAAGCTCGGTCGATCGACCACTATGACCGGTCGCTCGACTGGACTGCACTGTACAGTAGCTCCTGGAACTCGTGCTCTGATCGATCGACCATAGGCATCAGTCGATCGACCACTATAGCTGGTAAACGCTTCTAAATTCTTCATAAAGTTATATTTCAGGCCTCGAAATGCGCACCAAGTTCATTTCCCGAATAAATACTTCATGTCAAATGCACTGCAAGGTACTCGGGGACGGATTCGGCTCGATTTCTACTCATTTCCGCATAAATCTACAATATTACATGAAAATGCGAAAGTAGACGGAAAAGGGGAAAAGGGTAGCTAAAACTACACAAATGAGCTCTGAAATGCGTGTAAAATAGGGTGTAAAACTTCATATAAAAGACACGCATCACTTATCAAATAATAAATCAATTTATTTGTTATCAATTATTAATATTATTTGTTGAGTTTTAATTAATCAACCAAATTTTATATATTTGTTAAAGATGAAATTAGGCTCTGTCGATTTTTATTTATCTAATTAATTAAATTAGGATTGTTGGTGCTTCGTGGTGGCTACCTAATCATTCACATTCGGATGATAAACGACTAGACTTTGAACATCAATCTACCAAATCGTTGCTCCATTATTTCACCTAATTAGATTGATGGTGAACCCTGGTTCATGGTGGCTACCTAGTTAATCACTCAAATTAGTATAATTAATAGTATTAATATTAATATTATTATTAATGTTCTTCTTCTTCTTCTTCTTCTTCTTCTTCTTCTTCTTCTTCTTCTTCTTCTTCTTCTTCTTCTTCTTCTTCTTCTTCTTCTTCTTCTTCTTCTTCTTCTTCTTCTTCTTCTTCTTCTTCTTCTTCTTCTTCTTCTTCTTCTTCTTCTTCTTCTTCTTCTAATAATAGTAATAGTAATAGTAATAGTAATAGTAATAGTAATAGTAATAGTAATAGTAATAGTAATAGTAATAGTAATAGTAATAGTAATTGTAATAGTAATAGTAATAGTAATAGTAATAGTAATAGTAATAGTAATAGTAATAGTAATAGTAATAGTAATAGTAGTAATAATAATAATAATAATAATAATAATAATAATAATAATAATAATAATAATAATAATAATAATAATAATAATAATAATATTAATAATATTAATATTAATATTAATACTATTATATTTAGTATTACTATTAATATTATTTCAGTTCAATTCAGCTCCAATCAGCTTAGTTCATTTCAGCTCTATTCAGTCCAGTTCAACTCAGCTCCATTCAGATCAGTTCAGTTCAGCTCAGCTCCATTCAGTTCAGTTCAGCTCCGTTCAGTTCAGCTCAGCTCCATTTAGTTCAGTTCAGCTCCATTCAGCTCAGCTCAGTTCAGTTCAGCTCTAAAAAGCCAGAAAGAACAGGGCCTTAGCAGCAGTGGTGTTTCCACTTAAGCTGTGGCGACACTACTTGTATGGAGTCTCATGCAACTTTTATACAGATCATAAGAGCTTGAAGTATATCTTCACTCAGAGAGATTTTAACATGAGGCAGAGACGTTGGTTGGAGCTGCATAACGACTACAAGATTGAGCTGCGGTATCATGAGGGGAAGGCAAATGTGGTTGCCGATACTTTGAGTCGCAAGGTGTGTCATGCTATGAGATCTGTGTTGGTGTTACCTGATGACTTGAGTTGAGAGTTCCAGAAGATGAGCCTTGAGGTAGTTCTTCCTGGTACTTTAGATTTGAGTGCGATGGTTGCTGAACCCGAGATCCTTCATGAGATCCGAGTTAAGCAAAGAGAGGATGAATACTTAGAAGGTGTTCGAGTCGCTATAAGCGAAGGGCACGCCAGAGACTTCGCTGTTGGACCTGATGACGGTCAACGATTCCAAGGTCGTTGGTGTGTGTCTAGCTGTGAGGTCTTAAAATGTAAGATTCTCAAAGAGGCTCATAGTACTCCCTATTCGGTTCATCCTGGTGGTGATAAGATGTATAAGGATCGGAAGCTACGTTTTTGGTGGCCGGGTATGAAGAAAGAGATCGCCGAGTTTGTGAGCCATTGCTTGGTTTGTCAGAAGGTTAAGTTTGAACATCAGAGACCTGGTGGTCTACTGCAACCCTTGGAGATTCCCGCATGGAAATGGGATTCGATTTCGATGGACTTCGTTATGGGTTTGCCGAGGTAGCCGAGAGGAATGAATGCGATTTGGGTCGTGGTTGATCGTTTGACTAAGGTCGCGCATTTCATTCCGATGAAGGACACTTGGAGTCTCGAGGAACTAGCGAATGTTTATCAGCGAGAGATCATTCGTCTTCATGGGGTTCCTAAGGATATCATCTCCGACCGTAATCCGAGGTTTTGTTCTCAGTTTTGGAAAAAGCTTCAGTTGGCTTTGGATAGTGAGCTTAAGATGAGTACGGCTTTTCACGCTGCAACTGATGGTCAAACTGAGCGTACGATTCAGACGCTTGAGGATATGTTGCGAGCTTATGATTTAGAGTTACAAGTTAGTTGGGAGAAGAGTTTACCGCTGGTGGAGTTCTCCTACAACAACAGTTACCAAGCTAGTATTCAGATGGCTCCGTTTGAGGCACTTTATGGAAGGAAGTGTCGTAGTCCTTTGTGTTGGGACGATTCTAGTGAGGCTGTCGTTCTTGGTCCAGAGTTGGTTCAGGAATCGATTGAGCAAGTGAGGTTGATCCGCGAGAAACTTAAGGCAGCCCAGGATCGACAGAAGACGTATGGAGACTTGCGGCGTAGGCCGATTGAGTTTGAGGTTGGCGATAAGGTTTTTCTTAAGGTTTCGCCGATGAAAGGTGTTAAGAGATTTGGGCTTAAGGGGAAGCTTAGTCCTAAGTACATTGGACCGTATGAGGTGCTTGAGAGAGTTGGCAAGGTAGCCTATAGGTTGGCTTTACCTCCGAATCTGTCAAAGGTGCACGATGTGTTCCATGTGTCGCAATTGCGTCGTTATCGCAGTGATCCTTCTCATGTTCTACAGGCTGATGTTATCGAGGTTGAGCCTAACCTGACTTATGAGGAACGTCCTGTTCGCATTTTAGAACGTCAGGAGAAGAGGTTAAGGAATAAGGTTGTACCTTTGGTTCGAGTTCTGTGGAGGAGTCAGAAATTCGAGCAAGAGACTTGGGAAACCGAAGCGTCTATGCGAGAGAAGCATCCATATCTTTTCGAGTGAGGTAGTTCTCTTATCAAGTTTCGAGGACGAAACTTCTTTTTATGGGGTTGGATTGTATCACCCTTAATTTCCATAATATAATTCTATAATTTTATTTTCCCATATTTCATATTTTATTTTTCCGGGAAAATATCCGTCTCTTACCTTTTGGGCTCGTTGGGCTCGAAAACGGTGAAGACCCGCTCTTTGTTTGGGTCTCACGTTATTCTTGGTGTAGATGGGTAATTTTTGGGTGTAACACCCCCATACTCCAAGTGCCTTACCAGGACCACTCAGGTATGAAGATATTACCATCTCGGTTACCCGAGGCAATGATAATCAAATAAACAATGAAGAAACAACGTTTAAATAGAAATACTTAGTGAAGGGTTACAATTCTCGAAACCAAAACCAAAAGTATAATACATGTTCGCAAACCGATCATTTCTTGTTCTAACTGAAATGTAAAGAAACTACTAAGCTACAGTGGAAGACATCTATCATCATATCGTGGCAATCCCAGCTATCCCAGTACTCATCTCATACCTACTCAATATCTGCTCACCATCCCCGAATGGATCACCGCAGGTTTACAAAACAACAACCGGGGTCAGTACTAATCACACAACTCAATATATATCAACAATAAGATAAACAAACAGCTTAACTGTCACACACACAACCACACCAATTCCAATCATCTCAATCACCGACTGTCCACTGGACCAGCCCCGCCCGATGGGGGACATTGCCGTACCCACCAAATCCCCGCTCCTCATAATGAGCGATAACCCTGTCCATTAATGTGCACATCCCTTCTGTGGCGGGTTCCACAGAAGGCAAAACTAGGGCGTGAAGCCACTCCCGCAAGTGACCCCACTCAGCCGAGGACACGCCTCGAGAGCCATAGACAACAATCACAATCACAATCACAACCGTCATAATACAATTACTATATCAAACAATCAATCTCAACACATCAACAATCATCCCATTATGGGACTAATACTGAGTAGGAAATCCTACCTGGAAAGCACTCTATCGACGGTCTCTCTCTCTTTGTATCAAAAAGCTTCCTCTACGAAACCTCCTCCTATCATACAACATACAAATGCTACCAAATCACATACTACTCAAAAACCCCTAAATCCCTATATTAGGGTTTAACCAAATCAAAGGAAAGACAACAAAAAGGGTACATAGATCTTACCCTCGACGCAAGGATCTCAACGGTATAACCAACGATGAGAACCGACCTTCCAAACTCCGGGATTTGCTAACGATGCGATTAGGATTAAGAACGTACTTGCTTTCTCTCTTTAACAGTAAATTAGGTTTTGCAAAAGTGTTTAGAATAATGACGACGAAGGTTATATATCTTAATCGCATAATTAACAAAACCCGAGAAAAACTCCCCGTAAACCGGCTACTCGATCGAGTACCCAAGGTACTCGATCGAGTACCCCCTTACTCGATCGAGTATCCTAGTTACTCGATCGAGTACCCAACAGGTCAGAAACGTTTCTAAAACGCAACTTACCCTTACTCGACAGAGTAAGGCCTACTCGATAGAGTACCTAAAGGCTCATAAATACGGAGTATTACATTGGGCCTAAGCTTGAAATAAACCCATGAGCTTCTCTATAAATAAGAAGGGAAACCAAACCCTTACTTCTCTTTTCTCAAAACCCTAAACCTAATTTCTCTCCTCTCTTCCTCCCTTGTGCCGCGCGTCCCTCGCCTAGGGTTTCGTGTCGTTCTTCCTTTCTTCTTCGTTCTTCATCGTTCTTCGTGCTTAGATCGATCCTACTTCTTGGATTTATCTATCTTCTTCGTAAGTTTTTATGGTTCGCGTAGTTTTTATAGTTTTATAGTTTATATGTATATATAGTTAGTATATTTATTAGTTTCGTTATCTTTGGCACGTGGATGATTCTATGAAGGCGTGGAAGTTTCTCCTGGAGAGGACGTTTATATCGTTGAAGACGATCTTTAGGATTATTTGCTTAATAAGGTAACTAGGTGTGTTCCTTTAATTGTGTTTATGCCAATTAATGTAATTAATATGATTTAATGATTGTCTTGCATGATTGGTACGTGTTGGATTGTTTATTATCATGTTAAATTATGTTTTCGCATGTTTGTATATGTTTTATTGTATTAATTATATATCGTATGTTGTTTATGTGGTTATTATGGGTGTCATGAGCGTAATTAGGGTTTACGAATAAACCCTAGTGGCGGCATGGTAGGCGGCCAAGAGTTCTCTCCAAAGTTATAGCTAAAGCTAGTATAACCTTGATGATGATTCACGTGTTATAGCTGAAGTTAGTACAACTTTGGGTAGTTACTCTAGTTATGGCTGAAGCTACTATAACATTGAAGTACGAGATAAGGTTATAGATGGAACTAATGTACCCTGAGATTTATGGCTCAAGGTTATGGTTGGAACTAGTATAACTTCGAGTTTCGTGTCAAGGTTATAATTGAGGGAAGTATAACTTCAAGTCGTATATGTTGAAGTTATAGTCGAGGTTACTATAACCTCGCATCCAGAGTTTATGTTATGGTTATGATTACTATAACATTGAATGGTTAATGTTAAAGTTATAGCTGAAGTTACTATAACATTGGTTGTTTATACTTGTTTCATATGTTATGTGATGTTCAGTTGTTATTATATAATGCTATGTTTCATTTGACGTTGGTTAATCTTGTTCACATGATAAGTAGGGTAGTCAGTTATACTATCCTATAAGTTGAGTCGTGATGTTGTTCACGCATGTTAGTACAGTCAGTTATACTGTGCATTTGTTTGTTGGCTAGTGGTATAGATGACGTGCGGTATCAGTTATATACCAAACGGAATGAATTAACGCCACCTATTATGGGATTTATTTGGTCTATGTTCGGGGGTGGCCAGAGTCGTCAGTTATACGGTCAGGGTCCCGTGTGTCGTTCGGTGTACAGTTATTGCATCGAGGGGTCTTGCCAGGTCTTAGGCACATAGGCAGTGGTGATACGCTATACATAGTACAGTGGAGTATCAGTTATATACTTCACACCAACAGGGAGTCAGTTATACGATCCATCAGTCAGAGTATCAGTTATATGCTCTGATAGGTTAGAGTGTCAGTTATACGCTCGAGCCGGTGTTCGTTTTATACACTATGCGTATTGTGTGGAAGCATTGGTTGTATGCTCAAAATGGTATGATGTGTGGTGTTCACCCTATTCGCTATGCTTTGTTGCTAGCTTTATGCCTGATGTTGCTATTGTTGATTGGTAACGTTTGTGTCTCGTAATATGTGGTTTCATTTGAGATATTATTTTTAAAGGATTGTCTTCATATGCCTTCGTTTAATGATAGGTTTACGTTGGGTTTTCATGAGTATAGATGGTCTCACATGTTTACTGGTTTTACATTTCAATTGTTAATGATTGTTGATTATATTCAATTATTGTAAACATGACTGGGAGAGCATCTAGTTACTCCCGACTGATTGTCGACCCCTTTCTCAGGTTGTTCAGATTGTTGTTGTTTTGGATGATATCTTGCTGGGAAGTACTGTGCGGCGAGATGAATAATAAATCAGGAGTTTGTTTTCATGTTATGAGAACCTTTGAATAATGTATTAGTTGTTTTGGATTTAGTAGCGAACCGGATTGGTCAGGTGTTTCCGCCACCTTGACCCTTTTATCAGTATGTACTCTGATATTTATTTTATATAAGTTTTTCCTCTGTTTTATAATCCGGGTTGTTACATCTGGTTGCTGCTGATCCGTAAAAACGGTTTGATAAAAGGGTTTTAGAAGTCGGTTTTGAATGTATTTTTACGTAAATCTTACAAAAATGAGTACAAAAAAATAAAATCCAATAAAAAGATGGGATTGACACCCTCAGACTTACATGATTGATGAAACGAGATTGACTAAGTTAACGTTTAGTGATTGCTCGACTCGAATGTATGAAGAAAGTGCCCTCGTTAGAGAATTTAGATTTAGTTGATTGATGTGTAATGGTCAAATTGGTCGGTCATGCAACATGACTGGAACTCAGAATAATCTGATCTTACGTGGTCGATTGATCAAGCACATAGGTGTCAAAAGCTTAGAGCACGGTCTTAGAATGCAAAGGGAGAAGAGAAGGGCGGACACTCGCATGAAAAATATGGAGAACGAAGGTCCCTATTTATACTAAAAAATGTAAAGAGTTATGGAATGACTCAAACTTTGGAAACAAATCACGGAAAAGAATCTGAAAATAGGCAGAAACGAGCTAGGGAAGCGACGCATCAGCTGCTGCGATCGTTCCAAGAGGCGCAGCATCAGCTGCGTCATTTCCCCAGATGTTTCCTCCTGCGGAAGAAAGATTTCCGCGTTTCTTTTATGGAATTGCGGTAGATCTATACTTCCTTATTCCTTAAAATATGATTTACGAGATATATTTTATCAAAAGATATAAAATTAAATTATGGAATAAATATCTGGAATATTCTAGGACATTCCGACTCGGCATTTTAAACGGTTACTTAGAAAATTAAGCGGTTTTTGACCCGGAATCCAAATGAACTCTAATTACTGTTAAAACGACCGTATCAGCACGTAGATGACAACCAAGGGGTAGAAACAAGTATTTGAGCTATCACTTGTTGATAAACTTACGAACTGTCATAAATCGTTCCGCGTACCAAACATGCGGCCCAATCATCACTGGGTGGTTGACGGGAGGTGTAGAAATGAGGTATCTATAACAATAAAGCTTACTACATGTCCCTATGCATGCATTGAGGAGGTGAGTTAAGTCGGAGCTTGGAGACTACTATTTTTAGATGCACATAGAAGTAAGGTAGCTAGGCGAGCAAAGGAAGAGCTTCATATCACTAGTGCCTACTTTGAAGAGAAATATCTTAAGTTCAACAACTTATTTTCAACTGATTACAATTGGAGATGAAAACTTGTCCTCTTAGCTTTCCAACGCCACCTGAAACGCTCTTTTTTCCCAAGTAACGAAGAAATGGCGGCCGTTTAAAGTTCAGTGCACGAAGTAGGAATTGTGCGCTGGAAAGTACTCGATCGAGTACTATCTTGTTCGATCGAGTACCTAATGTCCCCGATCGAATTGTGCCTTTTTGATAGTGCTCGATCGAGTACCTAAAGTCCTCGATCGAGAGGTTTTTGCTAGGAGTTACTCGATCGAGCACTTTGTGTCTGCCGTGAGGTTTTCTCGCGTAAAACTTATTTTTAGATATTTTAAGTTCTATTTTTCGGTTTAATAGATATCTCCCCTATATAAGGAGAGATATAATTAGGTTTTAGGATTATCATTCATTCAGCATTAATGATACGTTACTCTCTTCCTTTCCGGATCTGAACTTTTGTAATTTCTCTTTCTCCTTTATTCTAGTATTATTTTCTCTCCCTTTCATCTTTTTATTATGCTTGCTATTACTTTATATTTCTCTACTGTTTTTCTCTTCGTTATGTTTAGCTAATCTCTTAATGCTAGGATTAGGGGAACTATGGTAGTATAGCGATGATGCGATAGTTGGTTTAGGAGATTTAATGTGAGAATTGTTTCATTAGCAATATAATTATAATCGTTTGGTTGAATGCATGCAATTAAATTAGTTAACTTGGTTAAATTCAGACCTAGATCAGAAGATTGGAATGAATAGACCTGTTATGAGCAATAGACTACACTAGTGAGGGTGGAAGCTAAGCTAGTTGTATTTTAGGGCGGATAGTGGACCGGAAGGACCTTTCCTTTACCCTTCTCACATTAGATCGACTGGCCTACCTTTAGCTGACTTGTGCATCTATCATGATAACCCGACATCCTAGCATCTCTCTCTCTTTATTTTCTCTCATCCCTTGCTTTTATTAGTTTAGTTTAAACATCTTAAACCCCCCTGTTTTGTGACCTTAGACATATTAGAATAACGAGTAGATAGTGACCGCCTCCCTGTGGATACGATACCCGACTTACCTCTGCTGCATTAGTAGAGCCAATTGGTTTTATTTTTGATAGGGTTGCGACAGCCTTGTCAAATTTTGGCGCCGTTTGACACGGCTGTCGCAACCCTATCAAAAATAAAACCAACTTGCTCTACTAATGCAGTAGAGGTAAGTCGGGTATCCTATCCACATAGAGGCGGTCACTATCTACTCGTTATTCTAATCTGTCTAAGGTCACAAAACAGGTGGGTTTGAGATGTTTAAACAAAACTAATAAAAGCAAGGGATGAGAGAAAATAAAGAGAGAGAGAGAGAGATGCCAGGATGTCGGGTTATCATGATAGATGCACAAGTCAGCTAAAGGTAGGTCAGTCGATCTAATGTGAGAAGGGTAAAGGAAAGGTCCTTACGGTCCGCTATACGCCCTAAAATACAACTAGCTTAGCTGACTTGTGCATCTATCATGATAACCCGACATCCTGGCATCTCTCTCTCTTTATTTTCTCTCATCCCTTGTTTTTATTAGTTTAGTTTAAACATCTCAAACCCCCTGTTTTGTGACCTTAGACAGATTAGAATAACGAGTAGATAGTGACCGCCTCCCTGTGGATACGATACCCGACTTACCTTTTCTACATTAGTAGAGCCAGTTGGTTTTATGTTTGATAGGGTTGCAACAGCCGTGTCAAATTTTGGCGCCGTTGCCGGGGAGGCAACTATTATATTTACTTGTTTATTTTTGTCTGTCTTTAGCCTCAAGGGATTTATTCCTTGAGGCAGTTCTTATCTTTTTCCTTAGTGTTGTTTTGATAGGCCCCTACTTAGACAATTCTAGGTAAAAGATCATCAAAGCGAAGGCTTGAGTACCTTTGATCTTGCACCTATGTTCCATCCTATGGCACAACAGGTGGTCATCTGTGAGAGATGTGGTGTTGCGGGGCACAATGCTCTTATTTGTTTGGCAGAGAATGACGAGGTCTATGCGTTTAGGCAGCATAGACAAGCTAGTCATTCCTTCACATATGTGCCACCACATCCGCTTTAGCAACGAGGTTATCAAAAGCCTCCATTTATCTGGCCACCGCAACAACA